>NC_138369.1:186199790-186270998 GCF_054177405.1 Leptonychotes weddellii | reverse complement strand
ATTTCATTTATATTTATCTCATATTTTCATATATAATGAAGAATTAGGAACACTATTTTCTGCCTTCCTTGCTATTGTGAGAGCCACCGACGCAGCTGAAAACCACAGGCAGCACACACCCAGAGTTACCGGCAGAGGCTAAGAACCATGGAAGGTACTGTGAAAATGCTCACGGCTCAAAGCAACTGAGCATTCCTAACATCAAGCATAGTTTTCTACAATTACTTTTACTACATTTCTCTTGCTTCCTAAATTTATCTTTTGAACAAAACTGGGTTTAAAAACTTGTATAAAACACACCACTCATACAACCAGAAATAAAATGTTAAAGTTAGCTCATTTCAATTACTTGTTCAATAAATCTTTTGGGGGGGGGAGGGGAAGAAAAAAAACCCTGATAGGATGATTAATAAGAAACCATTGAAATCAAGTAATAAAATTATAGAAGTTTACAGCTAGACTTAAGTTTAGAGAAATTTAGGTTTGGAGGGGGGGGTTATAGTCTAAGGTCCCAATCTTACATTCAAGGAACAGACAGAAGGGCCCATGTGACCTGACTCACCTCACACAACTACATCATGAGTCAAGACCTTGAGCCCATGTCTTAGGACTTACAGAACATGCCGTATCAGCACACAGTTTTAGTGTTTTACACTTCAGTTATAAGAAAAACCTCTTCTAATCTGCCTCATTAGGTTCAGAAATTTCTGGGGTTGGTAGAAATATCTGGCTGAATACTGTTACTTAAAAGACATTCTTTTTACATCATATGGATCTTTAAAAATATTTTATAACTTAAAATGGAAATACTAAAGGAATTATTTATTTAAAACCACCCACAAATGTTAGTTGTATCTAAAAACAGGTACTGCGCTAACTGAATTACCTACTACAATAATAAAACCACAAAGTAACTCTAAAGGACTGGAATTTTTTCTAGCCCTCCGTAGACACCGGTGTTATAGAACAGAAGAGCAGTGTGTCTAAGAAGAAAAGAACCTGGCCTGGACCTCCAAGTCTACTGCTTCAACACTTGGAGAAGTCACAGACGGGAGCTTAGTCTGTTCAGCTGTAAAATATTAAAAACAGGCGCCCTGCCTGAGAGGCTGCTTTTTGAACTGAGAAAATGAATCCAAACATACCGTTTCTTAAAAGTACAGGTGACTCTTGAACAATGCGGGAGTTAGGAACACCAGCCCCCCACCCCATGCAATTGAAAATCCATGCGTAACTTCTGACTCTCCAAAAACTTAGTTTCTAATAGCCTACTGCTGGCCAGAAGCCTTGCCAATAAACAGCTGATTAACACATACTTCGTTTATTATACACTCTATTCTTACAATAAAGTAAGCTAGAGAACGGAAACTATTACTAAGAAAATCATAAGGAAGAAAAATACATTTACATTACTGTATTTATCAAAAAAATCCACGTATAAGTGGGTTCGCTCAATTCAAACCTGTTGTTCAAGGGCCAACTGTACAATGCAAATGACTCGCTGTGCTATTACTACTTTTTGGATGTCCACAGAACTTTCTTCTGGTATACAAACACTTTCCAGCTTTGAACATTCGACCAACTGCTCCAATTCTCAAACATACACCTTCTCAATTTACTACATAAAGCAAATTCTTAAGTCTTGCCATAATTCAACTTACTATTAACTATGAATGTTATTCACACGCTACATACATTTTATAAATGCAAAGCCAGATCAACTACTGACAAAAATCTTAATACATACAAGGGATGCCCCCTAATCATAATGTTACTTTACTATAGCCAATTTCATTAAAACCACATACTATTGAATTAGAAATAAAGCACATTTCCTTCAAATAATCCAGCATAAGAAATACATTGAAATTTTCCAAGTTTTTGATCATCATTTGATATATTAAATGACTTAAAGAAAACAGTGGCAACCCCAACTCCTAAGTGCATGGAAAAAATCCTTGGTCAGCGTTCATCATACCCTCCATCCCAGTGCGGAAAGAAATTTTACCTCAACCATAGTTAGTAAAAAAAAAATTCTCCCAAATCAAAAATCAATGTAGTGATGAATGCAGTTAATTCAGGAAATATTATGAATGCACACCTACACACTTGCACATACGAATACATGTATGTATAAGCGAGAGATTTCTACACTTACTCTGTTAACTACCCATTAAAAAAAAAAAAAAAAACAGCTGAATCTCTAGTCTGAATATTAAAATGACCAGCAAGGTTAATTCGCATTACATTTTTTTCTTTTTCATTTTAAGAAGTTTCGTACTATAATAAATGTGCACTAAAGTAGTTTATAACAGCATAAAATCAGCTCTGTAAGTTTGTGATAATGGAATCTGACTTGTTTTCCTATAACTTTTTCTACTTACCCCCTTTTCATAAAAATAAGCTTCCAGTTTCTTCATTTGAACTAATATTCTTTAAAAATAACTTTTTCCCTCCCTATTACAGAATGAGAGAATGTGGTTATGGTTTATGAGTGTTTTTTAATTAAGTGGGATACACAGAAAAAAGAAAAAGCCAACACACTTTTTAATGCATACTTATCATCTCTCATCAATCCAGAATCTCATGTGGCATGTAAAACTGAAAACCATTAAACCATTTTTGTGTATTTACTGTTCTCCCATTTTAAGGAATAAACTACCACACCAACAAATAACTTCTGATATGTCATAAACTTACCTGGTTAGTTAGAGGTTGCTGAATCTGGTCAGAATAAGATAAGGCAGAAACCTGTTGGTCACTTATGTTTGGCTGGCGACGGTCACTGTACTGATGTGAATGGGGCATCTGTCCAGCCATCTGAAGGCCAGCAGCATGGAATGAAAATGACGGTGCAAGCCGAACAGATGAAGGTTTGCATGCTGAAGTCTCTCCTCCTACGAGAAGACAACAAGTGAAGTTGAAAGGATGTATTTATATCCTAATGTCTGCATCTTTTGACCTATATGATAGTTCCTTCCATAAGGACCTTAGGATGTTCGAACATATTAAAAACTTCTAAAACTACCAAGTGCAAACAAGAAACTACACTTGACACAACAGTTCTGTTAAACGGTATAAAATATAGTGATTTAAGTGAGTGTCTATAAATCTGAAGCAAGAGAAAATCTTAAGTAAATCTTTTTGTAAAGCAATAGGAATAACAACCCTTAATACTTATTTTCACTTATGAGATTTTCATCGAGAACTGTTAAGCTGCACAAGAATATCTGATTTCTTGAGAAAGGCCTCTCCGATGGATCAGCTCCTTTGAAACCAATTCAAAGGAACACTGCTGAGATGCTGCTTTGCACCTGCCAGGTGTATGCAATCAATATTCCAGCAACCCCCAAACCAAGTGAAAGATCTGTCTTAACGGTGCTCACCACTGACACCAGTAATTAAAAGTTGAGCATACAAACACACAGGCACAAATTCACAGGATGCTGGATTCCTCCAAACTCTTCGACACAGTCCTAAGAGCACCCAGACCTGGCAAGCTCACTGCAAGTGTGAATGGCCAATAATTATCCCACAAGTAGGCTGGGACCGCACTCATGATTTTCATCGTAGACATGGAAAATTAACACTTGGTCAAAAGTATTTGGTAGTTAATTAATAAAAGTTAATTCTTCCTTTAAAAAAAGAAAGAAAAGAAAAAAGAACTTTCTTCCTAAATTTAACCACACTTTTAATCACAGACTAAAGCCAAAATGTGAAGTGCCAAACCCTGGTCAACAAACTGAGGACCCAGAATTCCAGTGCTTGTCTTCCTGAATACACCAGCTAACTGCAACCATACAACAGACCATACTGTTCAGCACCAGGGTGCTCTTGCTAACGTACTGTTTCAGACATACAACAGCGCTGGCCCAACAGTGCAGAGCACGGATGTTCAGCCAGGCTGCTGCAGTCTGAAATTCCAGCTCCACGCTTACTGACTCCATGGCCTTGCACACCTAACTTCCTAAAAAATTACAGTAATATCCACCTCAAAAGCCTGTGGTGAAGGTTAAGTGCTTTCATATGTGTAAAATACTTAGAATAGCTCTGGCAATTAATAAATGGCCCAATATTGGCTGCAACTGCTGTATTGTGATGTAAAGAATAGAGAGAGTACCCACTTTTGTGGGGCTAACAACCTCTAATGGAATGTCACACAGACTCCCCAAACTGAAGAGAACAAAGCTCAATTCTCTCAAAATACAAGTTCCACTTCTATTTTCTACCACAGCAAATGACACCGTCTTCCACCCAGTCAATCAGAATCAAAGCTCCTGGAGTCAAGTGAGAGTTCTTTTCCTTCACAGACTAACCTCATGCAAATAGCCGCCCAATCTTGCTGGTTCTACCTCCCATAACATTCAAATACAGTCACTTCTCATCTCCAGTAACCCATGCCTCACTTAGAGGACTAAAACAGATTCCTAAAAGCTCTTTTTATCTTTACTCTGCCCATTTCTGTTTTCTTCAGTAAGATACTAGAGTGACTTTTCTAAAGTGCACATCTCAAGGCCTCCACCCCCACTGAAACGGGACTATAACCTGCCTTGGCACTGCCTTCAGACCTTAGCTTCTGTCTCCCTCCATTACAGCATGAGGTCCTTAACAGACCCACAGTACATGATCAATAAATATTTGCTGAATAAGTAAAATGACAGTGTTACTATCATCAAAGATGGGGCGATTTTCTAAACATTTCATTATTCATACTAAAAAAATACAGTCAATTTAATTACATAGAACAACGTTGTTCAGTTAAAAAAAAAAAAACTGGGGGGGGAGCACCTGTGTAGCTCTGTCGGTTAAATGTCTGCCTTCAGCTCAGGTCATGGTAACTGGGCTCTCTCCTCAGCGAGGAGGCTGCTTCTCCCTCTCACTCTCCCTCTGTGCTCTCTCTCAAATAAATAAATAAAATCTTTTTTAAAAAACTGGGAATTTATCATAAGGATATAATCGAGGACGCTCACAAAGACAGGGAAGAATGTTTTTCCTGGTATCGTCTACAACAGCAAAAAAAAAAAAAAAAAAAAAAAAAGGAAACCGAAATGTCAAGTAATGGAGGGAAAGGGAGGCTTCACATTTGCGTGTTAAAATCACAAAAACACTGGGAAGGAATATAAACATATATAAAAAAGATTGAGTTCTTTGATATATATATAGCTCTTATAAATAAACCGTAAAAACAGTAAGGCCCTAAATGACAAATTACTTAATCACTCTAGGTCTTAGTTTCCCTATCTATGCAGCAGAGTTATTATTATACTAACCCTATTCCCTTAGGTCTATTATGAAGTTTTTTAAAATAAGACACCACAAGTAAGCCATGAATAATGGATCCTAGTACTTGAATAAAATATTAGCTTCTATTATCAATGTCATTATTATAGACTATGTTTAAATTTACTTATAATATATAGAAATAAGTATAAAATCATTAGTATACAGCTTAAATAATTATCAATTGAACCTGTGACAAGGAAAAAAAGAAAAAAGGCCATCATGCCAGAAACCCCCCAACACCACTCCATGACCCTCTCAATCAATACCCAATTTCCTCTACCCCAAAGTTACTATCTTGACCTCCAAAACCAGATTAGTTATAACTCTACATAAATGGGTTT
Source organism: Leptonychotes weddellii (assembly GCF_054177405.1). Lineage (NCBI taxonomy): Eukaryota > Metazoa > Chordata > Mammalia > Carnivora > Phocidae > Leptonychotes > Leptonychotes weddellii. The sequence goes on along the minus strand of NC_138369.1, from coordinate 186,265,377 downwards.
GTTCACTTCATGTTATGTTTATAAGTTGTGGTTTATTCATTATCATTACTTTTTGGTATCCCATCATGTGAACATGTGATGATTTACTTATCTCTTTGACTTCTGATTGACATTTGGATTATTCCTAGTTTAGAGCTATTATAAATAATGCCACTAGGAAGAGTCTTGTTAAGTGTCTTTTGGAATATATAGAGATGCTGTTCTGCTGTTTTTCCCCTAGCAGTATATGAAAAATCCCCTCTGTTTCATTCCTTCACTAACACTTAGAATCATTATTCTTTCTAATTTTCAACCATTACTGGAGGTGTGTAGTGGTACTCCACTAAGAGCTGAACTTATATTTTCCCAGTGACTATGATCATCTTTTGATTTATTTATGGCCAGTTAAATACACACTTCTGTGAAATGCCCATTCAGGTTGCTTTTCCATTTTTCTATCAAGAAAGTTTTTTTCTTATACATTTCTAAAACTTAAAACATTTTATTTGTAACATATTTTGGGTATGAGCCCTTTATTGGCTATAGTGGTTTGCATTGTCACCCTCTTAATGGTGTTTTTTAACCAGCACAATCTCTTAATTTTATCACCTTTTGTTTTAGAATTAGTATTTTTGGTGTCCATTTAAGAAATGTTCCCTTATACCAAAGTTATCAAGAAATTCTACATTACCTTCTAGAAGTTCAGTTTCACCATTCACATCCAGATGGACAATGCTCTTGGATTGGATTTCTGTGCATGTGTGCCAAAGGAATCAAGTTCCATTCCCCCGCCACAACCCCAAATGGACATTTGATTGACTCAGGACCAATGATTAAAAAGATGAACTTTCCCTGCTGCTCCGCAATGCCATCTTTATCATAAATGACATGCCCGGGGCGCCTGGGTGGTTCAGTCATTAAGCGTCTGCCTTCGGCTCAGGTCATAATCCCAGGGTCCTGGGATCGAGCCCCACGTTGGGCTCCCTGTTCAGCAGGAAGCCTGCTTCTCCCTCTCCCACTCCCCCTGCTTGTGTTCCCTCTCTCATTGTCTCTCTCTCTCTCAAATAAATAAAATCTTTTAAAAAAATAAATAAATAAACGACATGCCCATATGTGTTTAGATCTGGTTTTAGATTCTCTATTCTGTTCTACTGGACACAGACCTACCTAGATTTATTAAAACTTTGTTTAAGAACCAGCTAGTTTTAATATCCAGTAGAGAATTTTGTGGTTCCTCAAGAATGGTTTGGTTAGGGACGCCTAGGTGGCTCAGTTGTTAAGCGTCTGCCTTCGGCTCAGGTCATGATCCCAGGGTCCTGGGATCGAGCCCCGCATCGGGCCCCCTGCTCCGTGGGAGGCCTGCTTCTCCCTCTCCCACTCCCCCTGCTTGTGTTTCCGATCTCTCTCTGTGTTTCTGTCAAATAAATAAATAAAATCTTAAAAAAAAAAAAAAAAGGTTTGGTCATTCTTAGCCCTTTGCAGGCCCATGTATGATTTAGAATTAGCTCATCAAAATCACAAAACAAAAAAAACACATGTTGGCACTGTGGTTGAAACTGCACATTGTCCAATCAATTGATTGCAATTGATCCAATTATGTGCATAAAACTGAACAGTGGACTGTTCAATAGTTTTTTGCAATGATGAATTTATCAGCATTGTCTAATAAGCAGCTACTAGCACTACTAGGCATTTGAACAGTTTTTATTTTTTCCTTCCTAATCCTTATTCTTCCTCTCGCCTTATTCTACTTGCTGTTGTCCCTCTAATACAGTGATGATCAGAAGAGGAGATACAGGTACCACTGCCTTACTCCCAATCTCAGGAAGTAAGCTTTCAACGTTTCTCTAGTATTGTGGTTACTGTGGGTTTTTAATGGATAACTATTATCAGATGAATCAAGTTCCTTTCCAGTCCTAGTTTGCTAAAAGTTTTTCCTCACAAATGGATGCTGAATTCTATTAAATGCTTTTTCTACACCCATTGAGATGACACCAGTTTTCTGATCTACACTGTTAACACGGTGAAATACACTGACTGATTTTTTAATGTTAAACTGACTTTGCGTTTCCTGGAACACAGTTTGTTCATGATTATCCTTTTTGTGACAATTCACTGATGAAACCACCTAGCCTTAAGAGTTTTCTTTGTGGGTAGTTAAAAGTTAATAATTAAAAGTTGTCTTTCTTTAATAGGACTACTGAAATTTTGTATTTCCTGGTGTGTCTGTTAAGTTGTAGTTTTCTAATAGTGTATTTTCATCTACATTTCAGACACACTGGCATCAAGCTCTTCATTATACCCTCTAAGCTTTTCTATCAAGATGTAGGTATAATTGTAGTGATACCCCTTCAATTCAGCTCTGGTTAATGAGGTCTTCTCCTACTTTGTCATCAGTTTAATCAAAAGTTTACTAATTTTATTAAGTAACCTCTTTTATATAGGGTTTTCTATTTCTGCTCTCATCTTGTTCTATCAATTAGCAAGAGAGGTATGTTAAAAATACTCCGTTTAAGCATGTTATTGGATTACATAAATTTAGAGTTGTTCCACCTTCCTAATGAATAAAACCTTCAACACCATAAACAGCCCTTCTTTATTTCCAATAATACTTCCCCTTGTCTGATATTAGTATGGCTGTACCACGCTTGCTCTTATTCTTGGTGCGGTATGCCTTCTGTCCACCCTTTACTGTCAACTCCCTGTTCCCTTATTTTAGATTTGTCTTTTATGAACAGTTTGTAGTTTATAAGTTTATTTAATTTACAAATGTACACTAATAAGAGTACATAAGTACACTGTAACTATACTATAGTAGTACACTGTAACACATAATTGTAAGTTTACCCAATATACGAATGTACACTAATAACCTTTCTATTTATTCCAACCATTTTATGTTCCTTTCTTACCTTCTGCTGGACTGAAATTTCTATACCTCCCCGATACGCAAATTATTTTATTATTTTTTAGTTATCTTATACATTACAATATAGATTACTAACCTTTGACTCATAAAAATCTAATTATTGTATACTATTGTTGACTTAGGTATGTATACACACACACACACACAATCACAAGACTTCAACTAATCATCCAGCATGGGTAGAATCAGACTCAGGGATACATTTGGAGGCAGAGATGGATGGATAAATTTTGTGATATCCAGACAGCTATGAAAGAAATACAAAGAAATGGCTAGCTGCTACTTATTATGGTGATACTAGCCTCCTAAAATATGCGTTTTATTTTCTGAATCTAGATCCGATCAATTATATGCATTAAATTCAACAAGCACTGAGAGGTTCCTATGGCACTGTTTGGGAGTGACAATGACACCCATGATCTGTAACAGCACCTCACAAACTTTAATGTTCTTACAAATTGCCTTTGAATCCTATTAAAAATGCAGATTCTGATTCAGTACATCTAGGATAGGGCTTGAGAGTCTACATTTCTAACAAGCCACCAGATGATGCCAATGCTGCATCTAAAAAACAATATAATTGCTTAACTTAATAAAAGAAAGCTATTTTCCAACTAATCCAAGTAGCAGATAATCCAAACATAACCTATAATCCTGACTACCCAATACACCACAGGGCTGATTTCCTCCACCCCCCCAACAGATTTGCCTTCCTAGTTAGATATTTGGGGTTTTTTTTTTATCATTATTAAAACACATACACATTCCTGTGCAGGGTGGTGTACCAGGTGACAAAGAATCCAATGTTCTTTTTAAATTTTACTGTAGGTAATTTGAACATGGGTTAACAAGAAATAACTTTGTTTTTCGCTTATAGAACTTTTTTTAGATGTTTAACTATACCATTTATCACAACTCCTTAGTAACATTACCAGTTGTGGGGCTGCATACAGGTGTATTTGCCACATGCTGTCTCCTTTCTTAGCTCAACTGCTGTGTGTGAAATGCAGAAAGATATGCAAGTTGTGGGAGATTTCCTCCCACAATGTCAAAAAGTATTTAAGTTATCCATTCATTCATTCCTCTCTTATGATAAGACTCCAAGAAGGCAAACTAATACGAAAATTTCTTGTCAGCCCGATTTAATAATTAGGCCCATTACCACGGCTTTTATTCTTTCCATTTCCAGCTTCCCTTTCAATTCAAATGTTAATAAGAACAAGGACTCAGTTCATCCTATGATGTTAATAAAGTATTAGGTTGAACTGTAGGAAACTGCTAGTATTAGACCTCCTTTGGCCTACAAAACAGCAAGTTCATATGGTTTAACCTGACATCTACACCATACTATATATAATCCTTGTCCAACTAAACTAAAAATTAGCTCTAATATTTTAGCCCAAGAATGTATCAAAATACATGCTGCAACATGAAGTCTTGTAATTTAATGATCATCTTATAATATTTAACCCAAAAGTATCTTCATAATCATTATTTGGAGTTCAGTTCCAAAATAACAGTTTAAATTGCTGCCAAATAGTGTGAAAGACAAGTTGGAGAAAAGTATGCAAGTAGGGTCCTATCTGCAGTTTTTATTTCTTTCTGAACAATATGGATCTTTTTTTTTTACCATGAGCGGGTTTCTAAAATCTCATAAAAATTGTGTTGGTAAATAGCTGACTTAAAAACAAACAAAAAAAATGAAGTAGCTTTTTCATTCCACTCAGGTACTATATTTCAGCAAAAACCTGTAAAAACCAGAGACCATACACTAATAGAAGTTAGCAGTGATTCTACAGAGAAGCATTCCAAGAACAGATCTGAGACTGGGGAGATGTCAAGCCACAAAAGGCAGAGGTAGACATAGAGCGAACATCAAACAGAAAAGCCTGGGAGCAGACCATGAATGAAAAAAACAGCCGTATATTTACCTCTGATGTTAAGACCCACAAGTAATACCACCTGTAGCTAACTTAAATTTCTTTGGCTATTAATATGTGGAAAGAGGACCGACCATTCTTGTGGTTATTTTAATTCACATTTGATTTCAAAGAGAAAGAACAATGTTAAAGAACAAAAATAAATGAAAATAATTCGAGTTAATTACAACTATAACATCCAAAAGGTGGAAACTCTTTCGAGGCCAAGCTTCTGAGACAGACTCCCCTAAGAAAGGAAGGGAGGACAACCAAGACTATATGGGAAAAATGTGCAATGTCACTAGCAGCAAGACATGCCCATAACAGAGGAGAAGAAAAACGTCAAAGGAATAATAGCCAACTGCACTTTAAATGAAGTGCTGGGAATACAGGCACAGGACTAAGAGGGTAACTGAACATAAGTCTATGAAAAAAGTTTTGTTCACCAAGATATCATCAGTACCAAGAACAGTGCCTGGCACATGGCCTGCATTCAATAAATATTTGTTCAATGAAACAATGAACTGAATCCATCAGGAATATTTAGAATATGAAGAAATGGTTGAGAAAGGGAGGGAGAGAGCTGAAGGGGGTAAGGATGAAAGAAGTATTTTTACAATGAGGGGCACATGAGTCAGAAATAAAGAACAGTCTAATCATAGCACAGGCTAGAGGAGTCAATTTGTCTTACTCATTTTTATATCCCAAACACACAGCACACTGCATGGCTCCACAGTAGGTGTTAAATAAATACAGATTAAAGTCACACCATGTTAGGGCTCTGTCAATTATCTAATGATAAGGACAAATAAATTCATTTCTTATTACCCTCTAGTTAGTGGCCAGTATTTGTCATGACAGAATGCGCGTGTACACACACACACACACACACACACAGTTTGTTTTGACCGACTAGCCAAAACAGCATATTCAGTTGTCTACAAACACAATGAAATTGCTCATGTTAGATCTAAATAAATGCTCAGGTTTTTCAGTCTGAAACTTTTTAATTAAATTTGTGCATTAAATTATGAACAATAACAATGGGATAGATTTAAAAAAAAAAAGCATGTATTTTTAAAAACCTATAACATCAAACTTCCACTTCTGAGTGCCTCATAACTGAACTACCCCATTCACCATGAGTAGCTACAAAACTGGTCAGACACATGAAATAACTGTTTCCAGACACTAGACAACAGGCAGCGTAGAGCTGTGATCCCTGAGAAGAAGGAAACAAAGCTGGCGAGCTCCACAATCACCCTGGCTTTCTATCTGGCGACAATTTCCAGAGTACGATGTAGAGAGAGGGAGCCCAAATATAATAGTAGTGGTCTTGTTGAGTGGGGAAGAGACCAGTGTTCATGGCTACAGAGCTGGCAGGAATTTGTGAGGCGGGCCACAGAAAGAAGGAAGCTTTGCAGAGAAGGCGCTCCATTAATCTACACCTAGAAATCCCCCTGACTCAAATACGAAGCTGCCCAAGCGGCAGGTGCACGTCCGGGAGGGTAGGCAAAAACCAACTTGCCAGGGAGCGATGAGGTGAACCACTAAAACTCACACAGGACCGGGAGACGGTAAGTGCTCCAATCAGCCAGGCTGGAAAAACCCGGAAAACACCACAGACGTTCAAAACAGACCCCCAAAAATCCACACTTCAGGAGTAGAGCTATCCTGGCCCTCCAATAAAGGTTGCCATCTGCCTGTCCAGACAGACACTGAAACATACCTCAAAGGATCAAGATGGTGTGCAGTCTGCCAGGACAAAATTCAACACCTTTTAAAGGACAACAAAACCCAGATGCTCAACTACCTCGCATTCTTAATGCCCATAACCAATCAAAAATCACCAGGCAACAAGGTGCACCTGGCTGGCTCTGTCGGTAGAGCAGGCAACTCTTAATCTCAGGGTTGTGTGTTCAAGCCCCATGTTGTCTGTATTCAGGAGGAAAACAAATCCATCTATAGATCTAGAAATGATAGAAATAATGAAGTTAGCAGAGAAAAAACAGGTATAGAAAGGTTTTAAAATATAAGGGAAAATGTAAACAAAATAAGAAAAAACAGCAAATCTTGTTTTTTTAAGTTTATTTATTTAAGTAATCTCTATACCCAACAGGGGGCTCCAACTCAAGACCCCAAGATCAAGAGTCACATGCTCCTCCAACTGAGACAGCCAGGTGCCCCAAAACAGCAAATCTTAATAGATAAATAGAAACTATAAAAAGAAACCAAATGGTAATTCTAGAAATGAAAAATAACTGTAAATAGGGGCTCCTGGCTGGCTCAGTTGGTGGAGCTTGCAACTCTTCATCTGGGGGTCATGAGTTCAGGCCCCACATTGGGCAAGGAGTTTACTTTAAAAAAAAAAAAAAAGAAAGAAAAATAACTGAAATGTAAAATTCACTGAATGGATCAAATAGCAGATGGAGCACAGCAGAAGAAAAGATCAGTGAATGTAAGAACAATGCACTATAAATTAATTAAACTGAAAATAAGTATAAAATATAATGGAAAAAAATATAAACCAAGCCTCCAAAACCTTCAGAATAAAGTCAAGCTAACATTGCTATTTAAAGGAGGCATCAAAAGGGAGGGAGAGAGAAATTCGGGAAAGAAAATTTATGAAGAACTAAGTCAAAAGTTTTCCAAATCCAACGAAAAGTATCAACCCACAGATCCAAACTCAATCAAGCCCAAGCAGTGTAACAACACACACACACACTAAGACGCTCAATTGTTAAAAATCAATGATGAAGAAAAAAACTGTAAAAGCAGCCAGAGGTGGGGAAAATACACATTTACATATAGCAGAACCACAGACTTCTCATCAGAAATCATGCACACCAGAAAAAAAACAAAGCAACCTCTTAAAATGATAAAAGAAAGACCTTTAACCCACAATTCTATATCCACTGAAATAAACCTTCAAAATGAAGGCAAAACACTTTCAGACAAATGAAAGTGAAAAAATGTTTCAACAGCAGACTTGGCACTCCAAAAATGTTCACAGTTCACAGAAGGGAAATGATTCCAGACAGAAACTGAGATCTATACAAAGGAATACAGACCAAGAGAAATGGTAGAACTGTAGATAAATAGTAAGGACATTTCTCATCAGTATTTTTAAGAGATAACTCATTGTTTAAAGCGAAAATAACCACATACTGTAGAGTTTATAACATACATAAAAGTCGTACAGGTGACAACCACAGCACCAGGGACGGGAGAGAGAAAACAGAAGTGCACAACAGCATGACTTAATTAAGGCTGCACATGGTAAGCCCACAAGCACCTACCAAGAAAGACCAGATGGACAGGTAACTAGGATACAGAAAATCTTACTTAACCCTACAGTAAATGGGTCCTTAACCCTTTCAATTACAAAAGGCAAACCGAACTCTTAGAGCTGAAATAAGAGGTCAAGAACTTATTTTTAGTAATAGCATCTGAACACACAAGAAATTAAAATAGTCATCCAAAATATAGCTGCTGGATTCCAGAAATTATTATACTGTACACAATATAACATGTAATATGGTTATATTTATATGGCCCCCAATATTCTAAAATTATCAAGTATTTTTAAATAGTAAAAAATAAGCAGATAATAATTTTACAGGTTATCAATAGTCATGAAAATTCCAGGTAAGTATTTTTTTTTTTACAGTATCCATAATATAAAAATGTTTCATCAGTAATAAACCCATTTTTCCCCATTTCCCAGAAAACAAGGTGCAAGCAACCTTTGATCCTTTAATTTCTAGGAATTGGAGGGGGGAGTGCTTGAAACAAAAGACAGATACACAAAGATATACAATGTCTCTATAGATACTTTAGAGGTGAGATTACACTTTTTATGAATCCTTAAACCCCTTCATCCTGCTTTGTTCACTACTGAATCCCCAGGACTCAGAACAGTGCTCAGCACACAGCACAAGTTCTGTAAGTAACTGTTGCCTAACTGACTAAATGAGTAGTATAAAAGAGCACAGACATTCATCAACTTATAAATGTGAACCCGCCATTTGTAAAGTGAATCTGCCACTGGAAGATTTAGAAATGCCAACACAAAAGGGAAGATTAACATGCTGCAATAAATTAAACATACTTTAGGTAAGATTACCTGAAATAACTGATTTGAAATAACTGCGACAAAACTTCTAAAAAACTGAAAACAAATACTTTACCAGAAAAAATACACGCGAAAGAAAGCACTTTATTTAACACAACTAAAATAATCACTTGCATAAAGTGTTCACAAATATGCTTTTGAGGCAAATACAATATAAAACAGTTTAACTTCATGATTGTAGTTGAATGATCCTTGCTGGCTTATAACGGTCTTAAATTTATATATTCTCTAACCGCCCCCCCCCCAACACACCCCAGTCCTTTGGGGGACAAAAAAAGCAAACTTGTTTCTAATAGAAGTTTAATTTTAGATGTTGTTTCACTGGACAGCCCTGCAGAGGGGCAAAAAATGATGCCTTCCAGACCAGCAGAATCCAGGGAACAGCACGAGGGAACAGCCAATGAGCCAGGACCTGCTGAAGCAGCCTTTTCAGGAAGATCAGTGTCTTAATACAAAACCAGCGTGTTGGTCATATATACACGGTCTGAACTACAGGAGTTTCCTTCTAGCAGAGTATTAAAATAACATCATTTATTCAAGAGGTAACTAATCGGGCTAACCCGAGACCAATCCCCTAAGAAAGACATCTACAACCACAGTGAGAGTATCTAGAAGATATACACAGGATGCGATGGCTGTTCTACCAGGCATCCAGATTAATACCACAGAAAATGAGCAGATTAACTGGAGTCCCAACTAGACCATGTGTACGAATGCCAGCCACTTCTCTTAACGGAACAAGGCACCCTCTGACGGAAACCATTCTGACGGCAGCCATTCGGCCTTCAGTAAGTGTGCCGGTCATAAATATGTCAAGATTTCAAGAGCTTTACAAAAATGACATGTCATTCAAATCGACAAATTATATTAGTTATAATCAAGGAACTAATTCTTTCAAGCAAGCTAAGAAATTATCATCACTCAGTTTACATGGTATGCCAGATCCTGAGATTCCAGTGTCTTTCAACAAGAGAAATGAGGACGGCGACCATATAGCTCAACACTCTCAGTCCTGATTTCAAAGCTGTCTCTCACACAAGTACCTGTCAGATGATGTCTCAGCAATTCCAGACACCTGAGATACGATTCGCAGTAGCCAGCCTAACTGGCAGTAGCATGACAAGAGCATTCCATGAACGCCTCTTCCTATTTTCAATCAGAAGATGGGGTTTCCGTTCACTTCTTCCCAAGTCAGTCTCTGTGGGACAGTTACGGGAAAGCACTGGAACAATCTAGACAAGGTAAGTGCAGGTTTCAAGTGGTTCGTAACCACCTTTGTGAAACCTTATGGTCCAGGGTCCTGCTTTCTACATCCCTACAGATTCCTCTGTAACATGGAGATAGCATATTCATTTATAACACAGGAAAAACAAGAAATACATCTGGAACGTTCAGCTTGCTATATAGAAACACACTGGACTAGGGGTGCCTGGGTGGCTCAGTCAGTTAAGCATCTGCCTTCGGCTCATGTCATGATCCCAGGATTCTGGGATCGAGCCCCGCATCGAGCTCTCTGACAGCGGGGAGGCTGCTTCTCCCTCTCCCTCTGCCTGCCGCTCCCCCTGCTTGTGCTGTCAAAAAAATAAATAAATCTTAAAAAAAGAAAGAAATACACTGGACTAGGATTTAAGACCTCCTCTTGCTTGCCTTAGCACAAGCGCAAGTACAGCATGGTTACAAACAAGTCCATTTCCTCATACACGAAATGAGAGGATTCATTATCTTGTCCAATCATGTAAGCCCAAAGCATTCCCTCCCTTGTAAAATGCCATGGATCTGAAATGTTATACAGATCGTTGCCAAAGGAAAGAAAAGACTCTGCTCCAAAGTCTGTTTGGAGCTTAAAAGACGTTATTTTAAATAATGTCAGTTATATTCTTTGTTCCTTTTTTAAAAAAAAATCTATACAAAAACAGTAAAATGCTACTTATCTAAAAAATATTAAAATGTTATGTATACACACACATGCGCACATATATAATGTATATATATGTACATATAAACAAAACTTATTTACCCAAAGACGTGCCCTCCTCTCCCACCCTGTTCCAGTTTTCTTCAGATATCCTAACCATAACTTTGTCAAGGCCTATATAAGCACACTAAAGTTGACTTCCCAAAACCTGGAAGTACAAAAAGAAAAATCACATATTATAACACACTGAAAAGATGAAATATTATGAAGCCATTAAAAAGCTGAACACTGCCTTCTAGCTGCCTTCCCCTCGAGGGGAGAAGGATCCAAACACAGAAAGAAGCAGCTAGGAATACAACACAGGCAGAAATGTCACCTACCACAGGCCATCAATCACCTTCAACTATGCCACAACCATGGCATTTTAAGAAATGTCTGAAGATGCTACCAAGTTTCAGGCACAGAAGGTTTCTTTGGAAAGAAAGCAGCCTCAGACCTTCCCTGATCTTTACCTCTGCTTTCTCCCAAAGCAGGCAGAGCGACAGCAGCTGAGAGGGGGAAAACCAAAACAAAACCACCCAACATATTTTTAAAAAACTTTCCCCCTCTCCTGTCCCAAGCAGAAAAGAGAACCATACACATACTCCCCACTCATTTTTAGTTCTAGCTAAACAGCTGTAACACACAAGATATTTTTAAATCTAGTTAAGTACTTGGGTACCTATATTGAATTGCAGCATAACACTTAAAATTATCCAATGAGGCAATCATTTGGCTTTGTGATCCCAATTAAAACACTGTATATTTACAGGGATTTTCCATTACAAAATGCCCAAAAGGCAAGATATTCATCTGACCAAAGACACTTTAGAAGTTAAGCACTGAGCAAACTGCTAACTGTTCAATAGCGGTTATAAAATTTAATAATATAAAAAAAGTAACCCTCCAGGGCACCTGGGTGGCTCAGTCATTAAGCGGCTGCCTTCGGTTCAGGTCATGATCCCAAGGTCCTGGGATCGAGCCCTGCATCGGGCTCCCTGCCTGGCGGGAAGCCTGCTTTTCTCCCTCTCCCACTCCCGCTACTTGTGTTCCTGCTCTTGTTATCTCTGTCTCTGTCAAATAAATAAATAAAATCTTAAAAAAAAAAAAAAAAGTAACCCTCCATTAAAAGTATATTTATGTAGCAAATAAACACATCATTTTAGAGCTCATAATTAGTTTTCCTTCTTCCAATTATACTGTGCAAAAGTGCTTAAAACTTGTACCTGAGTTCTATGCCAAATGGAAACAGCATGGAACACGTTATTGTCCAAAGTATTATACAATATCCTTAATACATAAGAAAGCTCTCTAACAATACAATTAAAAACACCAAGACATGCCCCTCACTTCAGGAAAAAAAAAAAAAAAACAGGGAAAAGACGCAATTCTTACAAACCAATAGTAACTATATAAAAGTTTTCAAACTCACTAGAAGTCAAAAAGTCAGTCAATAAACAAGTAAAACAAGCAAAATTCTTCAGAGTACCCTCAATAATAACTGTATGGTTAAAGCAGGTCTCTATGACCCTTTACCGGAATACTCTGAGTAGTCACAATTCAAGAAAAAGTAATCAAAATAAAATTAGTAATATTCACCGAACTTTTATTTCATGCCAGATATTGTTCCAATATGCCCTCGTACTCCCCAAAAGCTCTGTAAATGAGCTGGCATTATTACAGCATTTGTTGTTGTTTTTACACAGAGAGAAGCTCAAGTCAAGCACCTGGAGAGGCGCCCCAAGTGTGGTGGCCCCACGTTCCCAGGCTCACACAGGCTGGTACCACAGGTTCCTAAGTGGTTAGGAAAACCAGACTGGCTGTCTCCAGAGAACACTCTCTTCACCACTCTGAGCTGGGCCTCAAAGCCAGGAGTGAGAGGGGAAGTGCTCAAGGGACATGAGAAACCCCTCCTAAAAGCTGAGACTGCTGAAACCCTGCGAAGGAGTAAAGATAAACTGAACGACAAGGAAAGGAGACAGGGGCTAGGAAACAGCTTCCAGCTTCAGAGTGTCCCTTCCCAAATACACCCTGCATCAATTCAGGTGAAAACGAGACACGCCAGTGACTGTGGCAGAAGAGAGGTGAATTTAAAAAGGAGTCTAGGAAAAACAAGTCAACTTCACATCAAAAGAAGAAAAGCAAGTTCTCTAAGTATCCATGAGTTTTGTAAAGAGCTCATGCATATGTCCTAAAGACAAGACTAGGAAGTGGGCCACAATCTGGGCCTGACCTCCACGTGAAGCCTCATCTTGTGACATTCTGGAACTCTGCGAGGCTCTAGGCCCTTGGAGGTGCCCCCATGCTTTCAAGCACACACCCCCGCTCTGCTTCAAACATTACTGCCTTACTGCTTTGCCTGATCAACTTTCATTTCTCTTCCAAGTAGCAGTTCAAATGTCGCCTCAAGGTTGGCTGGAGAACACACAAGAGTAGGTTAAGGACAGAAGGGCAAGCTGGGCGCAAGAGTCTTATTGCCAGGCTAAGGAATTGGGATTTTGTAAAACAAGTAAGAGGGTGCCAGGGAAGGTGTGTCAGGAGTGACATGACTCCTATTGTGGTTTTAGTTACAGCAATTAACACTCTAGAGTGCCTAGACTCAATTTTGCCACTTACTACCTAGCTACCGTGTGACTCTGAGTAAGTTAATAAAATCTGTGCGTCCCTTTATCTCTGCAGAATGGGTTGGTAACCGTACTTGTACCTCAAGATTAGAAAAACTAAAGAGTTAATGTTTAAAGTGGTATATGGCACATGGTTTGTGCTCAATAAATGTCCTATTATTAAAGCTTATCATAACAGAACTGATGTGTAATATGGATCGGAACAGGGAGAGACCAAAAACAGAGATCAATCGGGGGCGTACTTCAACAGTCCAAGCAAAGGACTGTGAGAGCGTTTAGGAGGGTAATGTTAGAAAAGGAAGGAGACATATGAACAGACACTGTGAAGTATAAGTGACAGGACCTGCCCACTTGACCAAATATGGAAGAGGGGAAACAAACTGGATTCAAACATGACTCAGAGGTTTTGGGCCTAGGTGACTCGGAAAACGGTGGTGACACTTAGAAAGTCAGGCAAGGGGACTAAGCTGGATGATGATATCTCCTTAAATGTATTATGATCTGAACTTTAAAGACTGACTTCTAGTATTTGTCACTTTATCAAGCATATGACAGTTTAAAAACTTTATTGAAAAGAGAAAGGAGAAAAAGTACAAAAGTCTTAAAGGAGAAGGAAAAGGGTGAAGCAGAAAAAAAGAAAACTGGCCCTGGGAGCAGAAGGCCAGGGTGCTGACCTGGGCTCGGAGCTTAGCACCATGACTGTGGGGAAAACATGCCCCACATGCAGACGGCCCCTTTCCATCCCTTTCAGCGGGGGTAGCACTACCCATCTGAGACGGCTACAAAATATACACACCACTCTCCTCCTCCTTCCCGGTCTCCAAAGCACTGTCCTGGGAGCCTCTTTCCGACAGAGGTAACCTAACCTGCTCCAGACACCTGGGCAGAAAAAAAAGGTTGAACACTCCTGAATGACCATCCCCACAGTGACTTCCAGCTCGGACATCACCACAGATGCCCGAACGTACCAATCAAGAGTAAGGAGATCTCACCTTCCCCACTGAGATCAACATTACGTATCTATCTATATACAATGTGAGACGCACCCATCTCAGTACAGGCAAAAGCCTACCTCCATCTTCAATACCAGTGACTTTGTGGTCACTGGATTTCCTTTAAAAAGTCATCTAGGTTTTCTAAAACATATAATCTTAACTTCTAAGTTGTGGATACCACATTTTTTGAATCCCTGTACAATGCCATACAGGGACGCTGTAACGAGGATATCAAGTATTTTAACAACTACAACACGTGATGTTTTCTGTTAATCCTATGTGTATATTCGCAATTTCTATTACAATGCTTTAAAAAATTATCTTTAGAAGTTTCACTTACGACATCAACACCTGAAAACGTGAGGTCATAACCTCAAAAACTGTTGTTACATTTCTCTGCCTCATTTTGTACACATTCCTTACATCCAGTGACCTTCATAAGCACCTAAAACTACTATTCAAAGAGGTCCCAATAGGCCTATGTCTTCTCCTCAAACAGAAGTTTACCTCACATTAACAGTACACCCCTTACCGTGAGAGACTATGGGGGTAAAAAAAAAAAAAAAAAAAAAGACTGTTTAAGAACTCAAAATATGTAAGGGCTGAGGGGTAATTTGGGGGAAATAACCTCTTTATATTCAGCATATATAGTATATAATCTTATAATGCCAAATATCACAATGCTAAAAATCAGACTTGGTTAATTTTTAATACAGAAAATACTTCTTTTTCTAGTTGAATGACACCAAAGTAAAAATGTTGATACACGCCAATAACACTTCTCCCCACCTCCCATCTAAAAAGATATTTTCCTTTCTTTTTAAAACTTTTTTTCTAATTGAAGTATAAATGACATATAACATACTAGTTTCACGTGCACAATATAATGATTGGATCTTTTCTTAAGTCCCTAGGAAAACCACTTTCGAGGCTTTTAAAATAACCCTCAACTATCTAATACCTATAATGAGGAAAAGGAATAGTTGTAAAACAATTCAATTAGAATTTTACACTAAACAAACTGGATTTGGGTCTCATAAAAGGTAATCAAAGAATATACCTCTTCAAAGGAGATGAGATAGCAAGACAACCTTCATCCCCTACCTGGCCTACAGAATCCACTCCCAACCACCTCCTTGGAGGCCTTCCTTCCTCCATCAATTAACCCCTCTGTCTCCTGTTAGGTAACCTAACACCTCTCTCTCCACGTCTAGCAAATACATAAATATGCTCTATTTCCTCACTGTAAAAACAAAAGCCTTCCTCCATTCTATATACGCCTTTAACACCCAATCTATCTTCTTCTAATTAATTCATTCAACAAATATTTACTGGGCCCCTGCTATGCTCTAGACCTGAGCTGTCCAATACGGTAGCCACTGTGCAGTCACAGGTGGCTAATGGAGCACCTGAAATGAGGCTAATAGGAATTGAGATATGCTGTAAATGTAAGACATGTGCAGGATTTCAAGAACTTAGTACCAGGGGGAAAAAAAAAAACAGACTGTAAAATATCTCATTCATAATTTTTAATTTTGAAATAATATATTTTAAATATATTGGGTGAAATAAAATATATTAGTAAAATTAATGTTACTGTTTGTATTTACTGTTTTTTAAACTGTGACTCCTAGAAACTTTTAAATTACGTAAGTGGTTTATATTTTATTTCTATTGGACAGTGTGGTTCCAGACAAAATTCAGAGCATTAAAGACATACATATGAAGATGATGATGAGCAAAGTCTTTGGCCTCCTAGGTGTGTTACTTTATTGCCAGTGACAGGGGAACTCTCAGATAATAAATAAGCAAATTTGAGAATATAAGAAAATGATTAGTGTTTTGAAGACAATAAAACACAGAAAAGAGAAACTGGAGAGGGGACCACAGAGCAGGGTATGCCTCTTCTCCTTCCCATCCCTTATAACAGAGAGGGCAACCAGGCTTCCCCTCAAGTACAAACTCAACAGCCTGGCGGCGGCCGTCTACAACACACACTATGACAGATTCCAAGGCTAACTTGAGCCTCAGCTGAAAGGCAGGGCACCCTCTATGAGCCAGGTCTGACCAGGCTGGAGAGCAGGCACAGAGCCACATGTGACCCACGTCTACAAATGGTATCTCCCCATCCACCCACTCAAGCTAGAAACCTCCGTCTTATTCACGCTCTCATTTCCACCTCCCTACACACACACACACACACACACACACACACACACACACACACACACACAATCTAACTACATTCTGTGACTCTGGCCTCAGGAAGGTCTCACAAATCCGTTCACTTTCATACTGTCAAGAGCCTAATTCAGAAGAAAGTGAGGAGAGGGGACTCTACGGTAACTGCTCCTTCTCTAGTCTCCATGCCTTAAGTTAATTCTCCCCAATGCTGTCAAATTTGCATCCTTAAAAAGTTTCAAAATCCCCGACACTTTAAAACATCAGAGCTTCCAGGTTTAAGTGTTTACACTTCCTGCCTCAGTGGCTACTATTCTCTCCATCCTGTCCCTCCATAGGCATCCTTACTCTCAGGGGCACTGACGGGGCCTGCACAGAACTATTCCCTGCCCAGAATACAGTCTCTGTTCACCTCTTTTCTTTTCTTTTTTTTTTTTTTTTTAAAGATTTTATTTATTTATTTGAGAGCGAGAATGAGAGAGAGAGAGAGAGAGCATGAGAGGGGGAGGGTCAGAGGGAGAAGCAGACTCCCTGCCGAGCAGGGAGCCCGATGCGGGACTCGATCCCGGGACTCCAGGATCATGACCTGAGCCGAAGGCAGTCGCTTAACCAACTGAGCCACCCAGGCGCCCCTCACCTCTTTTCTGCTCCAAGAAATCTTGAACTCAAACTTCAAGACCCAGATCTAATGTCATCTTCTCTAAGAAATCTTTCCAGAATCCTAGAGTGAATTACTCCCCTGCTTCATCCTTCCCTTACTCTTCTGCTGTAAACACAGCAAGCATGCTCTGTGCTGAGGTAATCAGTATGTCCTCACAATCAGTACCCATGAATGAGGGAAAGACTGGTCTGAACTGTGTATTCTAACTACAACAATGCAAAGATTTCACATAGACACGATTAAATGAATGGGTGCACGAAGCAAACAGCGACCTCTGAATCCCCTGACCACAACACTCTCGCCTCCTTGTCTGGATGAGGTATTCTTCATGAGCTACCCTACCACCCTGGGCTGAGCTATTTAGAGCACTTCACCCAAATTATATTAGAATGATTTATCCACTCACCCACCAAACTATGGGAAGGCTAAGATATCTTGCTCATGTGTATTATGCCGGAACATAAAGGCACTCAGTAAATGTTTACTTAATGAGTGGATAAATAGGTATTATTAGATATATCAACTTCCCCACCTCAATTTACAGAGGGGGCACTTGCTTGTCCAAAAGGTCAGTGGCAAATTAAGACTGAAACACAGTCTCCTATCTTACACCACAACACGGGACCTTTTCTCCTGATGAAAACGTCCTGAAGTGTTTGTCATTCTTTGGTCATTCATCATCAGGGCACTCTCATAGTTTGTGGGTATCACGAAAGACAAAAAAAAAAAAAAAAAAAGCCATGCCTCATACTATAAAAGCCAAACAGTAACAAAAATTCACTCTTCCTTACACCTCAGTAACCAGGGCTTGCTAGTAACTAAAGTCTGAACGAATGTTCCTGCTCAGAGTTAAGGAACTTGAGGAGTCACTCCTGCAAGGCGCAGGGACAGTGAGCGCACATTCACACAGACACTCACTGTGAAATGCCACGGAGTGGCGCCCTAAACAGAAGGGCCTACGGCTCAACCCTGGCTGTGTCCTCTGCCGCCTGCCTCTTTGGTTCCTACTTATTTTTCTAGCAGTCTCCACCTTTCCAATCAATTCTGTGGCAAACTTATAGCCCTCCATTAAATTCATTTTCTTCTGCCCAAGTTAGCCAACGATGAGTACCTACTGTCTGCATCCAAGAACCATGACTATCACATAAATGAACAATGAGGGACCATCACCCCCACCCCCAAAAAAGATCACAGGTGGGGGGTTGGTTATTATATATATATCAGAAACTATATATATATAGCAGAAACATGGCAGAATGAGTAAAGGAACAATAATAACTACGTAGAATAAATCAATGTCTTGCTGATGACATTTATGGTGGCTGCATTTGCCACATGGACTAGATTGCTCATCAATAACCAAAGGCATTTCTTTTTCCTGACTGATGCAACTAGCTCCTCCTGCAGTTAACATGGCCCCGTGACTAAGACCTGTCCAACAGAATATCAACGTAAGTGTTGTGTGGTACTACAGGCCTAACCCATAAAAATCTCCCATGTAAGGGCACCTGGGTGGCTCACTCGGTTAATCATCTGGCTCTCGATTTTGGCTCAGGTCGTGATCTCAGGGTCATGAGATCAAGCCCTGCCTGGGGCTCTGCACTCAGCAGGAAGCCTGCTTCTCTCCCACTCCCTCTGTCCCTCCTCCTCTCTCTGCACCCCCCCAAATAAATAAATAAATCTTTAAAAAGGAAAAAAATCTCTGATGTATACATACTTTTTTCCCAATCCGACGACTGGATGCTAAAACCCAGGGTGATGACCTCTGGACACTGTATGTATGTATATAGTATAGGAAAAATGTCTAGCATCCCTGAATAACTGTATAGAGCAGGGCAGTTATCCCCTGGTGTAGATGTCAATGGGCTATTACATGAGCAAGAAATAAACCACTGACAGGTTGGGTATGTTTGTTATACCCGTTAGCCCACCAAAATGAATACAGATATTAATATCTACCTAGAAAGGTTAGTAAACACTTAAATATTATTTCCAAGTTTGAAAACACTGACCAAATATAGGACACTTACCATTAGTAAGGATCTGCACTAATACAAAGTTACCCCCCACAAGTTACGGATATGTGGTTTTGGTTTTGAGGGGGTAGACTTTTTTTTGGAGAATAGGTACAAAAGCAGAGGGTAAGAGGGAAAGAACTGATATGAACATTCAAACCAAATTAAATAATCCCTGTTTTATACATATATTTGTCTCCTCTGTTCAGTATCCGAATTCAAAAAAACTCAGTATACAAATGTTTTTCCAGGAGAAATCATGACCTATACTAGAAGCGTATTTTCCTACAGATTTTATTTTCCTACAAATTTTCATAATGAAAAGTTATATTATAAAAAGTCCTACCTTCTCAATAGCTCACTTGGGGAGCTTTTAAAAATACAGAAGACACACACACACACACACAAATACAGAAGACACCCCAACTTCTAACAATTTGGACTCTTAGGTCTCAAATGGAGACCAGACATCAGTATTTTTCAAATACTTCCCAGGTGATCTGGTTATGGGTAGAATAAAGATTTTTATTAAAATTTTTAAGATTTAAAATAGTGATGATATCACACAAGTACCTGAATAATTAGAATAAAGGATAATTGTAAAAATCTACAGTGTCAACTCATCAACGGACAGAAAGGTTTATATTAAAATCCGTTCTAAAATATTTTACATTAATATTATAAGTAACAAATACTCAACTGTACAACCATTATTCTTTGCATTTTGAGAAACCAAGTCAACCAAGAAGTCACAATGGGGAAAAAAGATCAAAAATACAGGTTTTTAAAAAATTACTTGGAAGAAGGTAATATTTAGACAGAAAAATCCATCTCTTAACAGCTCTTATTAACCAATACTTCTGAAGAGTGGGACTCTAGGGAAACAAGAGCAAATATCATTATTTACTTTATATACACTTTTATTACTTTATCATTTTAATGTACTGTTTTTAAATCACCATACACAATTCACACTTAACAGAAAACACCAACAATAAATATTCTCTGAAAACTAACAGGCTCCCTACCTCAAAGCAAAATCAGTCACCTCCACCTCTTGATTTACCAGTGATCCATCCCACACCCAGGGGATGGAAACTACCTCTACATCCCAAAGTTTCCAACCATCTGTCAATCACTGTTGGCTACTCAAATCAATCTTTTATTTTCTAGCTTTGAAGCTGAACCATAACTTCAAATACAATGGCTGTCAAGGTTTGAGCAGGGGTCAGCCAACTTTTTCTTAAAGTCAAAGTGTGAATATTTTAGAGCTTGTGAAGCACACAGTCTCTGTTGCAGTTAATCAACTCTGCCCTTGTAGCACAAAGGCAGCCTCACACAATACATAAACCGGGGAGTGTGGCTGTGTATTTATCAAAAAGGCAGCAGGCTGGATTTGAGGTCTTGAGACATCAGAAGCAACAAGGTATGAGGCACTCTGAAATTATCATTCATATACATACGCATATATATATACACATGCTAACATGTTTATATATTACACATAGTTATATAATATGAAATAGTATGCATTTATGTATATAATATATATTTCTACAGTACATGTGTTTGTGTTATTATCTCTTTCACCCCAACTATGATACAAGGTCCTTAAGGATGGAACTGCAGCTTCCATTCACTGACAAATCTTTGGTGAATGAGCATGTAATAGCACTCAAAAATTATTATGGCCAGACTCAACTAACTCAACCTCATGAGACTAAAACACAGATTGAGGAGGGGAATACAAAAGAACCAATTTCTCCTATTAGGAGAGTAGGGAGATTATTATACGTAACGCTGTGCCCTCTCCTCCCCTCCCAAGCCGTCACTGTCACTAGCGAGGGGAGGACAAGTGCTAACAAGGAGAAATGGTCACCGAGACCAGTATCTCAACTGGTGGAGCAGTGAGTCTAACCAAAAACTGCATGCACCAGAATTACAGAGAGAACACCAGCAGAGCAGGAACTCCTTCTGCCTATCCAGATATTGTGCTTTAACAGCAGGAAGTAGGGGTGCCAGCCAGGACTTGCTAGTTTTAATGGCCACAAGGCCTATGGCATACAAGAGGCACTGAGTAAATACTGCATTAAAAAGCATGAACAAATTCTAGCCTCAGTCCTACTAACTCACAGTATGACCTTGACCTTCTCCAAGGCTTAGCTGTCCTTTCTGCAAAGTGGGGATGACAAATCGTTCCAACACCTAGAAGAGGGTCGCATCAGCTCACACATGTGAACGTACTTTATAAACTCTAAACCACCACACAAATTCAAAAACTGAAGGATGTGAAAGCTGTTTTCATGCTATGAATTCTCAAATGTCAAGACAGTAAAATATTTTAATAGCTGGAAAGTAGTGCCAATTTCCCCATTAACTACTTAATAATGACAATCAAAATGAATAAGAAAAAAAAATTCCCCCCGTGGACCTGAACAGGCTATTTTCTTTTTTTTAAATTTCTGAAAAATGCAACTTGATAGCTGAGTTGTACTTGCTGCAGTGAGCATTTAATAGTTATGCATATAGTTCAATATGTTTTAGAAAAAAGTTAATATGCCTTTGTTTTCAAAAATAGAGCAACAATAAGGAAATAGATAAAATGAGACAGTGCAGTGTGATCTATTTTATTCAAAATAAGTGAACTGAGAGGCCTAGGGCTCAGAAAACTTTTTCCAACTTTCAGTTATAAAATGTTCTTCCACATGAACTATTGAGAAATATGGATAGTATGTATGGGTCACGAGCAAGGATTTTCATCAACTAAATCTTCTGCATATTACTACTTTCTTTTCTTAATGCCGAAGACATTTCTGGTGGCAAAATCTACCCACTGTTTTAAAAGCAGAGAAGCCCTTACCCCTAAATGAACAATAATAAGAATGTTAAGACTGCCAATATTGAGAAGACCAGACACCACTAAATTCCCGCCTCTTTCTTGGGTTTGTGACAAAATGGACAGCGATTACAAATCACTACTTTCTTATCTGGAGCTTCCTGGGCTTTCATATGGACAACTGTCATTCCTCTACTCCAACTGGAAAAAAGAGTGGTTGTTCAAGATACAAGAATAGGTTTTCAAGATCTTATGCAAGACAGTGATTGTCACTATAAACTGGAATAACCCACGGACACATACTCATCTGATACAAGTGAAATGAACCAGAAGTAAAGCACTCCCTCGGAGAGAACACCCCTGACCCTCCTAGCAAAAACTGCAGCTTCCCCAACTATCTACTTGTTTAGACGTTTATCTCTATCCATCAGAATGTAAGCTCCATGAAAGCAAGGACTGTCTCACCCACTAGTACATACCCAGCACCAAGAGAAATGCTTTGCACAATAAATGCTCAATATTTGTTGCTTGTATCACACACCATTTCATTATCTTAAACCACCTGACATCTACCAGAATATTCCTTAGTTACTAACTGATCATAAATAGTTCCATTATTTTCAGGTATATATTCTGTACATTTTATGAATTTAACAGAATTACTCTGGTTTTCTTACTTTTATTCCTGTCTTCCATCAGGGACAAGTGAGGCTGATGTTCTAACTTTCTC
Source organism: Leptonychotes weddellii (assembly GCF_054177405.1). Classification (NCBI taxonomy): domain Eukaryota; kingdom Metazoa; phylum Chordata; class Mammalia; order Carnivora; family Phocidae; genus Leptonychotes; species Leptonychotes weddellii. The sequence continues at coordinate 186,242,419 of NC_138369.1, read as the reverse complement.
ATAGCATTCCAGTTTCTTTATGAAAGAAACCGGACATATTAAATAAGTGAGTAGATTTAAAGAAAAAAATTAGTGACAAGCTCAGAGTACTGCCTTAAAAGCACAGAACTAAAAACCCATACTACCCAGGTTTGAATTCTAGCTCCAACACTTACAACCTATGTTCTTGAGCACCCTTCTTAGCTTTCTGTGCCCCAGCTTCCTCATCAGTGAAATAGAAATGATCATCCCAGCATCCCCTCCCAGGTCTCTAGCCCTTTCACTCCTCCTTCAAACATTTTCAGGATATCACCTACCAAGAGCAGGAAGCCCTGCTCTTGACTCTAACATCAGCCCCTCCACCCAATTAACTGCTCATGAGCTCTCTTTTATGGGAAAGCAAGACCCATGTTTACCATTCATTATTCATTTCTGAATTTTCCGCAGTGTGGAATTTTTACTTAGAGTTTCCCTTTATGTATCATTTTATCTATCTTTTATCTATCTTCCTCCCTAAAACAGAAGGCCTTTACCTGACTTCCCATTTCTACTAACAAAATACTCTCTCACTCAGCCAGGCTTGATCTCATGCTTCTTTGACTCTTCTTCATTCTCTACCCTGAATGAATAATCATTCTTCAAGTGTTGTCTAGGGTTCCATAGGAAATTCCTTTGTATGCATCTTCTCTGTTCTCTTACCTCATAACTCTTCACAGACAGTAAATTCCGTAAGAATAGAAGGCAGATTCTGGTATTTTCACAGGTCTTTCTATTCCTAACACCTATTAGAGGCTTCTGTACTTAGTAAGCACAATGAGTACTTGTTTAATAAATTCATGCATGTCTGGCTTACTATGAACACCTCCCAAGTGGCTTCCCTAACTCCAGATTCCTGAACCTCCAATCCTTCCTAAATACTTAAATGTTTCACTCCTACAGCTTGTCTACTTAGACACAATCCTTAATACATTCAGTTCAAGAAACCACTAGTTATAAAGTTCTACAGGTGGTACTAGGGTGGGAGCAAAGAACTAGGACACAATTCCAAAAATGTGTCCTTTCCAGTTCTTCAAAACTATTACAAGTCTATGCAACAAACAGCCATGTAAATACTTGTAATAAAAAGCACAATAAAAATGCCTTCTAAATACAGATTAATTATAACCAGTAGGGGGTTTTAAAGTAAGCTATGCAGAGGAAAGGAAAATGGGCAGCCCAAGAGGAGGGAGGAACACAAGTAAGACTCTAAGAGCATAAAAGTGGTATGTCAGGGGGTGGGGGGATATTACAGGTTTAATTGTGTCCCCTCAAAATACATGTTGAAATGCTAACCTCAAGTACCTCAGAATGTGACCTTATTTAGAAAGAGGGTCATTGCAGATATAATTAGTTAAGATAAAGTCATTAGGATGGGCCTTAATCTGACTGGTGCCCTTACAAGAAAAAGAAATTTGGACACAGAGACAGACACGCACACAGGAAGTACATCATCAGAGTTCAGGATAATGCAGCAGAAGCCAAGGAATGCCAAAGATGGCCAGCAAGCTATGAGAAGCTAGGCAACAAACTGGCTGGCTCAGCCAATAAAGCGTGCAACTCTTACTCTCTGGGTCGTGAGTTTGAGCCCCACGTTGGGTGTAAAGATTACTTAAAAATAAAATCTTAAAAACAAACAAACACGCACACACACAAAACAACCAGACTAGGAAGCATCAAGATAAATTATACAGGGTAGTATCTTCTCAGCAGTGAGGAATAATTAGATTAAATACTTGCTGGTGTCACCTACAAAATCTCAGAAGTCTGACTCAAAAGATCAAATTATTTCCCAGAAAAAAAGGTCAAGAAAATTTATAAGAATGTAAAAATACTCAGCACTCAACAAAGTAAAAATTCACAAATGTCTGGCACACAATCAAAATTACCAGGCATGGAAAAAAATCAGGAAAACACAACCCATGATGAGAGATTTAAAAAAATCAATCTGGAATCAACACAGCCCTTAGAATTAGCAGGTAAAGACATTAAAAGAAGTATTATAACCATATTCCACATATTCAAATAGTTAAGGGAAACTGTAGAAATATTTTCTAAAAGACACAAACTGAACTTGTACAAATTAAAACTACAATGCGTAAAATTAAAAACACACTGGATGAGATTAACAAATTAGACACTGCGGAAGAAAAGACTGGTGAACCTGAATAGATAGCAATAAAAAGATAGCAATAAAAAGAATTCCAACTGACTACTCAACACCTTAAAAATTAGCTGTCAAAACATAAAGAAATAGAAAAAAAAGATTAAGGGGCACCTGGGTGGCTAAGCTGGTTGAGCATCTGACTCTTGGTTTCAGCTCAGGTCATGATCTGAGGGTCATGGGATCGAGCCCCGCATCAGGCTCTGTGCTCAGGACAGCGTCTCTGGAGAATATCTCCCTCTCCCTCCCCCTCTGCTCCTCCCCCAGCTCACGCTCTCTCTCGCTCTCAAATAAATAAATAAAATCTTAAAAAGAAGATTAAAATAAATTTAACAGACATTCTTCAAGTTTTGGGACAATCTTAAATACCCTAACATATATGTAACTAAATTTCTTGATAAAAGGTAAACAAACAAGATGTTGGAAGAACAAAAGCCAAAATTTTCCAATTTTGATAAACACTACAAAACCATAGCCCAGATATTCAACAAATTCCAAGCTCTAGAAACATAAAGCTACACCAAGGTACATCATAATAATCAAATGGCTTAAAATTGATAAAAGAAAAGTAATCTTAAAAGCAGCAGGGGAAAAAAAGACATGTATGTAGAAAGGAACAACAATAAGGATGAAAGAATTCTTGAAAGAAACAATGCAAGCAAACAGAGCAACATCTTTAAGTTCTTTAAAGAAAAAAGAATCACCTAGAATTTTTATACCCAGTGAAAATATCTATCAAAACCAAAAGCGATATAAAAACATTTTCAAATATACAAAAGGTGAAGGAATGTGTCACTAGGAGACCTGCACTACAAAACATGTTAAAGGAAGTACTAAGGATGAAGGAAAATGAATTCAGATGGAAAGAGGACCTAAATAAAAGAATGAAGAACATTAGATGTGTAACACTTTTTCTAATTAAGTCTCATTAAAAGAGAACTATTTAAACAAAAATACTAATAATGTAGTGTGGGTTTTATAACATATGTACAGATAAAATCTATGTAAAAATAGCTAAAAGACCAGTAAAAGATAAATCAAAGTACACTATGGTAAGATCAATACATTTTCTGTGAAGTGATGTAATATCACTGGAAGGTAGATGTGATAAAATAAAAGGCAATCACTAAATTAAAAAACAAAGAGTTACAAAATGGATGAAAGACCTAAATGTGAGACAGGAATCCATCAAAATCCTTGAGGAGAACACAGGCAGCAACCTCTTCGACCTCAGCCACAGCAACTTCTTCCTAGAAACATCCGCCAAAGGCAAGGGAAGCAAGGGCAAAAATGAACTATTGGGACTTAATCAAGATAAAAAGCTTTTGCACAGGAGCACACGGGTGGCTCAGTTGTTAAGCATCTGCCTTAGGCTCAGGTCATGATCCCAGAGTCCTGGGATCGAGCCCCTCATCGGGCTCCCTGCTCTGCAGGAAGCCTGCTTCTCCCTCTCCCCTTCCCCCTGCTTGTGTTCCCTCTCTTGCTGTGTCTCTCTCTGTCAAATAAATAAATAAAATCTTAAAAAAAAAAAAAAAAAGCTTTTGCATAGCAAAGGAAACAGTCAACAAAACCAAAAGACAACTGACAGAATGGGAGAAGATATTTGCAAATGACATATCAGATAAAGTGCTAGTATCCAAAATCTATAAAGAATTTATCAAACTCAACACCCAGAGAACAAATAATCCAATCAAGAAATGGGCAGAAGACATGAACAGACATTTCTACAAAGAAGACATCCAAATGGCCAACAGACACATGAAAAAGTGCTCAATTCGAAACTGTAGTAAACTGAATCCTTCAATCTAAAAAAAGGGACAATATATCATTACCAAGTGGCCTTTATTTCAGAAATGCAATGTCAGTTTAGCATTCAGAAATGAATGTTATTCATCAAATTAACTTAAAAAAAAAACACATGGTAATCTCAATAGATGCAGAAAAAATACCTGACAAAATCCAACATCCATTCTTGATTTAAAAAATTGATTCAGCAGGGGCGCCTGGGTGGCTCAGTCGGTTAAGCGACTGCCTTCGGCTCAGGTCATGATCCTGGAGTCCCAGGATCGAGTCCCGCATCGGGCTCCCTGCTCGGCAGGGAGTCTGCTTCTCCCTCTGACCCTCCCCCTCTCATGCTCTCTCTCTCTCTATCTCATTCTCTCTCTCAAATAAATAAAAAATAAATAAATAAATAAAAAATAAAAAAAAATTGATTCAGCAAACTAGGACTAGAAGTAAGATCTTCCTCAATCTGATAGAGGACAACGACAAGACTCCACAGTTAGCGTCACTTAGTGGTGGTGACAATGTTTCCCTCTCTAAAATAAGGAAAACGACAAGGAAATCCTCTTTCATCACTTCAACACTGTATTCTATGTTTTATATGTATTCTATATTCCATGGAATTCCAGCCAATGCAGAAAGGCAAAAAAAGAAATAAAAGAGATAACCAAACTGGAAAGGAGGAAGCAAAGCTGTCTCTCATCACAGACAACAGAATCATCCACATAGAAAATCTGATGGAATCTACCAAAAGCTTTTGGAGGGTGCCTGGTTGCCTCAGTCAGTTAAGCATCTGCCTTCAGCTTAGGTCATAATCCCAGAACCCTGGGATCGAGCCCCAGGTCGAGCTCCTTGTTCAGCAGGGAGCCTGCTTCTCCCTCACCCTCTGCCCCTTCCCCTGCTTGTTCTCTCTCTCTTCCCTGTCAAATAAATAAATAAATATCTTTAAAAAGTTATTGGAGTTAGTAAGTGACTTATAGCAAAGTTGCAGAAAACAAGATCAACGTACATAAATCAGCTGTATTACTATGTACTAGCAACTATATTCAGAAACTAATATTTAAAAAAGCATTTATAACAGGGGTGGCCTGGATGCCTCAGTAGGTTAAAAGTACAACTCTTGATCTTGGCTCAGGTCATGATCTCAGCGTCCTGAGTTTGAGCCCCGTGTTGGGCTCCACGCTGGGCACGGAGCCTACTTTAAAAAAAAATAATAGTATCAAAAATATGAAATACTTAAATATAAATAGGACAAAATATGTCAAAGACTTGCACACTAAAAATTAGAAAAATTAAAGAAATTAAAGAAAAATCTAATTAGAGGGAGAGTTTACTATGTGCATGAGTCTGAAGACTCTATATTGTTTAGGATGTCAATTCTTCCCAAAATTATCTATGGATTCAACACAGTCCCAGTCAACATCCTGGTAGGCTTCTTTATAGAAAGTCACAAAATGATTTGACAGTTCATATGGAAATGCAAAGGACACAGAGTAGTCGTAATTTTAAAAAAGAAGAAAATCGTAGGACGAACACTATCTGATGTCAATACATATTATGAAGCTATAGTAATAAAGACAATACAGCACTGGCATCAAGACACACCAACAGATTAATGGAATAGAACAGAAACAGACCCACAACTGATTTTTGACAAAGATACAAAGGTAATTCAGTGGAGAAAGAACAGTCCTTTTGCCAAATGGTTCTAGAATTACTGGATATCCATTTGCAAAAAAAAAAAAGTGATCTCTTAGCTACCCCATTTATAAATATTAACTCCAAATGGATCACGGTTAAATGTAAAACCCAAAACTATAAAATCTGTAGGGAGGGAAAAAAATAGGATCTTAAGATCTTGGGACAATTAGGCAAATGTTTTCCAAAGCATGATCCATAAAAGATCAAATCAATAAATTACACTTCATAAAAATGTAAAACACCTGTTTTTCAAAACACTTTTTAAAGAAAATTAAAAGATAAGCCATGGACTACAAGAAAATCTTTGTAAATCACATATCTGATAAAGGACATATCCAAAACAGATAAAGAATTCTCACAGCTCCACATTAAGAACAAAAGTCAAAGATTTGTACAAACACTTCACCAAAGACGACATGTAGAGCGCAAATAAGCACATGCAAAGATGTTCAACATCACTAATCACCTGGAAAAACACAATGAGATATCACTACACACCTACTAGAATGGCTAAAATTGAAAAGACTGGCCACACCAAATATGGCAAGATGTGGAAGAATTGAAACTCCTATACACTGCTGGTAGGAATACAAAATGTCACAACCACCCTGGAAAACAGTTTAGCAGTTTCCTAAAAAGTGAAGCATACACCTGCCATATGATCCAGTCATTTCATAATTAGGTTTTTATCCAAAACAAATGAAAACATGAGCATGCAAGGACTTGTACATTAATATTCCATAGCAATTTACCTGTAACAATCAAAAACTGCAAACAACCCCAATGTCCTTTCAACAAGTGAATGGATAAATTGTGATATATCCACACAATGACTACTCAGTAATAAAAAAATGAACTAGGGGCTCCTGGGTGGCTCAGTTATTAAGCGTCTGCCTTTGGCTCAGGTCAGGACCCCCAGGTCCTGGAATTGAGCCCCGCATTGGGCTCCCTGCTCCGTGGGGAAGCCTGCTTCTCCCTCTCCCACTCCCCCCTGCTTGTGTTCCCTCTCTCGCTGTGTCTGTCAAATAAATAAATAAAATCTTAAAAAAAAAAAAAAATGAACTAGATAGGTACTACACCACAGATGGACCTCAAAGTAACTGTGATGAGTGAAAACAACCAGACAAAAAGGACAACATAGTGTATGATTCCATTTACCCGAAATTCTAGAAAAAATGAACTAATGTGCAGTGACAGAAAACAGACTGATAGTCACCTAGGGACTGGGTGGAGGGGAGGAGGTAAGGAACAAGAAACAGAATTAAAAAGAAGTACAAGGAAACTTTTGAAGGAGGAATGGATATGTTCATTATCCTGGTTGTGGTAAAAGTTTCATGGGTGATAGATGTCAAAATTCATCAAATCATACACTTTAAATAGGGGGAAGTTTATTATATGTGAAATTATTATATGTCAATTATAATACAATAAGGCTGTTAAAAAAAAGTTGCAACCCACCCAAAACATGACTTTTTATGAGGTACACCCCGCCCCCTCTTCTGCTTCTCTTATAGCATATCCCATCTCATGTGATGGCAACTCAAACCTTCCAGTTGCTTAGACCAAACATCTTGAAATTACTCAATATCATACCTTAGTATTTTAAAATCAAGGCAAGGTCTATTTTGAAATTTATAAACATTCACAGAAGACATGTTTTAGTAAAACTGAAATACTGCTAAAAGAATTTTTAAATCCCCCACTTTTTACAAGAGAAACTTCAAAGTCTATGCTGTCCACCCTTCATGGCCCTCAACAATAGTCTCTTTACCATCAACCTTAGTCAACAAAATGTTCTAAACAGGCCTCCACCTTCAACTAGATAGCATCCTCCACACCCTTACAGCATCACTTGCTAAAATCCTATCCATTCCCGAAGACCATGGAAAATACCACTTCCACCACAAATCTTTTCCTACTCCCAATCCAAAAAGGATCACTCCCACTTCTGAATTTCCACTTCTCTTATACTGTGGATACTCTACCATGTGATACAGTTTAAAGACATACCTCAACCACCTTCATTAGATTTATAAATCTCCTGAGTCCAAGAGTCTATGTTCCTTTGACTATGTAGGTGAATAAAGTATATATGCCTAGGAAAATATTTTAAAAATCAAATGTTAATATTTAATTGTTTTTATTCTTTGCAAGCCTATAAGACTGTCCAATTAGCTTGCCTATCTAATTTAACTAGGCTCTTAAATAAAAGACAGAACAATTAAAGGGGAAAGTGGTAGACTTGATATAGACATCTAAATTCACATGAATTATTTTTGGTGCCATCCTGTGTTTCATTGCTCTAGGGCCAGAAGGGAGGGATGAAAGAAAGTTAAAAAGTCCTATGCTTTAACCAATGGACACAAAAATGGAAAAGCACTGGTTGTCACAAAACAAAGTGAATAAAAGCCAAAGAAAATGAGAAATAGAACACTAAAATTGCAGCTCTCATTTTAAGGGAATGACAACCAGCCTGCTTGCCCAGGCACTGAAATAGCTAAGATACTGGGGCCCTTGATCAATCAATGTGACTACCTATATTTGACAAATGAATACCAGAAAGATGACTTTTACTCGATTGCTATCTATTCTTCATACTAAAATGTTCTTCTTTCCTATTACTCTCCAGCTATTTGAATCCTAAGCCATATTTAAAACCTTAACACAAGTTCTATGGGTTTCCTCTTTAAGCCTTTCCCAGACTACTCAACCCATCTCCCATGTCCCTATCCTTAAAATGCCTGATTTTTTTTTCCTGTACTCTTCTAGATAAATCTTTATGGCACTTTCTGTATGACTATTTTGTATTTTTATCTAACTTTGCAAGTATTTATTCTTTACCTTTTATGTTCCTTGAATAAAGCACTGAGTTTTGTATTCCCTACAAAATCTCCCAAACATTACCCCAAAAAGACTTAAACCAAAAATAATATAGTATAAGCAATAGTTAAAACATCTGACATAAATTAGAAAGGTAGTAATAGCAGGAGGTGGTGAATACACCTGATCTTCCATCTGAACAGAAGAACATGAACCAGGAGCTCAAGTTTATGCTCCTATTTGCTAGATTACATGGGCAGTACAAGATAAATTCTGCCCAAAACCTTGCACCAATTTATTAAAAACAAACATGTACCTTTATAAAAGGTCAAAAGCATGAGAAAAATTAAATACGCTACTTACTGCAACAGTACTATTTCTAATCTGGAAAAAAATGACCAATTTTACTGAACAGGGTTTTAGAAAACCTGTGCATAGTGCTGTTACCTGAGTTATATTTTAAGAGACAAAGCTAAAATATTTCCCTTTAATGTTCTAAAGTATTTAATTAGATAAAGATTTTGTACAAGTTAACTTCTGTAATATAATACACATACTTTGGTTACAGGTATTTAACAGAGCAATTAAATCCTTATTTCCACTTCTGTCCTAAATTCCGCCTGCCCGCAGTGAGTGGGAACTGCTGCAGATCATTAAACACTCATTTATCAATGTCTCTCACCAGGCAACACAATGCAGCAGAACAGCACACAGAAACCATCCTGAACCCCAGCAACAGCGGCTAATTAGCATAGCCTACCACTAAACCGACCCCATATGATTGGAACTGTTAGTCGGAATGCTAGCCAATCAAACTAGGTTATGCAAATAGCCTATTTTAGTTGCCAGGGCAGAGCTACTTCCAATTGTCCAATAGGAAAACAAGCAATAAACAAGAAATGAAATTGAGCTTTGTCACATTTTCAAGTTGCTGTTAACACTTTCAGGTTTAGAGCAAAATTAATAGCAATTGTAAAGAATTAAAATCATATTTCACCTTTGATTCCAAAAGCAATCCAATGGTAATACATCCAGAATACAGCTAAAGTAGTGTATTTGTAATTTTAACTTTTTACTATATAGATACGAGTTTTTCTAACAGAAGCTGGGATCAACATTTCAACTTTTGCCCCACCTACTCAAAAGCAAGCATTATGTAAATGTCTTTCTATACATTCAAACAGATTCTCAAACATTACATTTTAAAGGAATCCTACAAAGGGTATTTATACTATTATGGAAAGACTAAATAAAAGGTGGGCATAAGAGAACACACGGCTTGCTGGAAGTCTTAAACTTTATGAGATTGAAGAGAAATAACATTTTGTTTTTGTTTTGTTTTGTTTTGTTAAAGATTTTATTTATTTATTTGAGACAGAGAGAATGAGAGACAGAGAGCATGAGAGGGAGGAGGGTCAGAGGGAGAAGCAGACTCCCTGCCGAGCAGGGAGCCCGATGCGGGACTCGATCCCGGGACTCCAGGATCATGACCTGAGCCGAAGGCAGTCGCTTAACCAACTGAGCCACCCAGGCGCCCCCATTTTGTTTTTAATTATGATGCATGTTAACATATAATTTCAAAAATAATTTTAAAATAATAAAACTCAAATTAAGCATTAACCTATAGGGCTTAGAATATGCAAATTGGGACCAAGTAAATAAGACTCATCTTGAAACCAAGTTCAACTAAGATATAGGCATAATATAAACACATTATATTCATATGTAAATTTTCTAATAATGAATAAAACATTAAAGAAAACCTCTGTCAGTACATACTAACAGCTACAAAGATAGTTTTAAAGAACATCAGTGTTCAGACAATTCTTACTGGTTGAGAGAATTTCTTTAATCTCACATATTCAGAGAAATGCTTTGAAACATGTCAAGGAGACACAGTTCCCATTTGTGCCTTATAATTCTATCTTCATAAAAGATACAATTTTATTTTAAAATAGATCAACTTGTCCCACCTATCGTAGCAATTATCTCCTTCTAAATGGGAGTACAGATTCATCCCACACGGAGAAGTTAGCAATTTTTAAATATGTTTTTCCACACAATGTTTGTAAATGTCTCCAGAAAGACTTCCAGCATTTGTAAAATATATTGAATTAAGACACAGAGCAGATTTTGAGCATCAGATTGAAAGAAAACAGCATGCTGGTCCTGTATCACTGCAAATTATTTTCCCCTTTAAGAAAACTGAAGCCACTTTTCCACCACCTTCAAGCACCCACCACTCACACTTCTCTCCTTATTTCTTCTCATGTTCTCTCTACTGAGGGATTCTGGATGAAAATCACTAAAAGTCCAATGAAACCAAACCAGAGTCAGCTTCTTACAGGGAGGAGAGGGATCAATAACTGAACTTTAAAGCTGGAAGAAACCTTAAAGATCATCTAATGCTATTAAAAAAGAAACCATACTTTTAGAAAAATAGTGCATAAAGATCCTGTAGGTGAAAATCAAAGTCCTCCCAAACGATCTTCAAACACAGTATCTATGAATAATCAATATATCACTCAGGTATCAATTAAGTGTCTTGGTTTGTTGTACATATGAGAATTATATTTAAATATACTTTCAAAAAAGATTAGCTCAGAATCATTCCCCATGCCATCACCTACAGCATCTACTAACCAAGGCTTAAAAAAGGTTTACAAATCACTCTAACCTAAAGCATTTAATCCATTCCCTGAAAGATTCAATCTCCATTTACTTCAAACTTTAGATATTAGTTGGTGTGGTTTTTTTAACTACCCAGAATGCTCACAAACCTCCTTTAATACTAAGGATAGAGGCACCTGGGTGGCTCAGTCCTTAAGTGTCTGCCTTTGGCTCAGTCCTTAAGTGTCTGCCTTCGGCTCAGGTCATGATCCCAGGATCCTGGGATGGAGCCCCGCATCAGGCTCCCTGCTCAGCGGGAGGCCTGCCTCTCCCTCTCCCACTCCCCGTGCAGTGTTCCCTCTCTGTGTCTCTGTCAAATAAATAAAATCTTAAAAAAAATACTAAGGATAAAGGCAAGAAGAGAAATAAAAAGGAAAGATTTTTAAATCAATTTAATTCACACTCTTACCCCTGGGTTTTTACTATTTTGGCTAGTTCTCCCAGGTTCAGGCTTCTCTTATTCCCTCCACATTGATAAAGCAATCCTAAACCTGTCTTCCAATCAACAGCAGTAAAGGCATTTTCCATGTAAACAAGGACTGTTTCCTGGTCCATCTCCTAACCATTCTTCATATCACAAAATTTTCCCATCCTTGAAGGGGGAAAAATTAAAACCTTGGCACTCTTTATTTTCTTTAAGGGCCTAGAGACACAAGGAAACATTGTCTGCCTGGTGACAGGTGCTCCAGGATAAAATACCCTGAATTTTTTTTTTTTTTAAAGATTTTATTTATTTATTTGAGACAGAGAGAATGAGAGACAGAGAGCACGAGAGGGAAGGGGATCAGAGGGAGACGCAGACCCCCCGCTGAGCAGGGAGTCCGATGCGGGACTCGATCCCGGGACTCCAGGATCATGACCTGAGCCGAAGGCAGTCGCTTAACCAACTGAGCCACCCAGGCGCCCTAAAATATCCTGAATTTAAATGTTGTTTAGTTTCTCATCAATTCTTTTTTTTTTTTTTTAAGGTTTTATTTATTTGACAGAGAGAGAGAGAGAGAGACAGCTGGAGAGGGAACACAAGCAGGGGGAGTGGGAGAGGGAAAAGCAGACTCCCGGTCTAGCAGAGAGCCCAATGTGGGGCTTGATCCCAGGACCCCGGGATCATGACCTGAGCGGAAGGCAGACACTTAACGACTGGGCCACCCAGACGCCCCTCTCATCAATTATTTTTAAAGCTACTTATAGGGCGCCTGGGTGGCCCAGTCGTTAAGCGTCTGCTTTCGGCTCAGGTCATGATCCCAGGGTCCTGGGATCGAGCCCCGCATCGGGCTCCCTGCTCGGCGGGAAGCCAGCTTCTCCATCTCCCACTGCCCCCTGCTTGTGTTCCCTTTCTCGCTGTCTCTCTCTGTCAAAATAAATAAATAAAATCTTCAAAAAAATAAAAAATAAAAAAAATAAAGCTACTTATATTGTGGAGTTTAGGAGAAGTGTCAGTGAGTACTACTGTTAGAATCCAAAATTAAACACTTAAAATGTTGAAAAATAGTTAACGCACTAAATAAATCTTCATTATATAACATTTATATTTTAGAATTCCTAGTAAAGAAAATAAATTTTCTAAGTATACAATTAATCATTAAATTTTTAAATAATCTCAACTGCACTCCCCCTTATAATGTAAAAAGAAAAATACTTAAAGTAACTGATAACTTCTCATCTGCAGCTAATGATGCTCAATATATATAAATAGGCTCTATCTGTCTAAACAGGCCATTATTATGCCAAGTAATAAATCATCCAAGATTATCTGAAATATCATACCATACTGATTTTGTATTTTATGGAGATATACAATGTAGCTTTATAGTTTTGGAAAATGGCAAGTAGAGAGAAATGTGTTTTCATTTTTTTAATTTGAAGCCATCTAATCTGGAAAATATTCAAAAAAACTTTGAACAACTACTTTGGTCAAGTCTGTAAAACCGCATTCCATAAAATAAGCCTGCCACCATTTTGTTTTGCTAACCCTCTTTTACAAAAGATTAAACCCAGTAGGTTATCTATACTCTCCAACTTAAGAACTATCCTGTGGCTTTCCACACACCTACCCCCCTCATTCTCATAAGTCTGCTTATAAAAACAGAAGGTAAACTGTTACTCAAATCTGTATTAGAGACATAAATTTTTAAATCTTGGACTGTACTTCTGTGGATCAACTAATTCAATTTGGGGGTATGATCCCATCTTCTTCCCCTTCCCCCTGCAAAAACAAAAAAGACACCTAGAACATTATGAATACTCGCTGTTGTATATTAAACATTTTTGCTCCCTCATCAGGTATTGTGGAAATGTAAAAGTTGACTATCAAGCCTTTATTTAGCTAAATGTTATCATAATTAATGCATATTGCTAAAACAAAAAAAGATTCTTGCAAAGTAACTTGGGGGTTAAAACCCCATTTTGTCTTGTGCTTATCAAGGCAATAAAACTGAAAGTTTCAGGGGTGCCTGGGTGGCTCAGGTGGTTATGCGTCTGCCTTTGGCTCAGGTCATGATCCTAGACCCCGCATCGGGGTGGGGGGGGGGTCCCTGCTCAGCGGGGAGTCTGCTTCTCCCTCTGCCCTTTACCCCGCTTGTGCTCTCTCTTGTTCTCTCTCAAATAAATAAATCTTAAAAAAAAACAAAAACTGATAGTTTCATTGTTCTTAAGTGCCTTCACCTTAAACTGCATTATTTTTTTTTTAAGATTTTATTTGACTGAGAGAGAGACAGAGAGCACAAGCAGGGGGAACAGCAGAGGGAGAGGGAGAAGGAGGCTTCCCGAAGAGCAGTGAGCCCAATGTGGGGCTCGATCTGGGGACCCTGGGATCATGGTCCAGGAACCCTGGGATCATGACCTGAGCTGAAGGCACATGCTTAACTGACTGAGCCAGCCAGGCACCCCCACCTTAAACTGCATTAAATATTTACTTGTCAATTTCCATATCGTATGAAAACAAGAGGACAGATTTAACACACTTAGGGAGTATATTTGGTCTGACTTACAAAACAAACATTATGAAAAATTCACTTTCTTTATAAGCTTATTTATTTTTAGTAATCTCTACACCCAGCATGGGGCTCAAAGTCACAACCCCGACATCAAGAGCTGTATGCTCTTCCAAGCCAGCCAGGCGCCCTTAAAAAGTTCACTTTCCAGAGTCTTGGGTGGGAAGCACCTCAAAGACATAAGCAGCCATCCTCCAAAAACTGAGGTAACAAAGAGAGGCCATTTGTCTGTCCATGGGGAGATAAAACATGTGGACAGGTCAGGGACAGAGAAAAAAGCGCTTCCAAACAGAGCCCAAATCACAAGTCACAAAGGCAGAAGCAAGTACAGGTGCTGACTTTCAACAGAGCTGCTTCTCACACGGACAACTTTAAGCACTATGCTTCAAGGACACCACTTAAAGCAGGGAAGTTTTCCTGAGACCAAAAAGGCCACCTACTTCTTAATATATACATTTGACCTCTGAACAACATGGGTTTGAACTACACGAGTCCACTTATATAGATTTTTTTTTTTAAATACAGAGTACAGTGAATGTATTTTCTCTTATGGTTTTCTTAGTAACATTTTCTTTCTCTAGCTAATTTTTAAAAATATAGTATATAATACATACAACATAGAAAATATGTGGTAACTGACTCTCTAAGGCTTCTGGTCAACAGGAGGCTATTAGTTAAGTTCTTGGGGAGTCAAAAGTTATGCTTGGATTTTCAACTGCATCATTCAAGGGTCAACTTCGCCACCAGAATTCACTAGTAAACAGAGTTCAGAGTTGGAGTAGTGCTTGAAAAAATCCTAAGACCACCAGCACAGAAAGGAACCAAAACCACACCTAGAAGCTCAGTTTCCTGAGGTGGGAGAAGAGGGTGCTTCTAAAAAAGAAAATCTAGAGCACTAAATAGACTAAGCATACTTATTCATATTATCCATAATATGCACCAAAATAGTAGTGAAGAGTCACAGAAATAAAATCAATTGATTAAAGCATAGGATAGGGACCTAACAGTGAACCAAAGATTCTGACAGATTTCTTCAAAACTAAAGACCAATGAAATCGGATCAATAATCAAAGGAGTGCCAGACCTACAGCTGAAAACTGGCACCAGGAACCACAGCAGCAGTGGCAGGTGCCATTCTGGGTGAGAAAAGAAAACTGGAGTAGAAGAAGGGACACGAGTTGGCTGGATTTACTGGACAGCTATGTGCTGCACAGCCAGTCCTCTCCTAATGGCTGTAAAAGTACCCACTGCAGCCACTGAAACACAGTCACCCCCGCGCAAAAGCCGGAGAAATGCCCTGTGAGGATGCTAAGCCACACGCCTAGGAAGGGCTAGACAGGCGAGAGGAGCAGTCCGCACTGCGCACTGGGGCCCCTTCAACCTGGCAACGGAAGAATGAGAACCTTCTTGCCAGGACCCCAATTCACACTCACTGAACTGAAGCGTGCTGGTCCAACAGATCACCACAAACACCGAATCTGTACGCAGCCCTCTCACTTGGGAGGGAGGCGAACAGTGGCAGACGAAGTTCAGACTCTTGAGCTGGGCAACAGGGGCTCATAGGTATTTATTATTAGAATACTAGAATGAAAGGGTCATGCATAGACCAAAGGTGACAACTGTCATAAACAATTACTCTGCATCTGAGACTTTTAAAAAACTTTCTAGTGGAAGTTGAATGCGTATCAACTCATACAATATCATACAATTAAATCATTTCTCAAAATCAACCATCACATTGCAACACTACCCTTCAGTTCCAAGATTAACATTTCTCCTATGGAGTGGAACAAACTTACTACATCTCCCTCTCTATAGGTCCTAAAAGACTGTGTCTTTTTCCAGTAGTTTTTTGTTTTCAATATTCAAAGGAATCTCAAAACAAAACATAGAATTCAATTATAGTTAAGGAAAGATGTGTATGTGAGTAAAATTATGTCCATACCATGTAAAAGTAATTGAAAGGTAAAGTCTGAGGTAGGAAGAAATATAAAAGGTACTAAAACCCTCACTGCGTATCTTGGGAAATCAAGAGAAACTCTAAAAGTGATAGGTCAAGAAAGAAAGGTTTAAATCAATTTTATAAAATTTTAATAATAATCAACAGAAAAAACTTTAAAAAAGGAACAGAAATTGGCAGGACAAGTAGTACTACAGAGAGCTATTTGATTTCATCTTTCTGGGAGGACAGTCATTAGTTTTTTTAAATAATAAAACAGAGCTATACACACATTACTATATTTAAAGTGACAGAAGTAACCAAAGGAAGAATTTAAAGATTTAAGATTAAAAGCAATTTTAGGAGTGCCTTGGTGGCTCAGACAGTTAAGCCTCAGGCTCTTGATTTCAGCTCAGGCCGTGATCTCAGGGTCGTGAGATGGAGCCCCGCATCGGGCTCCAAGCTGGGCATGGAGCCTGCTTGCCTGCTTAAGATTCTATCTCCCTCTCCCTCTGCCCCACCGCCATGTGCTCACTCTCTCAAAAAAAAAAAGGATTTTACCACTAAGGAGTGAGATTATAAAGTAAATTTTACTAACATACACATGTAAACTGAGTAATTAATGCTTAATATAGAAGTACAAATATGAATTTAACATGTCAGCTGAACATAGCCTGAAAAATACTACCTCCTGAAGGACTTGTTATAACAGATTAGAGAAACAGCAAGCAGCAACACATTTTTTTAGCTTTTATAACTTTATACAAAGCAGATCTAGGTTTGTATTAGCAAGATAAATATTTACATTTTCAAGCGTCTACTTATTGAGTAACTGATTCCATGTAGTATATTTTGTGGATGGTGTGTAAAAATGGAGATAAATTTGTGTTTCTCCCTAATCTAATCTCTAACACAGATCTTTATAATGATATAGATAGCTACACTTTCTTACAAGACTAGCATGAAAACCTACAAGAAGTAAAATCTTAAATTACACCTTTGGAGGAACTGATCTACACTATCTAAACCTTAAACAGCAGTAACTTTTTACTTTAGCTTTCTTAGTTGGGGCTTTCCTTTTAAAGGATTTTACTTCTTAAATAAATCAAAATTTATTATTCAAAAATCTTTTGAAACAATGGCCAAATCTACCCATTTTCTAAAACTACAAAAACCAAACTCCATCAAATTATTCCTAGAACCAAAACACGTATTTTAGTACACTTGAACCTACAATTCAAATCACTGTCAATAATACACATTCTTCACAATTCACACTTGCTTAAGAACACACGTACCTTTTTAAAGCAGCGGTTACTCCCATAGACTTTCCAGAAAAGCTAATACAAATAAGCTTATCATATTTTATCAAAACCAAAGAGTAAATTATTTATGAAGCCCTTGGGAGTCCCTTTAAAAGAGGAAATATAATACAGAAAATAAAAGGTCACCACCATCAAGAGATTATTAATGGGTTTATTCTCATTTCTTCAACAAAATTTAAGAATCTATTATGTTCCAGGTGTTACACTAATAAATAATACCTAGTTTCTCCATGCAGAAACTTTAAAATCCTGTATAAAATGATACTGTAACAAAAATTTTTAAATTTAATTAAAAATTAGAAATGCAAACTGGAAAATGTATTATTAGCAGTAAGCAAGCAGGAACATACTGGTTAAGAGCCTGGAATCATGCTCCTGGTTTGTATCCTAGCTCCATCCATACTAGCTTTGTGACCTGGGCAGGAGACCTCATCTCTGGCAGGGTTAATCATAATGCCTATCTCAAAGTTACCATGAAGAGCAAATGAGTTAAAAAATGTAAACTGCGGGTGCCTGGGTGGCTCAGTCGGTCAAGTGTCTGCCTTGGGCTCAGGTCGTGATCCCAGGGTCCCTGGTGGAGCCCTGCATCAGGCTCCCTGCTCAGCAGGGGGAGTCTACTTCTCCCTCTCCCTCTGCTCCCTCCCCCACTCGTTCTCTCTCTCACTCACTCTCTCTCAAATAAAATAAAATCTTTTTTGAAAAATGTAAACTGCTTAGAATAGTTCTTGGCATTATAGTAAGGATTCAAAAAGGAACTCTTACAAATTAAAAAAAAAAAAAAAACTAAAAGAAATACCAGCAAAGAATATTAAAAGGAAACTCACAGAACATATGAATAACACAGAACATATTCAGTCTCACTAATATTCAAACAAATACAAATTAAATATTAAGTTGTTGTATCTATCAAACTGGCAAACATTTTTTAAATACCCAAGACTTTAGAGTATGGGAAAATACTGATGTGTAACTGGTAGAAGCATAAATTGTACTTTAAAAAGGTATCTGAGGGGTGCGTGGGAGGTTCAGTCGATTAAGCGTCTACTTTCTACTCAGGTCAAGATCCCAGGGTCCTGGGATAAAGGCCCACACCCAGCTCTCTGTTCAGCGGGGAGTCTGCTTCTCCCTCTGCTCCTCCCCCTGCTCATGCTTACACTCACTCGCTGTGAAATAAATAAAATCTTTAAAAAAAAAAGATATTTGAAAATATGTATCAAAAGTCTGTAAAAACGTACATATCCTTTAATTCAACAACTGCAACTTTGAGGAATTGGACCTAAAGCAATAAATCAAAGAGGAACGCAAACTACACAATAATGTTTGCTTAACCATTATTTATGAAATAATTAGCAACAATGGGGAACAGGTTAAATAGTAACTGATTTGCAAAATACTAATTAGCCATTAAAAATGATACTATAGAAGAATATTAATGATGGAGAAATGTTAAAAGTTTTGAAAGACTATAAAAAGTAAAATATGACCCCAATTTTGTTTCTTAAATATGGTCTGAAGGAGCCATATGCACATAAAGTAACAGGCAATATATATACCAAAAAATTACAATGATTATTACCTGAATGTTAAAGGATTACTGGTGATTTTCACTTTCTTCTTTACAAAAGTTCTATCTGAACTTGAATTATTTTTAAGTAAAAATAGATAAACTGGATTGTGGTGGTGATAACTGCACAACTGTGTGAGTTCCATAAAAACTCAAATTTACCCATAAAATGCATAAATTTTATGGTGCGTAAATTATATTCCATAGGACAGTTATGCATGCATGCACGCACACACACACACACCTTATAAAAAAGATGAGGGGCTGGAAAAAGTCCCTACTCTCAAAGAAAGAAAAACATTACAAACGTGTCTCCTATGAATGGGGAAAAAAGAGAGCTTAAGTATTTCAGGTATCTTCAACAGCAGATGTGCATAACTGCAACAAGGTATCTTTCTACTATATTCAGATAAAAATGGATGTTAAACAATCATTTCATAATTATGAAAAAGCAAAATGTTCATTTTGAGCTAACTTGGTTCCCAGAAAAAAAACCTTTACCCATCACATTTTTTCCCTACTAACCTGCTCCTGGAAATGCTTTCTGCCTAATTCCAAGTCCAACTTGTAGGCCACAAAGTTGCATAATCTTAACACCTGATAAATAGAACAGCCCTTCAACACAAATTTTAAATTACATAAATGAGATATAAATCTGAATTGACTGTAACTCTGATAATACAAGCATAATATAAAATTTGAGACATTAACATGTAATTTGAGAAGACATGTCAATTTCTCAAATACAGGAGAAATTCAAGAAAATGCAAGGCTCTGGGGCACCTGGGTGGCTCAGCTGGTTAAGCATCTGCCCTCGGCTCAGGGTATGATCCCAGGGTCCTGGGATGGAGCCCCACATCAGCCTGCTTCTCCCTCTTCCTCTGCTGCTCCCCTTGCTTGTGCTCTCTCGCTCTCTCTGTCAAATAAATAAATAAAATCTTGAAGAGAAGAGGAGAAAAGGGGTGCCTGGGTGGCTCAGTCGTTGGGCGTCTGCCTTCCGCTCAGGTCATGATCCCAGGGTCCTGGGATCGAGCCCCACATCAGGCTCCCTGCTCAGCAGGAAAAGCCTGCTTCTCCCTCTCCCACTCCCCCTGCTTGTGTTCCCTCTCTCGCTGTCTCTCTCTCTGTCAAATAAATAAATAAAATCTTGAAAAGAAAGGAAAAGAAGAGAAGAGAAAAGAAAATGCAAGCCCCAAATATGCATAAATAGTATGGTAATAACTGGATGGGGAAATAATACTAATAACAAAAATAAGAGCACATCTCTTGGAAAACTGCGATATACGCACCCTGTACTCCATGTATTACGAGGTATTATTACCATCATTATGCTTCTTATTCTCCACAGGAAGAAACTGAGATTTGGAGCTTGTACTCTGTTCTGATGGTTAGTTCTATATTAATGTATTTATATCATACCCCCAAATCCCTTCTATTTTCCTTTCTTTTCATTACGTGTCTTGAGGTGAAGAAGTATGCCCTGATTTCCCTACTTAGAAACATCACAGAAATTTAGTTAGTAACTTTCTCCCCCCTACCTTTCCTCTTCTCCAAGCATCTGATTTGAATATCCTTTCACTCCCCATTAATAACTATGAAGCAAACAGCAACTTTCTTCTACTTTTATTTTTCTGATGTTTGGTACTGTGCCTTCACAGAAGAGAGTATAGGCATTATATATTACAGTCACACATCCCACCACTTGGTGTAAGTTTCACCAACATCTGAGTAACACTTCCCTATATCCATGTCCCTAAAGTCTTCCTGGTTGCCAAAGTTTACTCCCTAGTAGATTCCTCAAGAAGTGTTCAAAGAAACAAAAAGTTCCCCAGCTTCATACTTGTGTTCATAACACTTTGTTTTTATACTTTAGCCAATGTAGCTGGATATAAAACTCCAGGCTCTCTTTTGCTTTCCTTGAGAATACCAGGCGTTACTCCATTGCTTCTGGCATAAAGTGTTGCTATCAAAATCAGATAATCTAATATTCTTTCCCCTTAATAATGACTTGGGTCTTCGCCTAGATACCCCAAGATTCTTTTCTTTCAAGTCCAGTAATTTTTAAAGAATATATCTGCCTGTTGGTCATTTCTGCATCTATTTACACAAGTATACAACATGTCCTTTCCAATGCAGTGGCAAATCTTTTATTATTTCAGGAAATTTATTTCAATTATTAGTACTTGTTTTCATTGCTTTGGTTCCTCCTCAGGATCTCTTATATACTCTATAGTTGACACCTTACTGTCTTTAATAACTCATCTTTTTCTAGATGGTTATTTTTCTTCAGTTTTTTTTTTTTTTTTCTCTTATTTCTCTTCAGTTTCTCTAAAATTCTCCATTGTGCTTTTCACTCTTGTGTTCCTTCTAGGTTAGGTTTCATTTCATTAGTGACTTTTTTTTTTTTTAATTTCTCTTTCCTCAGTTACCACATTTCTAAGACTTCCCTATTCAGATTTATGTTGCTTTTGTATTTGTATCACTTTCTAAATTTGCTTGGGTTTGTTCTGAAACATTAGGTTATAGTTTTCACTAGTTCCATGGACATTTCTTTCTGTCACGCTTTCATTGTCTCCACGAATATTATTCTGCTCTTTATTCCTTTCTTCTTACAAAAACCCTGTGGGAGGGGTGCCTGGGTGGCTCAGCCGGTTACGTGTCTGCCTTCTGCTCAGGTCATGATCCCAACGTCCTGGGATCGAGCCCCGCATCGGGCTCCCTGCTCAGCGGGAGGACCTGCTTCTCCCTCTCCCTCTGCAGCTCCCCCTGCTTGTGCTCTCTCACGGGCTCATTTGCTCGCTCTCAAAAAGAAAACAAAAAAAAAAACCCTCTGTGGGAAATTTGACTATGATCCTTGTCTGTTACTCATTTTCATATAAAATAAAAAACTTTCAAGAAAACTGGAGGAGCTAGCTTTTCTGTGTTTAGTAATAGGCCTTTCCTGTTTTTATGAAGGGTACTGAAATACAGCCTCATAAATGAGATCTCCTGTGCATTCACCTTCTCCCACTTCATCTGACCTTTTTCCCTTTGCCTCTACTGCCTCCATCCTGCTTAATGTGGATTCTATTCCCAGCAGTGTCTCCTTAAGTGTGGGGATTTGGCCAGGAAGGGAGCTTCAACTGGCTTTGAAAGTTCATAGGGACCCGACAGCTCTGACCCCAAAGAACTCCTGTGCACCCCTCATATCCTGGGAACTGAGAAACATCTTAGTCTCTGCTGCTGTTCTCAAACTTGCTTGACACACTTTCCAGGGAGTTTTTGGTGGCTATCTTGAGGTTTTCTTGTTCTCAGGACTTTCAGATAGCCCGCTGCTTCCTTCTGCATCCCTCTGTACAAATGCTGACATCATGCAGGTCTTGTCGTTATTGGAGATTTGCCCCCACTCATTATATTAGGGTTTGTGGGGATACCATTCGCCTAGTCTTGTAGAGGCAGCTGAACGTGAGTTTTTAGTTTTGCCGTTCTAGCTACTCTGTTTTTAAAGAAAACTGTAGAGATTCAAAAAACTATGCCCTGCTGTCATCTTCTCAGAGCTCAAACATTTTTTTGGAGGTACATTTAGTAAGTATCCCTAAAATCTAAAAATTTTTTTAAGATTTTATTTATTTGAAAGAGAGTGAGCGAGAAAGCACAAGCAAGGGGGAGTGTCAGAGGGAGAAGCAGGCCCCCTGCTGAGCAGGGAGCCCGATGCGGGGCTCGATCCCAGGACCTTGGGATCATGACCTGAGCAGAAGGCAGACACTTAAACGGCTGAGCCACCCAGGCGACCCCCTAAAATCTAAAATTAACAAAGGTGAATTTATTTGCTTTCACTTTAGAATAAAGGCACTAAGGACTAAGAAATGCAACTTTGCAATGTGATTAACCTTGGGTTTCCCATCATTTCCATACATATCAAATGCTCTCTTATGTTATATGTACAGGATGTAATCATTAATTGCTTCCACTTAGAAATTAGAAGCTGAAATAATAAAAATATGAAATACAAAAGGAAAATGAAAGAGAAAATAATCTGGAAGTCTTAAAACAATTTTAAGAAATTTATTAGAGCAGACATTCACATTAAGATATTTTTAGGGATTAGGATGGCAAAAATTATTCTTTCTGCAAGGATTCACTGAGTCACTTTTATGTCCCAGGAACCCTGCTACACAGACACGGGGCACACAAGAAAGGTAAGCCACAGCCCTCTGATCTTGAGGAACTGTCAGACCAGGTGGGACAAAAAACCGGTAAGCAAACGTGTGCAAACGCTATAAAGGCATTAACTAAAAATGATTTGCTAGAAAGAAATAATCCTGGAAGGAGAATATCTACCTAACTATTAGGTTTGTGGCTTACTTTATGTATTTCTTATTTCTTTTTTTAAGTTTTATTTATTTAAGTAATCTCTACACCTGACTTGGGGCTCAAACTCACCATCCCAAGATCAAGAGTCACATGCTCTTCCGACTGCGCCAGCCAGGCGCCACTTACTGTATTATACATTTCAGAAGCACTTGGAACTCTTTCCTCCGCTGAGTATACACTATTACTTTCGTATTTCCTAAAACAGGAGATTCTTCTTTTTGCCAGCTGAATTAGAGAGCTATTTTTAACTATAATACTCAATGCTCACAAAGATATATTAAAAGACACACATTCATGTAATGCTAGTGAGTGTAAACTGGTACATATTAACAAAAAGCTTTCCGAAAAGTTGTATCAAGGGCCTTAAAATTTTCCCAACTCTATAACCCAATACTTACACTCCTAGGAATCAATTGTAAGAAACTAATTTAACATACAACCAACATTTATGCACAGATATTAGTGCTTTAAAAAAAATGGAAAGGAAAAATTTTAAAAAATAACTTAATGTCTAATAAAAGATATCAAACAACTAGGAAATAATCATATAATGAAATAGTCTCAAATCAGCACACTTTAAAATGAATTTCTAAAAGTAATTCACCCTCAAAAGATACACTTCTGAATGCTCTAGACTGGTTCAAGTTTAAAATGACAGCAGATCACTATAGTTAGTTAAGTTTTTGATGACACGGAAATATTTATGATATAATGCTAAGCCAAAAAAGAGAAGATATAAATAATATAAAATACATTCTAACCCAAGCATACCATCCTGAATGTCAAAAATGGCACAGAAAACCAAAAACTGAAAGGGAATGTGCCAGAATGAAGTACACAGAACTTTGGGTGTATTTCCTTCTACTTATCTATATTCTTATAAATTTCCAAATTTTTTCAGTGATTGTGTATTACTTTTAAATAAAGAGAGAAAAAGTAAAAATCTGAGAGCAAAAATAAATTCACTGAGTTTATCATTCACCAAAAACAATAAATCTGTTGAATTATTAGAATGGAATCTGATAGCCCAGGGTTAAGAAATGAGTAGGAGCTACAGAAGGGAAAACATATAAAGATCAGATGCACAGGACCATGTGAAGAACAATTCCAAAAGGAGGCAACTGGCAATATGTGCCAAATATTTAAATGTACAAACCCAACACAGCGCACCCTGCATCTGAGTGAGATTTAAAAGTTCTTTTTTTTAAATTTACAGATCTGGCTTCTAATTGTTCTATAATAATATGCCATAGTCCTATGATAGCTGAAGTATGCAAATCTTGCCCTACAAAACTCACATTTTAAAATAGAGAATCTAAAATTTTAAATTCTGCCGTATTAGTTTTAAGCTTAAACTTAAATTCATACATTTAACAAATATGACAATGACCCTATGAACAAATCGGCACAATTTAAAATAAATTTCCAAGGCATTCCTCCTAAAAGAGTTGTCATTCTGTATGTTCTAGAACTATTTCAAGTTTTAAAGTGACTAGCCCAGGAGCACCTGGGTGGTTCAGTCGTTAAGCGTCTGCCTTCGGCTCAGGTCATGATCCCGGGGTCCTGGGATCGAGTCCCACACCGGGCTCCCTGCTCAGTGGGGAGTCTGCTTCTCCCTCTCCCGCTCCCCTTGCTGTGTTCCCTCTCTGGCTATGTCTCTCTCTGTCAAATAAATAAATAAATAAAATCTTTAAAAAAAATAAAATAAATAAATAAATAAAGTGACTAGCCCATCACTGTTGTTCAAAGACAATTTTAATTGTTAAAGAAGCCCATGTCAACAAAATAAAGAATGGCATCAACTGCTATATCCAACAGCTTTCCAGAAATTACGTTCCATTGGATGCTAATGAGCATAAACAACAAATAAAAGGGTGGGGAGTTCCTTTTATCAAGTTAAACTGAAAAAAATGCAAGAGCTTTTATGTTAATATACACAGTAATCTCTGAGAGTGCATCTTGCAAATGCAATCTCAGGAGTGAGTGATTCTACATCCTTCAAATAAATGAAACTGGTTACCTCTTAATTCAAAAGGGTAAAGAATGTTCCTAGGTTCCCAGGACAACGGTATGCTGAGGTAGAATGTCCCTCATCTCTAACGGGAATGAAAGGGCGTGGAGGGGTGTGCGCAGAAGAGACATCCAGGAGGCTGCCACACGAGTCTGAGCTCAGGAGAAAGGAATGGGACACCAACACAGACTCTGATAACGTCGGCCTGTGGATGTCAGGTGAGGCCACTATCGTGAAGGCTATTAACCAAAGAGTATTTTCTGTTTTTACTCTAGATGCCTTAAATTCAATACATAAGTCTTACAAACATGATTTATCATAACTATCCACCACATCATTTCTTACATATCTGCCCCCTCCTCCAACTGAACTGTGCTCCTGGATTCCTAAGCACAGGGACCCTTGTGAGCAGAGCACCTATTACAGTATGTTACAGCACCTGGTACAAAGCAAATGTTAACCAAATAAATGTTTGGTCACAAATAATTTTTCATCCAAAAATTAAAAAATAATCCAAGTTTACTTTATTTATATTCTTATTTTTAAATATGCAAAAAGAAACAAGTACAAGAATACCTATATACACAAGTACTAGAGATGCATCAAAGTTGGACTCTGGCTTGGTGTTCAGTAAAAATCTATTATTAAAGCTTTTGCTTTTGAAAAACCAATCATCAGTCAACACCTACTTCAACATCCTTTCTGGTGTCCCTGTACCCATGCTTAATCAATGAAATGGTATGAAAGAGTAGGGTATCATCACATCTAACCAACATAAATCAGTACAATGAAAACCTAGGGAAAACAGAATATTCACTTTCAAGTATGCATAAGCATTCTAGAAATAACTTTCACTGAAAACTCCTTATGAGCTTTTATGTGTTAAATTTCTATCAGTTGAAGTATAATAAAATGTGTGCACAGTAATACAAGAGCAAACTGCTGCATTAATTAATGATGATTAGGACAGCTGCTAATTTTATGTTCAAAAACAATTATTAACTTGCAAATTGTTACAAGGGAAATACACCAAGAGCTAATACATATACTAGAGAAAGCTAGATCTTCCTTCTTGAGTTTTTTTCCCTTTATTTATAAGCCAATAAATGTTGACAGTTTTTAAAGAATACAAGGCCAAATGAGAGAGACTGGATTATATCATAAATCTAACCTTTGTAGAATTTTTTTGTCTTCTAGCATTCATAAAATTAACTAGGTAACCTTTATAAATGGTATTCACTCTTCAGATATTTCCCATTTCATCCATAAGCCTTTCAAGAAAAAGAGCTATTTGGGAATGCTTCGTATCGTGTAAAGATTAAAGCAGAAATAAAATAGCAACTTTGCCACCTCAAAATTTCATTAGGGAAAATCTCCAAAATCATTAATATTCATGGATAAATCTATGAGATACCCCAAAAATACTTTGTTCCTCTACTGACCTCAGTTGAAAGTGAGCATCTACTTGGTATAGCCAATGTGCAGTGTACTGCCCAGCGAGCAATCCAGGAGCTGACAGTGCTGAGAAACTGTTCCTGCACCAAAAGGTCAAACTTATAAAATCTGACAACAAAATGTTCATAAAATTCTAAAATACTTCTCTGTAAATACTCCTATTTATTTCTTTACGACGGTGCTACTCAGGCTGAGCACCATGTTGACTTTCTCAGCCACTCAGCCAGAACCCGCACGCGGAGCAGCTCTAGTTTGCCCAGGCAGACACACACGCGCCCGTCAGAGACGGGGCACAGAGGATTACTCAGTCACCTTCTACTTAAAAAAGAATTACCATCAGATTCTTTGAATCCCTCATGAACATAAAATATTATTTGATCTACAATTTAACTTAAAAAATATTCAAACATATTTCTTCATTCAAAATAGTAGAGACATTTTTTAAATCCCACTCTAAAGTCAAAAAGGTAATTTTTTCCTTTAGAAAACAAAGATCACCAAAACCAAAAACTAGTCACAAAACTTTAAGAGCTACACCAATAACGTGATTAAGTTATTTATGAGGTTTATGTAGTTAGTTACTCTCCAATTAAAGACCACATTTTTCAAACAGTTTATAAATAAAATCCAATAAGACTATCCTGACAAAGTCTGTAGATAAAAGCCACTTGGTTCAACAAAACACCTCACAATCAGCCTGATTTAAAGAACATACAAGTTTAAAGGTTAACACTTTATCCATTAGCTACACTGTATTTTCAAGAGTCTGAACATAGCCACAGATGAGCTAGCCTCCAATTTCCCATTTTCCATCAGTAAGATCACCTCAATTAATAATAAAGCAATCCAAAAAATTCTTTCAGAAATGCCTTTATAGTGCTTCTCCTGCATAAATACAAATAACAAACGGATGAAAGGAAAGGAGGAAGGGAAGAAAGAAGAGAAAGAGATAGGGATGGAGGAAAGGATGAAGGAGGGAACAAGGGGGGAAAAAAACCAAAATCCCAGACCGTATTTTTCCAAAGAATCATACATACGGGTGTAATATTCTTAATTTAATTTTCAGTCTTATTTTAGATACACTACTAACACCTACTCCACATGCCTTTAAAAGATTCACTCTATTTTAACGGGGATCTGAAGGACACACACATTCAACCATAAAGGTGAATATTAGTGAGTATTTTATTTATTTTTAACAGAAACACTTCAATTCTCACCAAAGTATTATCCAACCAACCACCTTCAAAAAGGTCAAGACTAGCAATCACTGTGCTGTACTTGTATTAATACCACACTGTCAGTCACTATCAAACGGATTCCCAAAGTCGTTTATTAAATATCCCAACTAACTTTGTATTTATTGATCTAAATTTAATTCCCCCCCCCACTAATGCTGTTTATCAGAAAGCTCCCCCATTCAAAATACAGCACCAGTTCCCGCATTCGCTCAGACAGCCACAGCTTTACTGTATTTCAAAACTTGAGTCACCTGTATGCATCGTCTTCTTTCAAGTCTCATATCATCCTGATGGGGTGGGGGGAGGGAGGGAAGAGTCCAGCAGCAAAACTATAACACTGTGTGAAGAAAAACAGATTATGATAAGAGATAAGGATGCAAGACAATTACCCCTACTGAGGAACATCTAATATAACTACAATCCCCAAAACAGAGATACAATTACTGCAAATTCGTTTACTAACATTTATTTATGCTCACTTGAAAATAATTTTCATTAATGGAAATCAATTATATATATAAAATGTATTCAATTGTCAAGGAGAGAAAGTTTCAAAATCTGCCTACTACCAATGAAACTTCAGGCATTTCTAGGTATGAAATAAACAGTCAATATTCCACTATTCTATATAATTTGGGAAAAATTTATATTTTTGTAATATCCATCAATTCACAAATCAGTACGAATATGAATTCACTTTTCATCGTGGCTTACTATCAGAGAGGTAAGCAGAGGTAATGCAGGTTGCTTTACAGGGAAGATAATATGTCAATCTACCAATGTTATGTGTAAATTAAGTTCTGAGACACTGCTCACAACTGCTCCTCTAAGCCCACAAGCCCTCATTTGCTTTTGCTCTCCAAGTGGCTTCTCTTACACTTTACTGTAAGTCTTTCACTGTACTTCCTA
Organism: Leptonychotes weddellii; assembly: GCF_054177405.1. Taxonomy (NCBI): domain Eukaryota; kingdom Metazoa; phylum Chordata; class Mammalia; order Carnivora; family Phocidae; genus Leptonychotes; species Leptonychotes weddellii. The sequence continues at coordinate 186,213,480 of NC_138369.1, read as the reverse complement.
CTTACTGCTTCCATTGGTATTTCACAAACGATCAGCAAAATTTATAATGACTGACAGGAAAGCAAAAGCAACCTCAATGTTGTTATCAACTGAGAGGAAGTGATAATAGAAGAGAGGAGGACAAGCACAGGCTGCAACCTAACTTATTTATAAGTTGAGTCTAAAAATTCTTTTTAAATTGATACTATGGAATTCAATAAATATTACTAATGACACAATGTTGCTTATGTTGGCCAAGTTCCCAAGCCAGGCAAAAAAAACTTATTGATACCAAAAGATATTATTGATCATGGGCACTGGGGACCGCTGAGAATACCGAAAGGTAACCAATTCTCGATCCTATCTGAACAAGGTCTAAAATAGGTTGTTTTCCTTCGTTAGCACTCTCTCAACTCCTGATGTCTCTAATTCCCTAAATTTTACCTTAGGGAAGCCCAATCATCCTGCTTCCCAATCCTTTCTCCTAAGTAGTCCTGTGTTCCTAAATTACCATCCAAAACTCCTATTACCTCAGTGTGGTTCATTTCAGGTATGTGATAGAAAGAAATCAACTGGACTGAAATAATTTACTTTCATATTTGCAGTTTTCAACAAGGATGCTACTAGCTAGTCCAAATGAATCCCTAATTGGTAGAATTCTAATCACATTACAAACTAAAGTTTAAAATGACCAAGGTAGCTTGAAGAAAAACATTTTTAGGCAAATGGTAATATAGATTTGAATGTATATTTATTTCCCCAAAATATTTCTGCTCTTCATTAATTTCTCCTTCTATTTTTGAACTCCCAGGTTCTTTAAAAGCTAGACGTCTGTACTCGAAATAGCAGTAACTGGAAGTGTAGCTCAGGGACAGGGATGTACATGTATCAATTATCTGTAACTCAGGAACTGCCTGTGTCTAAAATCATTACCTATATTCCAGATTCCATTCCTAAAGAACCACGTTTCCAGTTTAGATGCTACGGTAAAACCTTAGACATGGGACCAACTGGTACCCATTTTGGGGGGTATATGGATAGATGGATGGATGAACATTAAAGTACTACATCAAAACAGTTTTATTCCAAAAAGTAATAGTATCTGAAGCCTCAAGAGTAACGATTTTTACTTCAAAGACATAGTTTTCTAACCATTTTTCTCTCATAAATGGTCTTTACGATTTTAGCATGGACCATTGGGGACAGGAAATGTGAATTAAATCTCTAGCTATGAATTATATATTATCAAATCTTTTAGGTTCTCAACATCCCATTCTTCAACTATAAAATGTTACTTACAATGCTATCTACACTTTACCAACTTCAATGCTTTCAACAGGGTAGATACTGCTGATACCAAAGGACTTCAAAAGAAAAAAGCAGAATCAGATGAACCATTAGCATTTTTTATTCTATTAAAAGCAGTTAGAAATTAGCAGACTATCCCATTACTGTATGAAATATTTAAAGGTAAGAATATGGGTGGGTCAGTGATAGAAAGAAGAGCACATCTGACTAAGGATCAGAAGAAGCATGCATCAATACTGTCTGAACCTAAAACGGACATCTTTTAGACAAGTCAACCATTAATCACTACTCATTTGAAAAGCAGCCTTTAGCAAAGGGTAAAGTATCTCTACAAGTTACAAAACTTGCTGTCTTCATATGCAGCAACTAAACCATCACCTACTGAGCAATGCTAAAACTCCTTAAGTCTTGACCTTGGACTGCTTTAAGTTAAGATTCTAGTGATAATTCCATATATCCTTTAGGTTGTTCACTTTTCAAAAAAAAAATCTGTTTATATCAGGTCAGCATTTTATGACAGTAGGTAACAGCAAACACCAAATGTACTTTGCAAACTATAAACACAATTTTCTTTCTAAAGAAGCCTAAAAATCCAGTCATATTTTAAATTTTTCTGAGAAAAACCTACAGTGAATTTTTCACCTTTCCCCCCACAAATGGAGTCATTCACAAATTATGGAGCTAAATAGATGCTAATGATAAAAGCAACTACTATCCTTACCACAGGCACCTCCTATTATCCTCAAAATCTTTTACAGTGTGCTTTAGCTCACATCTTGCCAAAGGCAATTTAACAGTCTGCGAACACTCTAGAAACTGAGCTTAACTGGTTTTTAAAACTAAACCTGCAAACCATTTTTCGGTTGTCTGAAAATCACGACATAATAGTAGTAACCTACAGCACATCTGCAGGGAGAGAATTTCAACAGGCTGAGTTTAAACACACAGAATGCCCAGGTAGGTATCAGACTCAGTCTCTTGGCACCTGTCTCTTTCTACAGAGGGAGGGGGAAGGTGAAGGAGAGAGAGGGAGAACACTGAGACACCTAATTAAAAGCAGTGACAGACTGAGATTTATAAAATTAATGCTAATCCTCAAAGATCAAGACTGGCAAAACAGTGATAGAAATGAATGCATTAGCATGATATGGCAAATCCAGATTAACTCAGGAGTTAATGAACTAAATGGTAGCTATGACGTTTTCTCTTTCATGTCACAATGTCTTATAATGACATAAAACTAAAAATTATATGTAGTTTCAAAATAACTAAATTAGCAGGTAAGTGTGACAAGCAGCAGGTGAAAACGATCAGTATGACAGGCTTCAGAAACACTGATGGGTACTGTTTTATTTCTTAAGCTGGGTGGAAGCACACAGCTGCTTATTATTATCTTTTAATTTTACAAGTTTTGTATAGTATGTATGTATATTTCAAGATTAAAAATTTTAATCCACATAAAAAAACAAAATATAACACACAATAGTGTTTAAAAGGACAATTCAGATAGTTTAAAGATGCCAATTTAAGAATAAGCTACCCAACTCCCAAAAAAGAATAAGCTACAAAAATGAAAGCAGGGAAAACTAAGCTGATAGATCTACAATTTGATTCATGCATTAAAATTACAATGGGATTATCTAAAAATTATACTGTGACTGGCTTTCCTTATAAACTTCTACTCTTTTACACTAACATTAAGGAAGCAACAGAAGTGTCTTCTTTTTCCATATAACAATTTTAGAACAGATTTTCTAGAATTACAATAGCCAAAGAAGTCAAAGCAAAAATAGAAGAAAAAAAAAAAATCATGGTTTTATACCTAACCCAGGAAAAAAAGTCTATTAACTCTAATTCCCAATAAGATGATCAAACGGCATATAGAGAAAAAGCATTTTCACTAACTGGAAATTTCAAGTGAAATTCTTAAAACCAAGACGATTTATGATTCCTCCAAAACCCCTAGAAGTAGTTCTAGTCTTAAAAAAATTAAAAAGGAAAAAAAAATTTAAATGCAGAAGACTTTAGAATGGGGTATCAAAGAAAATTCTGAGTAAAACTGCAGGGAAAAAAGTAACATCTGCTAAACACTTACTATGCACCAACTACTCTACTGAGACACTTTACAGAAGTTGACACATTTAATCTCATACACATTTAATCTCATAACAATCCTAGAAGTAGGCACTGTGATTTCCATTTCATCAATGGGGAGAGCAAATTCAGAGAGATGAACCCGCCTGGCCGAAGGTCACAGCTTGTGAACTCTCGTCCTACACCAAAGTTCATATTTTCCACCACACCAAAATGCCTCTCACTAATAAGCACTGAAACAGTCATGGGAAAATTTCAAAGATTCGAGAATCTAGGTGTGTCTGGGTCTGATTTTAAGACCCCATACTCAATCTTCCACCTCAACCACTCCAAACAAGAAAGAAAGTTCATAAGCAGTAAATTAATTTGTAAAAAGCGCTGCAGTTTAGGAGAATGGTAAAGAAACTCTCAAGTTAGTCAAGCAGAGAAAATTGGATCACAGCATATAACAGACTGATATATATATTCTCTCTACCAAAAAAATTAAAAGAGACGAACTAAAAAGAGGGTAAAAACCAAAAGCAGGTAAGTCATTACTGCACCAAAGCCTTGGGCAAGATAAAAAAAACATGAAGGATTATAATTATATGACTCCAATGGCAAGGGGGAAGTGGAAGTAGCTGATATAAGTGTTAAAGAAAATAGAAAGATGTGATTTCTCATGAAATTATGTGAAAAAAACTAACATCCCTGAGTAAGCACTAAAGAGAAGGTTCAAGAACTAAGAGCTGAGTGGATTAAATAAATGTTGCCCCAAATTTTTGCTCCTTCAAGGACCAAGTTACTTGGCTTCTCTGGGACTGTATCTGGGCTCAAATACAACAAAATTAGGCACTGAGTATTTGTATACAACAATAAATACAGGAAAACACGAGGAAAATGCCCCTTATGCATATTATCTGTAACATAAGGCATTGCCAAATATCGTTTTTAAAACTGGAGGGGAGAGACTAGAAAGTTAGGGGTAAGCTGTGATCAGTTAAGTGGGAAGTACTGTTACCCTGTCACTAATTCAAAATGCCAACTACCAACATATTTATATGTATTCTTTTGTATTTTAAGTTCCTCAAACATAAATTCTCAGACCACAGAACATTTTAGGAACCTTAGCTCCCACTATCAGAGAGTGACTACTACATAAAATAGATACTAAGAAATACACTGTAAGTGAACCTAAGTTCCAGAAGGCTCATTTCTAAGACAATTGGATGAAGGTCAATATTAATCACTATTTTAGTTTTATGTGGAACTAAACAGACTTTTAAAAGCTGGCTTGGCCCACCTCTGTAGAGTTCCAGGCCCACATTTCCAAGGGCCCAGAGAACAGAGCTTGAATGTCCCAGATATTATTGTTCCCCAGTTATTAATGAAGAGATGTCTTACCTTTAACGGATACATATTTTCCTTTCATTCACTTAATTCCCATAAATAATTATATAAGGTAAGTAGTACTATTATCCCCATTTTACAGGTGACGAAAACTAAAGCCTAGAGAAGTGAAGTCGCCCCAAGTCACACATGACTAATGGTGAAGAGAAAAGATTCAAACCCAACCAAAATGATTCCAAAACCAATGCTTTCAGGCACATATTAAATTGAATTTACTATCTCCTCGCCCTTCTCCCCTGCCCCAAAAAGGGGAGGAAAGACCAGGCAGGACAGGGAAAAAAAAATCCGTTTTTCCTTCCTGTATTCCCAGTCTTGGGTGACAGGTCTCACCATCACCCCCATCTCCCAAGGAGAACCCTAATCACCTAGGATCTCTTTCCTAGTGCTTACACCACATCCATCTGGCAAATTCTTGTGTTGGATTCACCTCAGAAAGGTCTTCCCAACTGGCCTTGTTGCTCCATCTCTAGTGTGCCTGCCTCGATCAACACCCTCCCTGTGCCATCAGCACTCCCTGCTCAAATCCACCCATACAACCCACTCTCCCCAAACTGCAGGCCTCAAAACACATGCTGTCACTATTCCAGCCCAATCATGTGCCACCAGGCTGTTCTGAAGCTGGAACTCAAAGACGGTCTTCTCTCCATTTAAAATTAAAAACCTCAAGTTTTTCTCCCATCATTTATCTGAAATAAACAGAATGCATTCTGATTGTAACACACTACATGCTCCTTATTTTTAAAAAAGGGAGTAAGTAGAAACTGAAGAGGAATAACCAAAAGTCACACAAAATTCCAATACCCTAAGCAACGTCTGCTCCTATTGTTGTTTATTTCAATCTTTACATCAATACTTTATATTTGCAGCACCTTTCATGGTTGTACAGTACCCCACTACACAGATCTAAGTTTACATGAAGCAAATACCTATTGGGGGATATTTGGGTTGTTTCCAATTTCTCACTACTATAAATTTTGAACCCTGGAGCCTGCTTTTACCCACTTGCCAATAGGAATTAAAAGCAAAGTAATATGAACATCAAGACTTTTTGAATCTCTGTTGATATGCTTGCTTACAGATACATTTTTATATCACCTACACATAATGTACTCTAACTTGCTATTATTCAATAGATTCTAGCTTATAAAAGGAATTAAAAAGGAATTAAATGACTTCTAGGTACTCAGAGATTCACACCAGAGCAGCATCTAATGTGTAGTGTTACCCCTGGTTACATTTCCCTACCCAACCTCAACATCCGGGTTGATCTCATTCATTTACATATTCCCATCAGACAGAGGACACAGGAAGAATATGTTCAATCAATACCCTGCAAGCCCTTCTCATAACTAGTTTTTAAGGAATGCATTGGAGGGGCACCTGGGTGGGTCAGCCTGTTAAGCGTCTGCCTCCGGCTCAGGTCATGATCCCCGGGGTCCTGGGATCGAGCCCCGCGTTGGGCTCCCTGCTGAGTGGAGAGCCTGCTTCTCCCTCTCCCTCTGCCCACCCCCTGTGCGCTCTCTCACTCGCTCACTCTATCTCAAATAAATAAATACCTTAAAAAAAAAGAAATGAACTGGAAAACCATTCTGCTCTGTCCTTTCTGATAGCACTAACTTTTCTAGAGTGGTCATATATATTTATATGCACACACATATAATTTTACTTATAAAACATACATTATGTATAATTAATTTACATAAGTGCATGCACACATATACTTAGTCGGTTGTATGTACTTTTATACATATATAATTATATATAATTTTAGAAACCACTGCTTTTAATTATCCTTGCATTTCAAAAATAAAGAAAAATAACCAGGCCCAGAAATAATCAAAAACACACACTGCTATTAGCAGCTTACATCTTCCTCCAACAAGCCTATTACTAAGAGTAGTAAATGAGTTTAGTTTTACTTATTTTTCCCAACTACACTTTTAAAAAACTCAAAAACTCTTAAAATGTGTGTGGCCTTGTATCTCTGTGCATCGGTTATCCTCGAAATATCCCATGTCTCTCACTTGTAACCCCAACCTCAGGTGTTACACCTCCAGTTCCATCCCCTGGCCCCTCCACTCATTTCTCTATCCATCTTTCCCTCCAGAAGAAATATTTCACAGTTTTACTCTGAACTAATAATGCTGACTTACTCTTTTCTCTACACTAACCTCTAATTCAGCATCTAGTCCAACTGCTGCTAGATGTTGCCTACAGTGCCCTTACTACCTCAACTCCCCACGCTCGAGACACATCCTCACCTCCTTCCTCACAGAACTGACCTTTCCATGTTTATCCCCAGTGCCACCGTTCTTCCAGCAACTTCACCAGAAACTGGTTTCTTTCTTTACTCGAAATGGTCTCACTAAATGCTGTCAATTTTCAAAATGCCTCCTGCCGTAATTATTCTCCATGCCCACTGCAATCACCTTGGTCTAGGTCATTATTTCATACTTGGTATTACAGATCCCCCTAGAACTAAGCATCTTCCAGGCCAGGTGGTATGTCAGAACACTATGGGAGGTTCTCAAAACCAGACTGCAGACTCCACACCCAAAGATACTGATTCAGGAAGCACGGGGAAGAACCCAAGAATCCCACCCACCCTACCCCCCGGTGATTTTAGAGCACAGCCCGATGTGGAAGCTACCAAACTTAAAGGCAGCTTATCCCTTGTCTCAGTTCATCGGGCTTATAGCTGCCACAAGTATCTTCCTGAAGCACATGACTTTCAACCTGGATTTAACTTACCCTCTGTAACTTAAGAAAAATCGATCAACTCTTATTGCCCTGAACGGAGAGTTTAGCATGGCATTCTATAAAATGCCATTTAACCCCCTCTGCACCAATGCTCAAATGATTTTCCCTACCTAAAGTTTGCCACTTCTTTACCCAACCCTTTACGTAAATCCTATCCATCCCTCCTAAATCCTATCCATCCCTCAAGACTACTTGAATTCCCCCTCATCCAGCTTCACGTCACTCCAGCCCCTCAGAATTTGCATTCAGTGATCCACCACTATATTTTTCTAATTATTTATGTTATATTATTACTCCAGTGACATTATCTCTGGCTTGGTAAGCTTCACATTTCTATTTCATCAGAGTAGATGTGCAATGAACATATCAGTAAAGTGAATAACAACATGGAAAATACTGCTCTATGTAGAAAAAGTAAGTTATAAAGCAGCATGCAGACACCATGTGATTACATTTGTTTTTTAAAAGGAGAGAAAACTAGTTGTGTGCATTTAAAAAAAAAAAAAAACCCTGACAGGTTATCCACAAAATAGTAGTTATCTCGGGAGAGAGGAGCTAAAGGAAATTGTTATTCTAAGCTTTTGTATTTTTTAAATTTCCTAAAAGGAATGTGCATTTTGTAATGAAACCAAATCTTCCTAGAATCTTAAACCTTAAAATCTTAACCTAGAGCTTTTGTGATCAATGGAAATCCTGTAAAAATGACTGGCATGGGTATCAGCAGCCATACTGTCACAATCCTAACACTTGGGACTTACTTGTTAATGTTAACATTTCCCAACCTCTACTTCAAATTCCACTGGCCTCACTAGGTGGATGTTCAACTTCTGGGACTCTGTTCACAGCTTTGCAAATCAATTTCATACATGAGCATGCTACTTCTCCAGCTGTACAGAAGTGGAGTTCTGTTTATTCTCTTCGTTTGTCCTTTCAATCAAAACTACAAATCTTAACATAGTATTATTGCTCTTATTTCCACATAAGACCAGGAGACATGTAATAGGTGAGAAAACTGAAATTAATATTAAAATAAACCTTAGAATGAAGGTCTGGAAAAACCTTTAAAACACCATCTTAAGCACCGTTTCCTTCTTAAGCAGAAAGAGTCCTAAATACAGTGAAAACCTACCCATTTCAAAGATTCTCATGATAAACTACAGCAAAACGTTCAATCCTTAATTACAAATTCTACGCTAAATTCCTCCTGCACACTGAAGAAACAGAAAATAGCTACACACAGCCTACAAAATACTCTTCATACCCACACTCCTCAGCTTCTCTCCAAATGCACATCAAGACACTGTGTCTTCTCAAGCTGAATTAGCCAGCCTCTGTCCATTTTTCCTGCTCAAATCTGTTTTCTCAATTTATGATCTCCAAATCTGCACATAGTATAGTTAAACATGAGCCTTGCCACACTAAGTATTGTTCCTATACAGTTTTCCTTTCTTCATGTAGCATTGATTCATGGTCCATTTGTGGTCTATTATACCTCATGTTCAATCTCTTTTAGAAATCCCTTTCATGAAAGAAAATAAAAAATTTATATATAAAAGTGTATCATTAAAAATAAATTAAAAATCAGGAACAATAAAAGTTTTCAACACTAAAAAGAAAAGGTGACATATATTATGGTACATTCACATGACAAAATATTATATAACCCTTTAAGTTCTTCTTACGATAACTGCATGGCATGAAGGAAAAAGTCACACACTGTATCAGAAAGCAAAACCCTCCCCAAAGCAAAATCTCAGGAAAGTAACTGAAAAAACTCTGGGGGAAAATATGTAAGGTTATTAATAATGAATGTCTTTGGCTAATATAATTCTTAGTGATTTTTAAATTTTCCTCTTTATACTTTTCAGTATAGCATAACTTTTATAAGTCAGCACATCTCTTATAATCAGGAAAAAATGATCCAAGAAATTCAACCTCCATATGAAACGTAACAGTCATCATGGTATCTGGTTAACAACCACAACCATGAGAACAACCTCTAAGTGCATCCAATTTTTAAAACTCCAATATAGGTAAAAAGCTCATGAAAATAAACTATTAAAGATCTTTGTTTAAAAAAATCAGTTAAGGGGCGCCTGGGTGGCTCAGTCGTTAAGCGTCTGCCTTCGGCTCAGGTCATGATCCCAGAGTCCTGGGATCAAGCCCCGCATCGGGCTCCCTGCTCTGCCGGAAGCCTGCTTCTCCCTCTCCCGCTCCTCCTGATTGTGTTCCCTCTCTCGCTGTGTGTCTCTCTCTGTCAAATAAATAAATAAAATCTTAAAAATAAATAAATAAATAAAAATTTAAAAATCAGTTAAGGGGTGCCTGGGTGGTGCAGTCAGTTAAGCGTCTGACTCTTGGTTTCAGCTCAGGTCATGATCTCAAGGTTGTGGGATCAAGCCCTGTGTGGGGCTCCGCACTCAGCACAGAGCCGCTTGAGATTCTCTCTCCCTCTGCCCCTCCCACTCATGCTCTCTCTCTCTCTCTCTCTCTGAAATGAATAAATAAATCTTAAAAAAAAAAAAAATCTGTTAATACACTGCTAGGTCACTATCCACAAGAAAACCAAAAAAAGTACTTACTTAGTGTTGCTTCACCCAATACTCAAGGCCCTAAAGCCATCATCAGGCTTCTGAATCAACCTGCCCTAGTTTAACTTCTGGCTCAACTTAATAGGTGGGCTCACACAAGGTTCTAAACTCCTAGATGACTAAGTGACCTCATCTACAAAGTGAGGATAATCCCATAAAACTGTTGTATTATCGGGGCGCCTGAGTGGCTCAGTCGTTAAGCGTCTCCCTTCGGCTCAGGTCATGATCCCAGGGTCCTGGGATCGAGCCCCGCATCGGGCTCCCTGCCCGGCAGGAAGCGTGCTTCTCCCTCTCCCACTCCCCCTGCTTGTGTTCCCTCTCTCGCTGTCTCTCTCGCTGTCAAATCAATAAATAAAATCTTTAAAAAATATAAAATAAAAAAATTGTTGTATTAGCAATGACAGAGCACACGTAAAGCATTTACAACATGACACATAGTGTTCAATATCATTCACTTCTCTATGCCAGTGTATTTTACACTGTCATTACCTTCACCTTTCCAGTCTTACCTCCTACTACAAAAACTTTCCCCAAATGGACACTCCAGCCACCATGGACAAAGGCCACTTTTCTGCTCGGGCTCTTCAATGAGCTTTCCTCATCCTTCCCTGCCTGTCAACACCAAGCTCCAAGCCCAACACCAACCAGTGCTGTCTTCCACAGAAGTCTCCAATCAGCACTGCCTATAGACACCAATCCCTCGGCAACCCTGTACAGCAGCGTTTACACCAAGACTACGGCCCTCACACCACTCACCTTGGATAGGAGCTAACTAACTGTATGCATGCCAGCATCCAGTCCCAGAAAGTCTTAAGAGCCTTCTTTGGCTCGCTATTGAGGAAGGCCAGCTTCCTCAACTACAGGAGATTCTCAACAAAGGAGAAAAAACCATAATCATCAAACCACGTCATTGCCTAAAACATCTGCTTTGGGTTGCTTTGTTGAAACAAGTGAGTTAAAATTCTTCAGGATTTGGGGCACCTGCCTGGGTGGCTCAGTTGGTTGAGCGTCGGACTCTTGGTTTTGGGTGAGATCATGATCTCAGGGTTGTGGGATCAAACCCCGCCATGGGCTTTGTCCCTCTCACTCTGCTCCACTCACCCACTCACACACAAGCGCTCTCTCTCAAATAAATAAAAATCCTTTAAAAAAAAAAAAAAAAACCTCTTTAATTTTTAAGACAACATAGTAAGTACAGCTAAGTCATACCTGCAACCTACTGGTGGAGCAACTGAGTTTGCCATGGTTCAGTTCTAGAACTCATTTCAGTGAAAAAGGCACAAAATCTAGTGGTTTTGCTACAGAGAATGCTATCTGAGCTAAGAAATATTTTATGTAATTATCAACTCCATAAAAATAGCCATAATCAGATAAAGCTTGGGCATAGTTGAGGGTTTTTAAGATTTCATTTATTTATTTGACAGAAAGAGCAAGCGAGCACAAGCAGGGGGGAGGGGCAGAAGGAGAGAGAGAAGCAGGCTCCCCACCGAGCAGGGAGCCCGTTGTGGGGCTCCATCCCAGGACCCTGGGACCATGACCTGAGCTGAAGGCAGACGCCTGACTGAGCCACCCAGGCGCTGCCAGTTGAGAGGTTTTATTCCTGTTAAATACCAAGCCTCCCTTTTAAAAAAGAATAATTTTAATCGTGGTATTACTTAAAAAAATGCTTAAAAAAAAAAACAACAGGTGGCCAAATACAACTGTGAAAGCAAGGATGATAGGGACACAAGGGCTCATTATGTTACTCTCTCTACTTCTGTGTATGTCTGAAGTTTTTAATAATTAAAAGTTTCTTTAAAAAATAAAAATGGTGATATATGAAAAAAAGTATTAGAAATACAATTTTTTTTAAAGATTTTATTTATTTATTTGACAGAGACACAGCGAGAGAGGGAACACAAACGAGGGGAGTGGGAGAGGGAGAAGCAGGCTTCCCGCTGAGCAAGGAGCCCGATGCAGGGCTCGATCCCAGGACCCTGGGATCATGACCTGAGCCAAAGGCAGATGCTTAACTGACTGAGCCACCCAGGCACCCCAAGAAATATAATTATTTAAACCATAAACTAAGTGAACTACTTAACAAAAGAAGCTAACTAAAAGAAATGTAAAGATTCAGTAACATTTTATGACGAGAACTTATAAACAAACCATGACTGAGCAGAATTTGCCTTTTTTATTCTCGTTTATTTCTCTTTGGGGAGAGGAGAAAGGGGTTGAAGTAACTTGGGATACTATTTTCCATAAAATATTTTTAAATAAGTCACTAACAAAGATTTATCTATGTAAGTTTTGGTTTCTATACAATTCTTCCAGAAGCATTCACTGCATTACTAAATGTACAGTTGTGATGTGAAAATCCAGGGAGTTGGGTGAAATTCCCTTTAGGATGTCACTAGCTAGCACTGCAGGATCAATAAAGTGCAAACTCCCTAGTGCCAAAGCCCCCTAGAGAGATGATCCCACTACTAGTTTCAGCAGCTGACATACTCTAACCACTCTTGGAGGATAAAAACCAAACATTTTAATAACTTGCCGCAAAATTTCCTTTTGCTACCAAAGTCATATTTGATTTTTATCTTCCTGTTTTTTTATATTATGCAGGTAGCACATTTTTCATGATATCTAATACAGATGACTTATACAATAACATTAAATTTATTATCAGATTGAGAGCTAAGAGGACTTCAATTTCACTTAATTCAAATCAATCATTTAGCAGATGTGGAAACTGAAGTCTAGAGGTTATGTGCCTTACTTATGAGTATCTGAAAGTAAAATGAACACTGAAAAGATCTGGTTATCGAACCACTGATAAAAGCAAAATAATGCTTAGCTGCCATTTTAACTGAGCACTTAAACTCCACTGCTACACAGAAGTATGCACAAATATAATATTTGTGTATATAACATAAACATCCTTACACAAAAATGAAAATATACAGGAAAATGTCCAGAAAGATTAACTGAAAAGCTTTAAGAGCAGTATCTGTGGTTGGGACAATGGGACTGGAAAGGAGGTGGGATAGGAGTGGGGAGAAGGTGAAAGAGAGACATTCATACATCTGTACACACTGCAGAAGTGCCATCAATCACACTTATTGAAACAAATGAAAAATAATGTTAAATAACAGCACATGGGTAAATAATATCCTAAAAATCAGATGATGTCTTGCAATAAGTAGACTTTCAAATTCATCATTCATTTCTTCAACAAATATGTGCTGACTACTGGAGACATAAGGGCAAGATTTACTGTCACTATGCCTGCCCTCAGAGAACTCACAGTCCAACGTGGGAAAGACAAAAATCACAGTAATACTGGACTACACGGTTATGAGGGAAAGCATGAAAGAATATAACAAGGGGAACCTATTTAGATTTGAGAAGAGTATCAGAAATACTCTTTCCAAGTGCTCAACAGCGCTTGGCATCAGGGAAATCCAAATCAAAACCTCAATGAAATATCACCTCACACCAGTCAGAATGGCTAAAATTAACAAGTCAGGAAATGACAGGTGTTGGCGGGGATGCGGAGAAAGGGGAACCCTCCTACACTGTTGGTGGGAATG
>NC_138369.1:186143055-186199290 GCF_054177405.1 Leptonychotes weddellii | reverse complement strand
ATAATGAATCATGGAACACTACATCAGAAACTAATGATGTAATGTATGGTGATTAACATGTTATACGCAAATAATGAATCATGGAACACTACATCAGAAACTAATGATGTAATGTATGGTGATTAACATAATAAAAAAAAATAAAATAAAAAAGAAATACCCTTTCCAAGAAGTGACAGGTTAAGAATTTGTAGTCTTTATGTCTGTTCAGCTTCTGAAGCTCACAATTCTTTTAATTTCTAGATCCACATAATGAGAGGCATGAGACAATCCAAAACTTCTGAGAAAATAATAGGTGGATAGGGATCTGGAAGTACCGAGGCTGATCAGTCAAGACTGTGAAAGACTAGAGGAACAGTGAATAGATGCCTTCAAATAATTAAGCAAGGCTCACAAATATGGAATGAATGAATTAACTAGCTTCCTGTATTTCAAGAACACAAGGACTCAAATCAGAAATAAGTAAAATGTTACAGGAGAATACGCAGAGAACAAATAAAAGAATGAAGGCATCCAATAATGGGACAGTTGCTCCATGAACAGTAGCCCTCAATCACCACATGTTCCTGCAGAGCCTCACACACATAACATCTGCCTCAGCCATGATTCTAACACTGGCTGGAAGTGGAATTCAGTTACTCCAGAGCCCAACCCTCTGGCCCAAAGGCCCATATCACTACGTTATTAAAAAATTTGCCTGCTCCATGAAATATAATCAGGGGAATAATTAGTATTTTTTAAGAAAATTGTCTCCTCCACTGAGCCTATGTCTTTGCCCTGGTTCTCTGAGGACAGCTTCTCAACATGGCGGAGGGAGCTGGAGTCCAAGCAAAGCACGGTGGTTCTGCTGAGATATAAAGATCAGAGTTCCAAACAGCTGAAGCAGCTGGACAGGGCAACAGAGAGAAGGAAGCCGTACAAAAGGGGGTCTCCATAAGTCTGTGTGGGGGACTCAAGAGGACCAGAATGCACATGGGCAGGGTGAGACTATCCACAGCTTAGCAAAGAGCAACTGCTAAGAGACTGAGAACAGAACAGAGGTGATAGAGAATGAACAGGCCTGGGGACTTTAGGAGTCCCTGCCCAGGCACAGTGGAGAGATCTCAAAGGTTCACTGAATGTGTCAACTTGACTGGGCCATAGGGAGTCCAGACATTTGGTCGAACATTTTTCTGGGTGTGCAGTGATGGTGCTTCCAGAATTAATGTTTGAATCAATAGACTTCTCCCTAATGTGGGTGGGCTTCATCCAGTTAACTGAGCCTGAAGAGAATAAAAAGGCTGATCCTTCCACGAGTTAAGAAAGAACTCCTGTCTGGGGCGCCTGGGTGGCTCAGTCGTTAAGCGTCTGCCTTCGGCTCAGGTCATGATCTCAGAATCCTGGGATCGAGCCCCGCATCGGGCTCCTCGCTCTGCGGGAGGCCTGCTTCTCCCTCTCCCACTCCCCCTGCTTGTGTTCCCTCTCTCGCTGTGTCTATCTCTGTCAAATGAATAAATAAAATCTTTAAAAAAAAAAAAAAAAAGAAAGAACTCCTGTCTTACTGCATTAAACTGGGACATCAACCTTTTTCCTGCCTTTGGACTCAAACTGAAACATCGGCTCTTCTTGAGTCTTGAGCCTGCTGGTTTTCAGACTGGAACTTAAGCCATCAGCTCTTAACAGTTCCCAAGCCTCTGGACTCCAACTGAAACTATACCATCAGCTCTCCTGGGTCTCTAACTTGCCAACTGCAAATCTTGAGACTTCTCAGCCTTGATAATCATGTGGGCCAATTCCTTATAATAAATCATGTATCTCCTATTGGGTCTGTTTCACTAGAGAATCATGACAAACACACACTTTAACTTCCTATCTCCATTTCAAGACTAAGGACCAAATCCTAGCATACATCCTACGAACCAATACTAATAATGTCTAAAACCAAACCCAGGACAAGATCCGAAGGAAGACTCAGTTTGGAAGTCATGTCCCATATTAAAGGGGCTAGGATTCATCCTGAGCTTTCCATAGATCTTGCATAATAAAGTATAAAACCAAATACATATAAATTCAAAGTAACCAACCAGCCTTCTAGAAGAAACATTAACACTCTTAAGAAGAAAAAACAAACAGTATTCAGTCAAATATTAATAAACAAGAAAGAAAAAAACATGTGATGCACAAAAAAAGGGGGCGGAGGAAGGAGTCAATAGAACAACCACCCAGGATGGACCAGATGTTAGATTTAGCAAACAAAGACTTTAAAAAGCAGCTATTTTACACAAAGAATTAGAAGAAAATACATTCAAAACTTTAAAGAACATATGCTCTTTAATGTGTGAACAGAGAGAATATCTGAATAGCAGAAAAATTAAAACCACAAAAAAAAAGAACAAAAAGGAATCCTAAGAGTGAAAAATATAATAACTAAATGAAAACTGTGTTGGACAGATTTAACAGCATACTGAAGATACCAGGGGGAGAAAAAAATCAGTAAACTGACATATCGGTAGAAATTATCCAATTTAGGGGCACCTGGCTGGCTCAATCAGTGGGGCATGTGACTCTTGATATCAGGGTTTTGAGTTTGAGCCCCATGCTGGTGTAGAGATTACTTAAAAATAATTTAAAAAAAAATTTTTTTAATTATCCAATTTTACTACAAAGGAAAAAAAAAAAACTGAAAAAAAAATAAGAGACCCTCAAAGACCTGCAGAATATAAAATGTTCTAACACACATATAAGCGAAATCACAGAAGACTTTGAGAAAGGGCAGAAAAATGAAATGAAGAAATCATGGCTAAACACCTCTCAAATTCAAACCACGCCCAGGCACATTGTGGGCTAACAGCTTAAAACCAAAGATAAAGAGAAAACCCTGAAAGCAGCCAGAGTGCAAAAAGACACTACAGAGACAGAACAATATAGTAAAATCAATGACATCTCATCAGAAATAATGGAAGCCAGAAAACAGTGGAACACCACCATTAATGTGCTGAATGACAAAAACTATCAATCTGGAATTCTATATGCAGTGAAAATAACCTTCCATCACAAAGGCAAAACAAAGACATTTGCAAGATTTTTAAAAATCTGCAAGAATTCTCTGCCAGCAAACCTATACTATGAAAAATGCTAAAGAATTTCTGACTGAAGGGAAGTGAGAGTGGATGGAAACACAAATCTACGCAAGGAATAAAAGGTGACTGAAATGGTAAATAGGTAGTTAAATTTTCATAAATATATTTTCCTTCTCATAATTTAATTAAAAGACTATTGATTGTTTAAAATAAAAACTTTAAGTTGGAGTTTAAAACATGTACTTAAAGCAAAAATCATAAAATTGTAAGCTGGAGTTTACAATGTATAATGTAACAGATATGTAGGAGTAAAAACCATGGCAACAACTATACAAAGTGGGAGGCAGGTAAAGAGACTGATAATGTTTATGGTAATCACATTTGGGAAATGGGGAATACGAAGTGGAAAGTCAGTGACTTTAACATTTGAAAACAGAGATGCACTGCCCTCAAAATACAGAACACCTTCAGCAGTTTCGTGAAGATTTCATACACGGTAATTACAACACAGAAACAAACTCTCCATCACAAGAGAAATCCAACAGATAACCCAAGGAACTAGAAAGAGGAGAACTATCTGAAAAGATCTTTAAAATATATATTTTGAGATGTTTAGAGAAATAAAAGTCTATTTTTTTAAAAGGTGACAAAAATTAGGCAGGTTCAAGAAAGAACCTGGTATTAAAATTCATACACATACACACACACACACACACACACACACACACACTTATGTTCATGACTAGCTCACAACTTCAAAAACCCTCCACTGGTACCTTCCATTCTAAGTGTGAACATCTTTAAAAAAAAAAAAAAAAAAAAACTGTTTAATGTGTTCCTATCTCATCCAAAATGAGCTAGCCATAGTTGTCCAAAATTAGCTAAAATATAACTTAAGAAAAAAAAAAAACCATAGTCCAACTATAACATATTTTCAAGCTTGATACAACCAAGCAACTTCAGAAATAGTGTATTTTTCACTACTACCCTGCAATCTGCACCTTCTCGCAGTCATTTAAATTCCTAGATTGCTAAAATAAGTGCCAATAATTTAGATAATTTTCCTAAATTTAGATTCATTTTTAATAAATGCTTGATAAAAATTACCACTGTCAGCTTGAGCCAGCCCTAAAAGAATAACCTCCATTATTTATGGGTTTTTTTTTTTTTAAGATTTTATTTATTTATTTGACAAAGAGACACAGCGAGAGAGGGAACACAAGCAGGGGGAGTGGGAGAGGGAGAAGCAGGCTCCCGGCTGAGCAGGGAGCCCGATGCGGGGCCCGATCCCCGGACCCCGGGATCATGACCTGAGCTGAAGGCAGACGCTTAACAACTGAGCCACCCAAGCACCCCTAACCTCTGTTATTTAGAGACAAGCTGCTTAAAACCATTATTATAAATGACATGCAAGGTGGTGATATTTGGGGTGAAGTCTCCGAATTTGGATAACAAGACTGGATCATCAAGCTAACATTGAAAAGTTACAAGATATACTCTGAATTCTTACTGTAATGGGAAGCATACTCATGACGTATCTAAAAGTTACTCTTTCAAAAGCCACCTTCCTACTCTTCCAAATAATTTATAGGTGTGTAAGTTGAAAATGTCACCCCCCCACACACAAAAAAAATCCACATTCTTATCTCTGAAATCTACAGATGTTATCATATTTGGGAAAGGGTCTTTGCAAATGTGATGATGATTAAATGAAAGATCTTGAGATGAGGAGATATCCAGGTGGGCCCTAAATGCCATCACAAGTGTCCTGGAAAGAGAGGGGTAGGGGGAGATTCGACACATAAGAGAAAGTGATGTGACCACAGAGGGAGAGCCTGGAGTGATGACGTGGCCACACACCAAGGAATGCTGGCAGCCACCAGAAGCTGGAAGAGGCAAGGAAGACTCCTGCCTGAGGAAGCACAGCCCTAGCCCTCCAGACACTGATTCACCTCAACGGCTCAGACTGCAGACTTCTTCTCTGAGAAACTCAATTTCTCTTGTTTTAAGCCACTAAGTTTGTGGTGATTTGTTACAGCAGCCATAGCTAACTAATACAAGAAAGACATTTTCAAATTTTCTTAAAATACGTACATTCTATAGACGTCACCTATGAGAAATGTTCCAATCTATTATTTGTATTCGTGGATGATGTAAAAAAAAAGTGTGCTTAATTTACGTCAGCATCTCATTTGGAATGATTTGCAATCTTACTGCTTTCTGAGGAGTTCCTTCAAGCTTTAGAAAGACATAACCATTGGGAGACTATAGTGTAAAATCCACCCCCCCCACCTCATACTCACTAAAACCCAATACTCAGCTACCCAATCTAGAACAGTTCAAGAAAGTTCTCACATAATCGAACATGAACAGCAAATGTTAAAATGCTGTCAATAACATGAAAGCACCGTATTTTTCTTTTTCACTACTTTAACCCTAACATTTGGTACATTTTTGTCAAATAAATCAACCTTCCTATTTCCTGTAAAGATTTACTGCTACCAAATGTTGCATGTTTTCCATACCACTCATCCCCTTAACATACCTGCAGCTTCATACTGAACCGACAGATGTCTAGCCATAATATCGTAACAGGTTAGCAGCAATCATGCCCTTGTCAAAACCAAGGCAGATCTCACAGGCTGAAAGGAAGGAAAGGTCTGATATGTCCTGTGAAGCTATTTCCCCAGGAAAAGCCACTTTTTTGATTATCTCTGCACAAGCCAGGTCTGGCTCCAACACTACCAACTGCTTCTAGGTTTTAAAATCCCATGCTCCTTCCACTAACAAATACTGCCTCTCTCAACTCACAGAACCACTGGAACTGAGTGAGGTGACACACAGCACATAGTCTGCACCATCAAATTCAGTTCTGCTTCCCTTTACTGCAGGGAAGGGGACATAGCCTTAACTTGGGCAAGCTTCTCTATCATCTTACCTGCCTACAAGGTCCTGGCAACTGCACTAGAGGAGAGAGAAGAGTCCTCCTAATACCTCGCAGAGGCTGGTCTCTCTCAAGGAAAAAGAAAAGGGGAAGTCACTCCTGTCTCACGCTGTGCTCTTCACCTCGCATGACCTCTCCCTTCCTCTGAGAGCGAACATCATATTCAGAACCTACCTTGTTATGGTTGTAGGATTAATTCTTTAAAAAACAAAATGTTTTAAGAACATTATCCTGATTTGTATTGAAGTCTTCTCTGCTAGGTTGTAACTTCCCTATGGGCAGAGACCAGGTCATATTCAGGCTGGCATGGCCAAAGAGCAAAGCACAACGTTTCCCACACAGATGACACTTAAGTCATCAAGTTGATATGTGGTATCTTAATCATGTGAAAATAAAAGTACATCAGTTATTTGGCTGCTTCTACTATTGGTAGTTATGCTGGGCAGATAACTTTTTCTGAATCCCTGTTCAATTATGCAGTATCAAGAAACCTAGATTTCTACCTTATAGTTATTTCCCAATTTTCTTCTAAATGAAGAGAGCAGCACTTACCTTTCAGGACCATGGTACAAATAAATTAGCTCAATACCTGGTGCAGACTTAACTTACAACACCACCTAAAATTTCTGATGGTACTTTTTAGTGATGAAATAATTACAAATACAACTCACTTCATGCTCTCTGAACCCTATGAAGCCAAGTAGGGATAATTCTGCACTTTCACATGTGAGGCAATCGAAGTGTAGGCTATCCAAAGCAGTGGTTCCCAGGTCCCTGAGAACTGCATCAGAATAACCCTGAGGAGCTTGTTAAAAATTCAGATTCAGAAACGTAACCATCAGCCCCTCCAGAAGGTAGAACCTGAACATGTATTTTGAACAAAGGCCCCAAGGCAATTTTGACACATGGCCAAATTTAGGAACTTATGACAAGAATTCAGAGCCCAAAAGGCCTAATGGTATTTAAGAAGGAGCCTCCTCTTACTGGACTAGCTTACCCAAATGAACTATGGGCTACTCCACCAGAAAAGAGGGCCGTGGCTTGCGACTAAATGCGCACCTAAGTGTTTCCACGAACACAGACTGCCCCAAAGATTAGACGAATCTTGCCGATCTTAATACTTTGAGAAGACAAAGGTATCATCAGTTAGAGCTGGCTACTTCTATGTTTCTAATTACTTTTTAAACTTGTTTTTTGGGGGCGCCTGGGTGGCTCAGTCAGTTAAGCGGCTGCCTTCGGCTCAGGTCATGATCCCAGGGTCCTGGGATCGAGCCCCGCATCGGGCTCCCTGCTCGGCGGGAAGCCTGCTTCTCCCTCTCCCCTCCCCCTGCTTGTGTTCCCTCTCTCACTGTGTCTCTCTCTGTCAAATAAATAAAATCTTTAAAAAAAAATAAAAATAAAAATAAACTTGTTTCTTGATATATTCTACTTAGCATTTTAACCCACCACTTGCCAAAATTCACTCTTTATATTATATAATTTTAACATAATTTTTTAATAAACAAAAACATTAAGTAAAAAAGCTTCCCCCAAAAATATACTAAGAAAATCAAATAGCTTCACCTGTACTATCTGTGACAAAGAGAGTCATCTCCTCCTTCCATAATTACAGCCCAGCACATGGCTGCCCAGCGAGGTTACACTTCCCAGCCTCCCTTTCCCCAGGGTATGGCCATGGGACTAAGTTCTCATGGACAAAATGAAAGTGGAAAAAAGTGTGGTGTGACACCTTTGGGCTTTAAGACGTGGAGTGAACACTTCTGTCTCTTTGTAAGCTGAGGCAAGGACAACACAGAGAGAACCAACCATACCTTAGGGTATAGTGGAAAAACAGAAGAAATTTGTGTCTCTGAATACCAACTGAGGCAGTACCCCACCAACCAAGCCATTCACCTCCAGACAACTCTGTTCTTGGAGACACCCATTAGCTGGCTCTCAGTCACACCAGCTTAACTGTGCACTCTAACACACGGCTGTTTGTCTGACAACGGGAACTAACTCCCTCTCACAACTCTATCAGCTAAGGATATTTCTAATGTGGTCACAGTACTTGGTAATAAAATGCTGGACCCTGAAGGGCTCTTGAGAGATAATCTATGAGGGGAGACTGGGTGGCTCAGTCACTTAAGTGTCTGACTCTTGATCTCATGGTCATGAGGTTCAAGCCCTACATTGGGCTCCACTCTGGGCATGGAGCCTACTTAAAAAAAAGATCATCTACAAAATACCTCAAAAGTCTGCAGCAAGGATACTGAAGTCAAGGGAGACTGAAAAAGAGGGCAATAGGAAGAACACTGGACCCCATCACTCCTAACTTCCCAATTCATTTTTCCTTCAATACTACACTACAAACTGGATTCTAAAATCATAGAAAAGAGAACCACATTTTTCAAAAGACCCTTTGGATTAATTTCATTCATCGATTCAACAAATACACTACCCTAACATCTTGTGAGCTGCCAAGCAATGTATTTTCAGGTGAATGCAGATTTGAGAGGCCTTCAGTTTTCTGGTTCTACTATGCCTTTAACTCTCCTGAGCCTGCACAAATCACACAGAAAACAAAACAAGTACACATAATTTTAACACTACTTTGAAGGACAACCTAGAAATACCCAAATCAAAATGTAGTTTTCTTTATAGAAGGTAATAGATTATAAACTTCTCTTCTACTTCTCCCACTACTATCCTCTCATAACCTTCATCCCAAAAACGCATTTTCTTTTTTTTTTTAAAGACATTTTTATTTTAAGTAACCTCTACACCCAATGTGGGGCTCGAACTCACAACCCCAAGATCAACAGTTGCATGCACTACTGATGGAGCCAGCAGGCACCCCCAAAAAACGCATTTCATTTGTACCCAGCCCAAAGCAAAGGAAAAAGCCAGCAAAGCCAGGAACAGTATTATTCCTACACTCTTTCTCCTTCCCAGTGAACAGGGGCACTG
The DNA here is from genome assembly GCF_054177405.1 of Leptonychotes weddellii. Taxonomy (NCBI): domain Eukaryota; kingdom Metazoa; phylum Chordata; class Mammalia; order Carnivora; family Phocidae; genus Leptonychotes; species Leptonychotes weddellii. Next base: position 186,190,338 of record NC_138369.1, on the reverse strand, counting down.
GAGGGCCTGCCTTCCACCTCTCAAAACTGACCCCGTGGCCTGCATGACATAGGAAAGAAAAGCAGAGGAATAGGCCTCACTCCCAGGAAAGATAGAATACCTCCTTTCCTGCGGCATATGAGGGATCCTGGTGAGTTTTATGTTCACATGCTAAAGAACATGAAGAGTTTTTGCTAATATAAAGCTAAAAGGTTTCTAAATCCCAGAACAGAGTCCATTCTAGCAGTGCTTTGTTCATAAAGATAAAAATCAATCTGCTTGGATGCAAAATGCCATAGAGTAAAATGTCTTCACTCTATACATTTTAAAAGAAACTCCATTTAATGACAGCAAAATCTTAGTATTAAAAAACATTAACCAAGTCACATACTACAGCTTCCCAGGATGGGTGGGGTGGCACAGTCCTGTGGGGCAGATATAATTCAGAATAATTCTTATAGGACAATGCTTGTCAATCTTTTTAAAATTAGTCCATTCCCGGGGGGAAAGACTTAATTTAAATTTCTCCTTAATAAGAAAAATGAAACATTAATGAATATTTTTGTCAGGTAGGGTTGACTTTTAGAGGGCCATAAACCATTGTAATATGTGAGTTTTTTTCACTCCCCCGCACCCAAAAACAATTTTTACCCTTGGGGTGATATGGAGATGGAGAATGCATGCTATAGGGCCTAAAAATATTGCTCCTCAAACTTTACACTACCCAAATCCCTTCTAAGATTTTTGGAGATGCTAAGTCTGGGGTCAGCCCCCAAAATCTGCATCTCATATTAAGCTTTCCAAAGGACTCCGATTATATGGTCTATGAGCCACAATATTTCTGACACGTTTCCATTGTGACACCCAATACCTAGTAACTGAATGACCTCAAAATGGAATCAAGATGAGAGCCATTTAAATGAAATAAAATGCTGTCACATCCAGGGCATTAAGAAAAAAGATCTGTTTGGGGGCAAAACAGTTGCAATTATGAAAGATCTGAGATCGTCTCTCTTCTTTCTCCTGTACAGAGGACAATCACAGGATTACTGGAGAAAAAAAAGCTTGAGATGTTTTACGGATTGTAACATGTGACACAAAAGGAGGTTTATGTCACTTACTTCACCAAGTACATATTCGGGCTTTCTATCTAGTACTTTGCTTAGGTATAAATTGGAGCCAAGCATCACATGAAATACTCATTATCCCCAAATAAGTATATGAACCCTACCAAAGTTACCAATACATGATCTAACCGAATTTGACAAATTATATTAATACTATACAGCTATCTGAATGGAGTTATAGCCAACACTGCATTATAAAATGAATTAAGACAGTAAGATTAGACAATGAGAACAAAAAGAACAGAAAAGTCATCTTTTTTCCTTTTTTCCCTTCAGAAAGATACTTGGGGGGTGCCTGGGTGGCTCAGTCGGTTAAGTGTCTGCCTTCGGCTCAGGTCATGATCCCAGGGTCCTGGGACTGTGCCCCACATCGGGCTCCCTGCTCAGCGGGAAGCCTGCTTCTCCCTCTTATGCTTGCTCTCTCTCTCTCTCTAGTGCTCTCTCTCTCAAATAGATAAAATCTTTAAGAAAAGAAAGAAAGAAAGAAAGATCCTTGGTTCATGTGGTGGAATGTTCCTTGGTGGCCCCAATAAACCACTCTTGCCAGTGTCCACATCTTGTACAATCTCCTCTGCTTGAATCTGGACTAGCCTATGACTCACTTTGGGCCTAATCTGGTGAAGATGATACTGTGCCATTCCTTGCATAAGGCTTCAGGGGGCCCAGCAGTCTCTGCTGCTGGCACATCTAGAATCCAGTCACCACCTCCAAAATCTAGTCAACCACATATGAAGTCCAACTATCCCAAGATCATACTGTGAGAAAGCCCATGCTAGTCAGGTGAAGCAGCCATGTGGAGGAAGATGCACCAGATACCATATGTGTGAAGGAGTAAGTCATCTCAGACCTTCCAGTCCCAGCAGATGTCACTTGGAATGGAAAACGAAGCCCTGCCTAAATTAGAGAACTGTGAACAAAGAATGAATATTATTATTTAAGCCACCAAGTTTTGCCTTTGTTTGTTAAACAGCTATAGATAACCTCAACATTTTGTATGCAAACAAATCTGAAGGAAAATTACAATGTATCTGTTTGCAAAATGCTTGAAAGTAAGTATTCTACATCTTCTGAAATAATTAATCTTCTTGAACTTGAAAAAGGGCTGATAAATTCTGACATACAGTATTAGCACACTTCTTTGACAAATAACTCAGAGTTCCTACCAGATGGTTAATATTGGAGAGAGAAGGGGGTCAAGACTCCATCTCCAGACTAGAGACCTCCAGACACACCCACAAACTAGTTTATTAAACTTCACGAAAAACCTACCTGTAGATGACCTCTTTCAGAGTATGCCCACCTAAAAACATAGAATGGAGGTTTTGAAACTGGTTTGTATACCTACGTAGAGGCTGTAATGAGTAAGGAAGAGTCCTGTTACCGGCTATTAGTAAATGACAATCTTGGGTAAATGTAAATCTCTATTAATGAGTTCAGAGACTCACTGAGAATATTATACACCATGTGCCAAGCATCCTGGATACCCACCCCCCAAAAAAGTCCTGCCAACAGCAGTTCAATTTAGCAAAAACCCCAAATATAAACAATGATTTTATAAATACTTTCTAGAATAAAGCTGTGCACAACATAAACACAAAAAGGAACTAATGAGAACACAGAAGATGGAACTATTCTTTTCCTGCCTCTTTCCAGGAGGGTTAGGAAAGACTAAAGGAGAGGACATCTGAGATGAGTAAAGTTATGGAAGACCTCCCCTGAAACCCATCCCACAAGGGTTGGAATTTAAACATTCTAATATGGGTTACATTAGGGGCACATTTGTCTGTTTTCCCCAAGGGTCTCCAGCGTCTAAATCGGGGCCTGCCATATAATAAGACATACAAACATTTGTTAAATTTAGTTATGACCTTCGGTAATTCACTCAGCATCATTTATAAAAAATGAATAGTGATGTACAGAGTTATTCTGAAAATTAAGTAAGATACCATACAATAGTATTAGGGAATGATAACAGGCAAAAACAGTTTGGGTAGCATTTAGAGGAAGTATTATTTGCTTATTTAATGCATCAAATATGCCAGGATCTGTGTTCTAAAGAAAATGCTGTAAAAGTGCAATGTGCTGAAAAGGAGAAGAATATAACACATGTGGGGAAACGTAAGCTACTCAAATAGCTCTAAATGCAACAAATAGAAGACGGTTGCAGGAAGAGATCCGAAAAGTAAGCAGAGGTACGAATATAAAGAGAACCTAAATACTTTAATAAATTGTGTCTTCATTGCAGGGAAACGAGAATCATGGAAGATTACAGGCTATGGAACAGCAGAATCAGGGTGGATGGGGAAAAGGCGACAGTACAAAAAAATAATCAAAGACAAAACTAATTTGAAAGGGGAACAGTCCAGCCTAAATGAATACACATTCAACATAGAGGCTAATCCATGCATTTACCTCTGTTCTCTCACAAAACTCCACTGAAAATAACATCTACTTAAAATCAGTAAAAGAGTAATAAAACAAGAAAGGAGACAGTGATGAACAGATTTTTAGATAATGCAAAGAACATGGACTGTGGTAGCAGACTTAGGAGAATAAAGCCACTGACTAAGCAGTGACACTTGGAGGTCCCTAGAAAACTAGCTAACGTACACCAAAACCTGGAAAGGCTCAGGACACACACACTCTCTGGCTCTGTCCACTAACAGCCAGGTCGCATGCATACCATAACAGCAGTGAGCATACCTAATGCTCACATCTTGGTTGCTAAATGCCACTTCCATGAAAAAGAACCAGAGCTTTAGGCAGAGTTCTTATAACACCAAATGAATGAACCATAAAAGAAAAATTTACTAAACTGAACTTCAGGGGGGCCTGCCTGGGTGGCTCAGTCAGTTAAGCGTCTAACCCTTGATTTCGGCTCATATCATGATCTCAGGGTCGTGAGATCAAGCCCCACGACAGGACCCATACTCAGTGGGGAGTCTGCTAGAGATACTCTCTCTCCCTTTGCCACTTCCTTCATTTTAATGAAGGGACTTCATTAAAATTCATAACTTTTGCTCTGAAAAAAAAACTGATAGGAGGATGAAGTGATAAGGTACGGACTGGGAGAGAGCATGTGCAGACCACATATCCAACAAAGACCTTGCATCGAGAATATTTAAAGAACTTTCATAATTCAATAGCAGAAAAAAACAATCCAATCAGAAAATGGACAAAAGACATGAACAGATATTTCTGTTTCTCTGAGAAGGAGACACCAAGTAAGTATAAAAAAAGATGTTCAACATCATTTGTCATTAGGGAAATGTATATTAAAACCACAATTAGGAAATCACTACACCTAACAGAACACTAAATGAAAAACAGGGATAACACCAAATGGTGAGAAGGATATTGAGAAATGGGATCCCTCATACACTGCTGGTGGGAAGAGAAAGCAGTACAGACACTATGGAAAACAGTCTGACAGCGGCTTACAAAACCAAACACGCATTCACCATATGACCCAGGATTCACACTGTCAGGCATCTACCAGAAAACGGAAAACTTAACGTTTACAAGAAAACCTGTACTCAAACGTTCAAGGTGGTTTTATTCATATTATTACAGAAAATATTGGAAAACAACCTAAATGTCCTGCCATAGGTGAATGGTTGAACAAACTTGGTCCATTCATAAGATGGAATACTGCTTAGCAATAAAAAGAAATTAACTATTGATACACTCAACACCAAATGGACCTCAAGGGCATTATGCTTAAAAAAAAGCTGATCTCGGGTGCCTGGGTGGCTCAGTTGGTTAAGCGACTGCCTTCAGCTCAGGTCATGATCCTGGAGTCCTGGGATCGAGTCCCGCATCAGTCTCCCTGCTCGGCGGGGAGTCTGCTTCTCCCTCTGACCCTCCCCCTCTCATGTGCTCTCTCATTCTCTCTCTCTCAAATAAATAAAATCTTTAAAAAAAAAAAAAAAAAGCTGATCTCAAAAGGTTACATACTATATGCTTCCATTCATATAACATACGGAAACGACAAAAACTACAGACATGGAGAATACACTAATGGCTGTGGGGGGGTTGGGAATACAAACTGGTTGTAGAGCAAAAGAGAGTTCTTTCAAAGTGATGGAACAGCTCCGTTATCTTGATTGTGGGGGTAGGTACACAGATCTATACATGGTATAAAGTATGGAACTACATGTACACACACACACATACACACACACACAAATGCTGGTTTAAAGAATAAAAACTGAATGAGGTCTGTTGTCTAGTTAACAGAAATGCACCTGATAGATCAATTTCCTGATTTTGCTATCCACTAGGGCTACATAAAACTCACCTCTGGGAGAAGTTAGGTAAATAGAGGGTACATGGGACTTTATACTATTTTTGCAACTTCCTGTGAGTTTATTTCAAAATAAAGAATCATTTAAAAACAAAAACAAAAACAAGGCTCCGTGGAAAATGGCCAATTCCAATTCCAAGGCTGAGACAGAAATTCAAGATAAACCCGGAAAGTTCTCAAAATATGATGGAGACATGCCAAAAGGACAAAGACACCAACTCTGTCAGTTTCTTCTGACAAAATCCTGGACAACTGGAGCATTAAAGTAAATAATTACAATTATGGATTAACACTCAATGCATAAAATAGAAAATCAGGTACCCATAGCGATACAAAATAAGTGAATAAACTAGAAGTCTGATTAGTAATGGGATATTTACATAGTCTCAAAGTACCTCTACCCAAAACACACATTAATTACAAAGGAAGTAACTTTAAAATCCAAAGAAGCCTGAAGGCATCACCGTAATCAAGTGATCAAAGTGAACATTATCAGAATTAGGATGATTTGAAATCATATGCCACGTGTACCTGGCACAATAATACGACCCCCCCCCCCCCACAAGGTGTCCACATCCTGATCCTTAGAACCTGTGAACGTGTTACTTTACAGGGCAAAGGGGAATGAAGGTGGCAGAAAAAATTAAATTTGCTAATCAGATGACTTTAAAATAAAGAAGTTGGGGCGCCTGGGTGGCTCAGTTGGTTAAGCGACTGCCTTCGGCTCAGGTCATGATCCTGGAGTCCCTGGATAGAGTCCCGCATCGGGCTCCCTGCTCGGCAGGGAGCCTGCTTCTCCCTCTGAGCCTCCCCCCTCTCATGTGCTCTCTGTCTCTCTCATTCTCTCTGTCTCAAATAAATAAATACAATCTTTAAAAAAATAAAATAAAATAAAGAAGTTACCTTGGATTATCTCAGTGGGCCCTGTATAAAGTGAAAGTCCTTAAAAGTGAAAGAGGAAGGAGGGAAATGGCAGCATGAAATGAACAAGGCCCAAAGTTGCTGCACTGAAAATGGAAAAAGGGGCCATTAGCCAAAACAGGCAGCCTCTAGAAGCTGAAAAAGCAAGGAAAAACATTCTCTTGCAGAGTCTCCAAAGAAATGCAGCTTGGTTCACACCTTGATTTGAGCCCCATTGAGATCCATTTTGAACTTCTGAACTCCAGAACTGTACTATAATAAATCTGTGGTTTTTAAGCCACTAAATCTGTGGTAATTTGTTACAGGAGAAACAGAAAGCCTGTAATACACAACCTAACAGAATGCAATGAGAAAAGCATAGCATCACTTGTATGATATTCCTACAGAGATGCCTAACATACCATCTAATATCAAGACACATCAGGGGCACCTGGGTGGCTCAGATGGTTAAGTGTCTGGCTTCGGCTCAGGTCATGATCTCTGGGTCCTGGGATCAAGCTCCATGTCAGGTTCTCTGCTCAGCGGGGAGTCTGTTTCTCCCTCCCCCTCTGCCCCTCCCCACCTCGTGCTCTGCTCTCTCTCAAATGAGTAAATAAAAATCTTAAAAAAAAAATCAAACAAACTCACAAAGTGGGTGACTATAAAATAACTGGCCTGTATTCTTCAAAAATATCAACGTCCTAAAAGAAAGAACCGTTGAGGAACTGTTCTAGATCAAAGCAGTTGAAAAGACATGACAATAAAATGTGTAAGTAATCCTAAACTGTATCTTTTTCCCATAAAGAACACTCCTGGGACAACTGCCACAACTTGAATGGAGTCTTAGTCTCAGACAGCTGTAATGTATCAATGTTAACTTCCTGCCTTTGGTGGCTGTTGTGCAAGAGAATGTCCCTGTTTGTAGGAATTATGCACTATAATATTCAAAAAAGAAGAGACATCATGTCAACAACTTTCTCTCAAGTGGATCAGGAAACAGAAGTTATTTGTATTATACCTGCAACATTTCTGAGTTTGTTTCAGTAAAAAAATAAACAAAATAAAGGTAGGAAGATCTCGAACTGCAGCCCAAACTCCATCCAGGCCGGCAGCTACCAGATCTCCAAAGAGACCAGAGGCGTAATCTCTGAGGGAAAGTGAACAGAGCCTCTATACCTGGAGATACCAAGCACAACAGAGAATAAATAGTTTTGAGACACAAGACTAAAAAGAGAATCCATTAAGAGACTTCACACGGAACAGAGGACTCCAGTTCCCTTCCCCAGTTCTGCTTGCAGAACACCAGCGATAGGAATATACACGTTCCTTCTCCCCCAGGCGTGGGATTTACTTTCAATCAGTCAACATCCAGAACCCTGGAATGAAAGCACTGGGATACTCATATTCACAGTTCCTCAACCTCCATACTAAGCTTTCAGTGAACAAGCCTGCCTCACCCCTCACAAAGAGCTTCCATCAGCTTTATCACACCCTACTCTTAAGTAAAAGACACCAGCCCAAAAATGGCCAAACGTGAGGAAAGGTGCCAACATTAAAGACAGAAATCAAAACAAGCAGGAAAACCGGAATCCAGAGTAAACAGAGCCAATGCCATGAAAAGGGGGGGGGGGAAGGTGTTAAACTATATTATCAATGTGCTTGAAGAGGTAAAAGAATACATGTATCCATGAAGTAAAAACAAAATGCTAGCAAAAAAAAAAAAGCAAAGGACAAAAGATAATCCTGATGGAAGAGAAAAGTTGAAAAATATCTCCCAAGAAGGGTAAAAGAATTAACTACTAGACAGACAAGATAACAAAATTGTATGTCACTTGAGAAGACCAAAGAAGTTATCAAGGAAAGCATACAAGAAACTTTTCCAGATCTAAAGAGTATGTACCTCCAAAGTAAAAGGATGGGTCCAACATAACAAAACCACCCATGCCGAAGCACATCACTGCAAAACTTTAGAACACCAGAGATAAAGAACAGATTCTTAAAACTTCCAGATAGAGAACAAGAACAAAAAAAGGTGGGGGAGGTGTCACATAAAAAAGGACCAAAATTAACTAATAAATTAATGGATGCAAGCAATATTTAATGGCTGCTAACATCAGAGTCAAATATTGTGTGCCTCCAAAGGAAATACATCACCCATGTAGTATTCTCCCCACTTACCACTCTCCTCCCCAAGAAAAACAGAGAGAAAGACTTATAAATGGAATTTTATCAAGCCTCTACATCTTACTACGAAGTACCAGAAAATACAAGGGACAGGGGAGCAGGTCAGTGACACCACAGGGATTCACTCAACAACATCTAGACTATAGGAAAGACAAGATGGATGACACAGTTTCTTCAACAAATAAAGTCAAGGAGGAAAAAAAAGATAGAGAGGGGCAGCCAAAAGATTAAAAGTGACTTAAGAGATCTGTCAATCAATGAGAAGTTATGGACCTTACTTAGATCCTGATTTGAATACAGTGTTTTAAAAATATATAATTATGAGGCAATCAAGGCCATCTGAACTCTTACTAGATATATGAAGAATTATTGTTAATCTTTTTAAGATATGACAATGGTACTGAGATTATAGTTTAGAAATCATTTTTCAGAGATACATACTGAAATATTCACAAGTGAAATTATATATCTGGGTTTTCATAAAAACTCAAACGGAAGAGGGGCAGACAGGAATACAGGTTTTTTCTAAAAGTGGCCATGAGTTGATAAATGTTGATGCTGAGTGATGGGTACATGGAAGCTCATTATGTTCTCCAACTTCTCCATACTTTTGGTTTTAATCAAATCCAGAATACAAATTCTGCTATATGAAGCTAGAAGGCCATAAAATAATACATTCAGAGTTCTCAGTAAAAACTATATTCAAACTGCAATTCTGTACCCAGGCAAAACTTTTAATCACCAGGGAAAGCAGATGAAAAATACTTTCAGACAATGTCTCAAAAAATTAACCTCTCATGCACCCTTTCAAAGGAAGTACTGAAAGTTGTACTCCAGCAAAATGAAAGATAAAAACAGGAAGATAAGGGTCAGAGAACCAGGAAACACGACACCTGAACCTGTTGGAGATTTGCAAAAGGAACACTATTAAGCCCAGAGAGCAAGAATTTCATACAAGTGAGGCTTGATGAAGGGTCCCCTAAGAAGATTCCTAGGGGGAGAGGATATGAGTAGGGGACAGGACAACTAGTTATCTGATATGCTTGTGCAGAAAACTGTATCGAGAGGCTACTGGAATGTATGGGAAAACTCAGTCACAAGGACCTAGAAAACAAAGCAAACGGAAATAGTAGACAATTGTTAATTCCAGGAAAAACAAAATTATACAAGGAGGGAAATGTAATCATACTAAACAATATAGCTCCATGGTGAACATACATAATCATAATTAAACACTGAATATGTTTAATGAAAAAATTTTAACGATAATGGGTAGATGGAAGAAGAAAAGTGTAAGGCAAGTGATTTAAAATTAAATATTCACCTACCTTAATAGAAAGTCAATAAATAATATCCAAAATTTTAAGTTAAATACAAAAATAGGGTCAGGGTTGCCTACTCAGCCTCCAACCTCCCCCTTCTTCCTTTGTAACAGAAGCCAATTTTGTTCAGGACCCATTTGCACACCATCCCCATTAGGCATGTGCTCAGGGAAAGTGTGGCCAGCTCCACAATGATGCCCAATTGGTCTAAACATAATCCCACTTCCTTTCTAGTGAGTGTTTCAGAAACAGTCATATAACCCCCCAGGAGACAAGTCTGCCAAAGAGTTTCGAGGCAAAATTTCCACATTCTCATATAGCTACAAGAAAAAGTTCTCTCTTCTTTCTCTGGACACTGTAGTGTCTGGATACAACTCCTCAAACCACTGCAGCCTTATTACTCTGTGCATGTAGCCAGCCAGTGACTCGAGGGGAGAGGGAAAAACTGGGTACCTGAAGACATTACTGTGCCACCAAATCAATTAAGCCCTAGAGCCCATCCTACCTCTAGACTTCCAACTTTGAGTTAAATTCTCTTATTTGAAGCCAGTTTGGGTCAGTGTCTCCATACCTGCATCCAAAAGCATCCCAACTGGTACAATAAGCATTGGTACAATAAGCATATTAGAGAGGTACTTTTACCTCAGCTCAGAGTTGAGGTAAAAGAGCTTACCAACTAGTGGGCAGGGCACACCATGCCATGAATGTTTCAGATGTGCCGAGATTCTCTAACAACCTCCAGATACCCAGACGGCCTCTTCTATTCTACCACGTCCATGCAGACCCTAAGGTGACAAAGTTTGGGAAGACCTGCTCTGGGGAGCAGGAGAAGAATTACTGAGGGGTATGCCTGGGGACAGCTTTCTTCATTAGAAACCTTTCAGTAGTATTCAGTGCATGTTAAACTGAAAATTCTTAACAAAACTAGTGCAGTAAGCAAAAAAGAGACAAAAGAACTGAGGTCATTAACAATAACATGAAGAAAGAAGTTCACTGAAGACTATTTCAGAAACAAAACTCAAGAGGGCTGGGTAATACAGTAAATTTAAAAGTGACAGGAGACCGGGATGCCTGCGTGGCTCAGTCGGTTAAGCATCTGCTTTCGGCTCAGGTCATGATCCCAGGGTCCTGGGATCGAGTCCAGCATCAGGCTCCTTGCTCAGCGGGGAGCCTACTTCTCCCTCTCCCTCTGCTGCTCCCCCTGCTTGTACGTGCGCATGTTCTCTCTCTCTCTCTCTCTGACAAATAAAAATCTAAAAAATAAATAAATAAATAAATGTGACAGGAGAGGCACAAAGACTACAGGAATGTTTCTTCTGGGGGGACAGAACTCCACTAAATCACACAAAGTGAAAAACCTAAGATTACTTTTTGTTGCATGTCACTGGTTGGATTACACTAGCTGCTATCTACCAAACCCTCCTCAAGTTCTCCAAGTATAGCTGACCCTTGAACAACACAGGTCTGAACTGCATGGCTCCACCTATATGAGGATTTTTTTTCCAATAAATATACTGGAAAAAGTCTTTGGAGATTTGCAACAATTTGAAAAAACTCAGATGAACTGCATAGCCTAGAAATACTGAAAAAAATTAAGAAATAGGTATTATTGTTAAGAATACAGTACAGAATATATAACATACAAAGTATCTGTTCATCAACTATTCATGTTTTACTTAAGGATTCTGATCAACAGTAGGCTATTAGCAGTTAAGTTTTGGGGGAGTCAAAAGGTTCGTGTGGATTTTCAACTGCACAGGGAGTCAAAAGGTTCGTGTGGATTTTCAACTAAAGTCAGCACCCCTAATCCCCACACTGTTCAAGGGTCAACTGTAGTTCCACCTGGGAAGCTAAGATACAGTATAAGATCATACCAGAAACCCAACATTCAGCCATGTATTAAAGGCTAAGCAAGATTCTAGTGCTAGTCTCAAAATGCACAAAAGATACATGGTTCCTCCTCTCATGAAATTAATCTAGTACTTGCTAAAACATATTCCACAGAAGCAATACAGAATAATAGTTAAGAGTGAGAGCTGAGCCTGGTTTGAATCCTACCTCACCAACCACTAGAAAAAATTACTTCAACCTCTAAGCCTAAATTTTATCATCCGTTAAATAAAAATAATACCTTACTAGGTTGTGGTATGGGTATGTTTACAGTGTGCAGAGCAAGCTTAATAAAGACTGCCCTTCCTACGTTAACAAGGGAGAAGGGGGTTCACTATAACATGCTAATGTGCATGGTGAAGCTTCAAGAAGGTAATTTTCTGGGGCGCCTGGGTGGCTCAGTCGTTGGGCGTCTGCCTTTAGCTCAGGTCATGGTCCCGGGGTCCTGGGATTGAGCCCCACATTGGGATGCCTGCTCAGCAGGAAACCTGCTTCTCCCTCTCCTGCTCCCCCGCTTGTGTTCCTCTCACTATCTGCTATCGCTCTGTCACATAAATAAATAAAATCTTAAAAAAAAGTAATTTTCTCCAAACCTATTTCCTCCACACCACACCATCTCAAGGAGTGGTCTGCAGAGCACATTTACAGAGAAGAGAAGCTCCCTACTATGTTTTCTGCTTCTCACCCACTAGGACTGATTTTTATTAATGTCTTCATCCCTTCAGACTCTAAGTGCGTGTGTGTGTGTGTCTGTGTGTGTGTTTTAACTCCTATTTAGTGTCCACTCTGCAAACCCTTACAATCAGTTTAAAGACTATTATGCCTCGATCTCCCCTGCTAGACCCTGACAGTCTTAGAAAGAAGAGGGAGTATCTCTTAGCCTGACTGCTCCAGTACCTGGGAGAACATAGTATGTTAACACTAAAAATGCCCTCTCAAAGAAACAACACATGCATTTTAAGCACATTGTCACTCAGCAAACATTTACTTCTATGTGCCAAGCCCTGAACAAAACAGATACAACCCTTGCTCTCAAACAGCTTAGTCTAAAAGCAGCAGATACCAAAATCAATAAATAAATAACCTCACAGCTATAAAATTCAGGTGGAACGCATGTGAAGTAATGAGAAGAAAAAGTTCAGGGTGTTTTAGACCTAACCCAGACAGGAGGGAAGGAGGAGTCAGAAGTCAGGGAAGACTTCCCTACATATATGACATCTAAATTGAGACTGAAAAGATGAGCAGGAGTTAGTAGAACAAAGTCCTAAGAATGTTATATGCAGGGCGCCTGGGTGGCTCAGTCATTAAGCATCTGCCTTCGGCTCAGGTCATGATCCCGGGGTCCTGGGATCGAGGCCCGCATCGGGCTCCCTGCTCCGCGGGAAGCCTGCTTCTCCCTCTCCCACTCCCCTGGCTTGTGTTCCCTCTCTCGCTATCTCTCTGTCAAATAAATAAATTTTAAAAATCTTTAAAAAAAAAAAAAAGAATGTTATATGCATTCAATTACTCTTCACAATACTGTCAATAGTAGGTACCTATTATCCTGATTCTATAAATGGGAAAACTGAGGCTCAGAAGTTTACACAGCTGGGAAAAGACAGGGCTAAGATTCAAAGGCAGATATCTGTATCAGGCTCCACAGAACGCACTATTCACCACTACACACTACTGTTTGTGACGGATAGATTCTAAGATGGGTCCCAGGATATGGCCTCCTGCTGCTCGTACCCTTGTGTAGATCCTTCCCCTTGACCCAGGACCCGTGACTTGCTTTTAACCAAGAGTATAAAGGAAAGGTGATAGGATGTCACTTCTGCAGGTAGGTCCATGTGTCCTGTGAGAAGACAGTCTCCTTTACTTTGATAAGTAAGTGGCCGTGTTGGAAAAGACCACACAACAAGGAACTAAGGGCAGATGCCTGCTAACAGGCAGCAACAAACTGAAGCCTTCAGTCCAATAGTGCACAAGAAACCAAATTCTACCAACTATCAAGAGAGCTTAGGAGAGATCTTTCCCTAGTCATACCTCACATGATACCACAGCCACAGCCAGCATCTTGACGATAGCCCTGAGACCCTAAAACAGAGGACCCAGCTGAGTTTGTACCCAGGCATTTGACCCCAAAAACTGTGAGATCATAAATGTATGTTTTAAGTGTCTAACTTTACGGTAATATTGTTACATATCAAAAAATAACATACTGTTGTGTGTTCTTCTATCATATCCCAGTGCTTTACTGAAAATACTGATTTTCAACTATCCTTAACCACACATCAAGCCAAATTCAGGTAGCAGTCACAACTGTACAAAGATGTCAACATTAACCACAATCTGACCCCATGTTTATAGCAGCCACTTGAACAACCCTGTCTGCTAATTCCATTATTTCTGTCATTTCTGCCTGTTTCTGTTGAGTTTTCTCTTCTAGGTCTTCAAATTCACTAATCTTTTCTTCTGTAATATCTAATCTGCCATTAATGCCATCCAGTGTATTTTTCATCTCACATATCAGTTTTCATCTCTAGAAGTTTTATTTGGGTCTCTTTTTTACCTTTCCAGTCTCTACCTTTTTGAACATACTGAATACAGTTATAACTGCTTTAATGTCTTTGCCTGTCCATTCTAACACCTGTCAGTTCTGGGTTGGTTTCAACTGACTGACACCCTAAGTTATATTAACCTGATTTTACACATATTTAGTAATTTTTGATTGGATGCCAGACATTTTAAACTGCTGAGTGTTAGGTTCTGTTATATTTCTTTAAAGAGTATTGGACTTTGCTGGCAATTACATTACTTACCGATTAGTTTGCTCCTTTCAAGGCTTGTTTTTAAGCATTTTCCAGCCATATCTAGAGAAGCCTTAATTTTAGGACTAATTTAGCCCCACTACTAAGACATGACCCTTCTGGAGTCTCAATAAACACGGCATTTAATGAGTTCTACTCTGGCTATAAGGTACTCAAGTATTTCCCAGCTTTATGTGAGCTGTGAGAATTGTTCTGCTTACAGTTTCCCAGTGGATTCCTTCTTCAGGAACTGTTCTTTATGAAACTGCATCCTACATGTGCAGAGCAGATTAATATTCACTCAAACATTTAAGAGGACCACTAAGACTTATGGAACTCTTTCTCTGCATAGCTCCCTTCTCTCCAGAAGCCTGCTCCTCAAAACAGAACCATCTTGGCCTCCCCCAGATCCAATCTTTGCTTCCTCAACTCAGTGAGGTCAAATGGCTCTATTTGGGATACCCCTCCCTGCACTGAGATCTGAAAATTGCCTCCAGAAAGAAAGCTGGGCCATCAAAGGGCTCACCTCATTTGCTAACCCCCCATCAGGGATCACAGATCTACACTGCCTATTGTTCAATATCTGAAAATACTTGTTTCATGTATTTTGTCCAGTTTCCTGTTAATGGTTGATGGGTAAATTCAGAATGTTACCGCCTCATAGTCAAAAAACCTAAGTCATGGGGGCACCTGGGTGGCTCAGTCATTAAGTGTCTGCCTCGGCTCAGGTCATGATCCCAGGGTCCTGGGATCAAGCCCTGCATCAGGCTCCCTGCTCTGTGGGAAGCCTGCTTCTCCCTCTCCCACTCCCCCTGCTTGTGTTCCTGCTCTCACTATCTGTCAAATAAATAAATAAAATCTTTAAAAAAAAAAAAAAAAACCTAAGTCATGATTCCTGATAAAGTAAATGTTTTATAAGATACAACTCCTAAACATACACACACATACACACACATACACCCACCATTATCTATTACATCATCCCATCTTTATTTTTATCATGGCATTTATCGCTCTGTCATTGTTACTTGCTTTCTTGCTTATTCTACATTTAAAACAGAATGTAAGCTCTGTGAGTGCGGAGATCTTGTCTATCTTGTCACTCCTCTATCCCCAATACCTAGACCATACTCTGGCCTAGAACAGGCACTCAAATCAGCAAATTCATTAAATCAATAAGCAAACTGCATATAACTATCTCACTTAATATATACTGTAAACTCCTCCCATTAATAAATTTTAATCTAGATGCAGGTAACCCTGACCCTGGAGAGTTCCTTAGAATTGTCAATTATCTTAATTAGCATCGTCTAAGTAAAAGTTCTTAGTTACAAACAAAAGAAACTAACTCTGGCTTTGTTGAAACTGAAAAGGAAGTTATTAAAGCATATTAGGCAACTCACAGAAAACCCCAGGAGGGCCAAGCTGGAAGGCTACATAATCAAGAACACCAAAATTCAAACCACAGATCTGGTCCAGTGGAGACAACATAGGATTCAGTCACTGCAGCCTGAACAGACACCAGTGACACCAGGAACTAAAGCTACAGCAGAATCTTTGTCACTGCCCACCTCTGGGAAACAGATGTAGCTGCCATCCCCCCTGCACTGCAGAACACAGATTTCTACAAAGTGCCTACTTCTGCAAGTCACTAGCTTCTGAAGTAGTGGAGTAGAGACCCCAGGTCACATAATTGCATCCCAACTCCGAAAGATGCAGAGAAAGTAAGCAACTGGCTCTCAAAATTGAGGATTTCTACTTCCCATCAAGATCCTTAAGGTAAAGAATTTCCCAAACACAGTTTTTAGACACTTTTGTTTATTATCTGAAAAACTAATGAACCAATAGCAGAAAGTATCAATTCCAGTATACCAGAACTTTTCTGTTTCTTCAATTAATGGATTATAGAAGCTCTAGGTTTCTCTTTTCTCTCTCAATGTTTAACTTTAGGGCACTTAACTCTTCACTGGGGTTTTTATTATCTGGAGACAGCATATGCAATCTGCTATGATTATCCTTAAGCAAATTTACTTCCCTGCATTTCAGCTTTTTAGCTTATAAAACAGAAATACTGGGCGCCTGGGTGGCTCAGTCGTTAAGCGTCTGCCTTCGGCTCAGGTCATGATCCCAGGGTCCTGGGATCGAGTCCCACATTGGGCTCCCTGCTCGGCAGGAAGCCTGCTTCTCGCTCTCCCACTCCCCCTGCTTGTGTTCCTGCTCTCGCTCTCTCTCTCTGTCAAATAAATAAATAAAATCTTTAAAAAAAAAAAAACAGAAATACTACCAACCACCTTACAGAATTGCTGGGAATATTAAAATAATAATGAATATGTACAGTGTCTGGCCCATAGAGGCAATCAATAATAGCTATTGTTACTATTATTATTAAATAGGAGCTTATATTTTAAGAAGATAAACTCACTGACCTACATAAACTTTTTTAAAAATCTGCCAACAAATTGAAGATCCAAGGGTTTCTATTTTACATGGTATTATAAATGTTCTCCCCTTTAACTCCTATGTTACCAAAAATAAAGCAGCAAGTAGCTTAAAGTAGTTTAACATGTTGCCACCAAAACTAAGTTCAAAACATAAACAACCAAACAAACAGAAGGAACCAAGGAGGACTAACTGCTCACCCTGAACACAATGGACACAAGCCGTATTTCCTTTACATTTCTCATCAGTGAGCTCCTGACTATACTGAAAAGCTTCATGATGGCAAGGACCATGTATTCCCAGGTGACTCACTACTATGTCCCAAGGGCCTAGCATGGCGCCAGGCAGAGAGGAGAGCTTCAATACCTACTGAATATTTGCTTTTCTAAATATTTACTGTAGAAACTAGTCACTGAGAAAGGTTTCAGGACAATTTTAAACATATCCCTTATAAGCTTTTAAAAGCTTATTCACCTGACAAGATCAACAGCTTCAATAATTTTCTAACTACAAGACTCATTCTGGGGTACCTGGGTGGCTCAGTCAGTTGGGCATCTGCCTTTGGCTCAGGTCATGATCCCAGGGTCCTGGGATCAAGCCCCGCATCGGGCTCCCTGCTCCGCGGAAGCCTGCTTCTCCCTCTCCCACTCCCCCTGCTTGTGCTCCCTCTCACTGTGTCTCTCTGTCAAATAAATAAATAAAATCTTTAAAAAAAAAAGATGACAACTCATTCTTTTGAAAAATCCATCCATACAATGAATTTCCTCAATTGTTCTCATTCTGTTGTCCAAACCTGTAAAACTTAAAGCCAGGGGCGCCTGGGTGGCTCAGTCGGGAGCCTGCTTCTCCCTCTGCCTGTTGCTCCCCCACTTGTGCTCTCTCTCTCTCAAATAAATAAAGTCTTTTAAAAAAATTATTAAAAAAAAAGTTAAAGCCAAAATGCATCCAAACCACTTTCTTCACTTTTCTGTCACTTTTTAGATGAAGTCAAAGCTAGAGCTTATTTTAAATGTGAACCTGACAGCTACTGCAAATGCTGGACTGACATCCCAGAGGTCATTGTTGAACGACCTCACTGAACAGACCTCACATGGTTCATGCCTAAGAACCATGAAGAATATCCAGGCTGATTCCCTCTACAATTTAAAACCTCTCCAAATGAACACTAAGGAATGGGTCTATTTCAATAAACTACTAAAATGATGTGCTCCTTTAAAGAAAAGGCACAATGTAACTAATACAACACTGTCAACTATACTTTCAGAAAAAATAAAAAAGGCACAATGTTTCTACTCCATATTCCTAACACCTGGCTTCTCCCACACAGTAGGTATTTCATATGCATTTGTGTAATTAATCCAGGAGTAAATATTTTTTTCCTGGCTATACAGTTTTCCAGTCCTATCTTTAAAAAGATAGTCCTCTGGGGCACCTGGGTGGCTCAGTGGGTTAAGAGTCTGCCTTCCACTCAGGTCATGATTTCAGGGTCCTGGGATCTAGCCCCAAGTCCGGCTCCCTGCTCAGCAGGAGTCTGCTTCTCCCTCTGCCCCTCCCCCCCCACATGCTCGCTCACTCTCTCTCAAATAAATAAATAAAATCATTAAAAAAAAAAAAAAAGACAGTCCTTTGGGGGCACCTGGGTGGTTCAGTTGATCCGATTCTTGATTTTGGCTCAGGTCATGAACTCAGGGTTCTGAGATGGAGCCCCACATCAGGCTCCACAACTTAGCATGGGGCCTGCCTGGGATACTCATTCTCTCTCTCTCCCCCCGCCCTCTTCCCCTCCCCCACTCAGGTGCTCTCTCTCAAATAAATAAAATTTAAAAAGATACTCCTTTGGTCCTTGAGACCAACTAGTAAAAATCAAAACATGTATTTCACTGATTCATTCAACAGATGTTTACTTAGTACTTATTACGTGTCAAGCCTTTGCTGATCCCTGTGACTGCAAGGGGGAACAAACCACTGCCCCTACTCTCTGAAAGGCATTAATCAAATAAGCATTAAAAAAAATTATCAACTGTAGGGGGCATGGGTGGCTGAGTCGGTTAGGAGTTCGACTCTTGATTTCAGCTCAGGTGGTGATCTCAGGGTTGTGAAACGGAGCCCAACATGGGGCCCTGTGTTCAGCATGGAGTCTGCTGGAGACTCACTCTCTCCCTCTGCCACTCCTCTCCTCTCGTGCACTCTCTCCCTCTCCCTCTCAATAAAGAAATCTCTTTAAAAAAATTATCAACTGGGCGCCTGGGTGGCTCAGTTGGTTAGGCGACTGCCTTCGGCTCAGGTCACGATCCTGGAGTCCCGGGATCGAGTCCCGCATCGGGCTCCCTGCTCGGCAGGGAGTCTGCTTCTCCCTCTGACCCTCCTCCCTCTCATGCTCTCTGTCTCATTCTCTCTGTCTCAAATAAATAAATAAAATCTTTAAAAAAAAAAAATTATCAACTGTAATAAGCACTATGGAGGAAATGTACAAGACATTAGATATTAAAAAAGAAAAGGTGATGGGGGGGGGTACTTTCCCTGACAAAGTGACATTGCGGCTGAAAGTGCAGGAGGAAAGAAGTTCACTGCAATAAAGGGGATGACTGCTGGCTGAAGCAGCAGCACATGTGAAAACAGGGTCCGGAGCCTCAGAAGGTAAGACTGTATAACTGAGCTGGGGCCGCATCATTGAGGTACGGGGTCCTGTGACTAGTTTGGTCTTTACTCTAGAAGTCACAATGTATCATTAAAGAGGTTTCTTTTTTTTTTTTTTAAGGACAAAGAATTTTTATTCATCATTTGTTCAAATTGCTTTTCTGTGCCTGTCCATTCCACTGAACTTTCCTTATTCCTTGACTTTCCTTATATGCCCACATGCTTTATTTTCGATGTCTGCATCTTTGTCTTACTCAGCAAGAAGCCTTCCTCCAAGCTGTCTCTCATGAACCCTAAGACTCGCATCTTCAATTTCTTCCCTCTGCATAGCTGACTCTAATACTGCTGAGTAACTGTGAGCCTTCAGGCCAATTCTTAGGTAAACTCACCTAGCTTTACTGACATTTTGAACTGTACCACAGAACGATTATAGGGAAATTCAAAAAGTAAAATTAGATTATAATATACTCAAATGAGATCCTAATAATTTCCCTACCATTGCTATTTTGAAAAAACTTCTACAAAATCTTTTGTACCAAGGAAGTAATGTCATTCTGTAATGAATGTGTTTGATGTAAAGATGAAGTTAAAAAATAAAAATAAACCACTACTGAGATGACTGACAGTTGTTCTTTTCAAGGGGAAATGGTCAAATCAGAACAAATTTTTCAGCACACAGTATTTGTCTTAAAGACTGGAGTCCTATTTAACCCAAATAAACTTTAACTCAAAATTAACTGTCACAAGAACTCTAAGATGAGACAAAAATTTGACCTTCAAAAAGCAACATCAAAAATTACTCAACTTCATGGGCTGTGTTCCCTTCAATAATGTATGTCCACTCTACAAAGTCTGTAAACCTACTCTGGGGATTACTAAAGATCCCCACCCCCAATCCTAACTTCTCTGATGGCCCAGACAGTGTAGGCTTTGCTGTCGCACTAATTCCCAGGCCCTAGTTCCATGTCTGGCACTGCTAAGTACTGAATAAATAATTCTAAACACCTCACGGGATAAATGTTTAGATTACTGTCTCCCGGTAAGGATACTTGTGAAAGTAAAGAGAATATGATATTTTTCAGGAAAAATACAAAGACACTCAGAATAAACTAAACTCTCTCATGTTCAGTCACTCTTTTTCAAACCACGTATCATAATACATCTTTTTCTTTCCAGATTCACACCTTCTAGCATTGCCTTCTCCCATTGCCCCATTTTTAAGCTCATCTTTAATGACTTTAATGACTGTCCCTAATGGAAGTCTGAACTACAATAATAATTCTATCTTCTGTTCTTTAACAGTTCCTTCAGGCCCTCAGGAGGAAATACTCTCAACTGTCCCATTAAACGAATCATTCCCATACTATACTGCTACCAATGTTTAATTCTCTCCTTTCTATATCCAAAAATTTGGCCACACAGCTGTTTGAACCCAGAAATATTCATTTGTTCTGTTGGAAATTAAATCACTGAGAATTTTTTAAGGCACTCCAAACTCAGCTCTCCCATTTGACTTCTACCTTTTATCTTATTCTTTCATGCCTATACACCTAGAATGAGCCTGCCTTCCAGGTCCTCCTTCTTACTGTGTCATCTCCCTAACCCAGACTTGTCATCACAGTTCTGCTGAAACACCTTCAATTGCCCCAATCAAATGCCTCATAATATTTAAGACCCATCACTCTCATTTCTCAGTGTAACTGTCCCTATCCCTCCTCCAGCATCTCACACACATGCACTCTCTGAAACTCCGGGTACATGAATCTGTCATTCTACTAAGGCACCCCTCACTTCCCCTGCCGCCACAGGACCCCCCCCTTCAGCAGACTATCAAAACTCCAGGTTATACCAAGACTCAGTCCCTCCTCCTCAAGGCACGCTCAAATCCCCCGAATTCTTACTTCCCTTTCTTCTGGTTCTTCATACATCAATACCTCTCACTGTTAGCAGCCAGGGTCTTACCTATGTTGATGGTGCCTATAGACACACAACAATCTCAACACTAACAGCACAAGTAACCAAATCTTACTTCCGTAGTCAAAGCTTCTACCACCACAAAGCACGTACCTCATATAGAGGACAAATGTTTACTCAACTGAAGAGGAATAAGAATTCCCTTTTATGGGGCGCCTGGGTGGCTCAGTCATTAAGCGTCTGCCTTCGGCTCAGGTCATGATCCCAGGGTCCTGGGATCGAGTCCCGCATCGGGCTCCCTGCTCAGGGGGAAGCCTGATTCTCCTCTCCCTCTGTCTGCTGCTCCCCCTGCTTGTGCTCTCTGTCAAATAAATAAATAAAATCTTTAAAAAAAAAAAAAAAAAGAATTCCCTTTTACAATTTATCAAAGCATTTACAATTACAAGCATCTGCAAGTTATCAAAACATCAGTTTTTCATTCAACAGAATAAAGAAATACAGGAAAATCAGAAAATATTTAATTATATATCTGACAAAGAATATTTTGTTATTAAAGTACAAGACTTAGAGTACAACTTAAGATGTTCAAACTCACTCATAATTAAAGAAATGCAAATCCAAACCATTAAATATCATTTTCACCTATTAAACTGACAAAGATTTAAAACTCTAGTAACACCAATGTTGGTGAGATCTGGGAAACTGTTAACTCTCAGACACTGCTGATGAAGTATAAATTGGTGCTACTTTTGAGAAGACAATTTGGCAAGCCATTGCCAAACGTGCATATACTTGGTGAACCGGCAATTTCCCTTAGAAATATGTATCATGTGGCTAAGGCTCACAGAACACAGTTATATGTACAAGGATGTACACTTCAGCATTGTTTAAAACAAAAATACAAGAACAATTTAAATGTTCTTTAATAGAGATTGATTAAATTGTGGTACATCCATAACATGGAATACTTCCTAACCATTAAAAATAACAGAGAAACGGGCGCCTGGGTGGCTCAGTCGTTAAGCGTCTGCCTTCGGCTCAGGTCATGATCCCAGGGTCCTGGGATCGAGCCCCACATCGGGTTTCCTGCTCGCCAGGAAGTCTGCTTCTCCCTCTCCCACTCCCTCTGCTTGTGTTCTTGCTCTCGCTATCTCTCTCTCTGTCAAATAAATAAATAAAATCTTTAAAAAAATAAAAAATAAAAAAATATAAATAACAGAGAAAACTATCAGCTGATGTGGGAATATTTCTAAAATAGATCAAGACGTTTAAGATGCAAATCCGTATGTTTAGCATGATCCAGTTTGCTTTTAAGTGCATAGACACTGTACACACATCCACCACAATGTCTACGAACTTTAAAAAAATAAACAGGATCAGGGAAACCTGGCTGGCTCAGTCAGTGGATTATGTGATTCTTGATCTTGAAAGTCATGAGTTCCAGGGCCACACTGGGGTTAGAGTTTACTTAAATAAATTTAAAAAAAAAAAAAACCCTGTAATTAATTTTTAAAAAATAGGATCATACTGAACAATACTGCTCTGTAACATACACATAATAAATGTTTAAAATAGATATACTTGCACATACATGCATAGGACATTTCTGGTAGGAAAAATAACTATTCCCTATGGAGCATGAGGCAGGGGGTTGATATGACAGCATCCTATAGGGCCTGAGCTTTTTTTTTTTTTTAAAACCATGAGGACATATTACTTGATCTTTTAGAAACTAAAATTCCCTAGGTGATCAGAACGATTCCTTATATATTTGATATGGTGTCAGACTGCTCAAATAGGAATGATGAACACTAAGAAAAAAGGCCTTCTACTCCAATACTCAAGTGGGTCTTCAGCTAAATTATCCACAGTCCCATTACCAATACTCTTAGTGACAGGAGGCCAGAAGTCCAGTCTAATACTACCAACCTCTGGCCACAAGAGAAGCCTCCATGAACGCTTCCAGAACTATACCACAAGCTGACACTTCTCAAACATGCCCTTCATCTTCCTCTGGGCTAGGGCACATGTGCTGACTCTTCCCTCCCCTTCCCACAAAGCTCTCTTACTAGTGCAGGTGCTATCTCCAAATCTTAAAATGGCAGCCAACTAATTCATAAAGTGTTAACCTGATATACAGATAAAGGACATTCCTCTGGGAATATTTCCATTTTAAATTAGGGAATCCACCTCAACTTAATCTAAAGGAATGAATTCAACAGTAAGAATTGCAGATGAAAAACCAAGTAATAATTTGAGGACAAGACCTACCTTGGTTCCTTCTCATCATGCCAGGCTAGCACCTACCTATCACCTACCCTAATGTTACAGGTACACTACCCTATCCGCCACAGCACTGACATTAACAATACCTTTAAAATCTCAACTTCCCATCCTTAAATATTCACTTGACTATTTGCTAAAAGAACAATTAAGTGATCCAACTATTCACTACCAATGAGCTCACACATAAAAAACAACTATTTGAGAATGACTAATATCCCTATAAAATCTCAACACAGTTGGTACTTGGTCCTCTTCTGCGTTCACAAAAAGAACGAAGAACTACGAGTCAGAAAAACATACACTAATTCTTGAGCAGCTCACTCTGGAGTACCGGTTAGTCATTTAGTTTCTTTGCGTCTATTTCCTTCTCTAAAATGAGGGCGAATAACTATATCAATGTTTCCCAAAGTCTTTCTACTGCATCAGGATTACCTGGAATCCTAATTAAGAAAGTAGATGCCAGAGCATCACCCCAAACCTATAGATAGAGAAGTATCTGAGTTTGGGAGTCCCACAACTTTAAGAAGTTCTCCAGAAGCCTGTTTGAGAACCATTAGTTTCTCAGCTCTCCACTAGATCTAATAACAACACTCTAGTTCAAAAGAATCCTAGATATTCCTCTTTGTTCAAACCCACAAAACTTAAGAGGAACATACCCGGATAGTAAATGTATTTCTAAACATCACTGCTATCCTCCTCCTTGCAACTCCAGTGACTCAAAACATTTACTGAAAACCTGACAAGATTCAAGTGTTATTCCAATAGTTTGCCGAGGGTATGAGTATGAATACATACAGTAGGAACACATTCTAGGAAACTATTAAAACAAAATCCAAAAGTTTAGATTCCAAATACTGTTTACATACAATACAGTCACAGCAATCAAGAACCACGTATCTACCTATCTAAAATAATGTGCTATTAGAGCCAAAATTCATTCACTACTAAAACTTTAGCTACATTTTTCTAATCTAACTATATATGTATATATTACAGACCCTGAATAGTGATCTATTTAAATTTGCACACCACAGTTCAGAAGACTAATGACCAAATACGAAAAGAAGTCTTATTAATTAGTGCAGTAAAAGTTGTCTTTCCAAGGTTTATTTCTGTATGTTTCTTCCAAAACATTTCAAAGTGTGACAGGAAATGTTTCATAATTCCCCATTCTCCTCTTCTTCAGTAGAAACAGATTTTCAACCAAACAGCCACCCTGCCAGAGACCACATATCCCAGCCTCCTTTGCAGCTAAATGTGGCCACCTGACCGTTTTGACCAACAGATATGAACAGAAGTCACGTATGCAACTTCCAGGCTTGTCTTTTAAAAAGGGGGATGTGTTTTCCCAACACCTGTTCCTAGATGGTGGATATGATGGGGAGCAGTCTCGCACCACACAGAAAATGGTGTTTCCCTAAGCGGAGAGCAACAAGACAGAAGGAACCAAGGTCCCCTCCACCATGAAGCCACTACATCAGCCTTAAAATTACTTACAGGAGAGAGAAATAAACGTGTTTAAGCTACTGTATTTAATCAGAACAAAGGCCCAATCTTGTGTTCTAATTAATGCATAAAGAAAGTTTAAATTTATAACAAATATTAAGCAACAGCTCCTTATTAATTCAGTAAAGTTGAAACTCTATAAATTCTTGGGTAACCCTACTACTGAAATTATTGCTACTGTACCAACTTATGTTTATATGGCATTTTACACTTTTGCAAAGCACCTCATTATAGTATCTCATTCCACATTCTCAAAATCCTGGGAAGGGCAGCTGGTACTGTATACATTTGGCATATAAAACACTGAAGTTCAGAGAAGCTACTTTACCCAAGATTGCACAATTATGGAGTGGTACTAGGACAGGATTCTGACATATAGGTTCTTCATTCCCTCCTCTGTATACGTATACATTTATCTACCCCTGCTGTACTGGAAGCATGATCAAAAAAGAATTATTCCTGTCTAGATGGACATTACAATCTGATGGAGAAAGGAAGAGACAGACATTAAATAAGTGTATCCGTGAATATGTATGAATAATTACACAGCTATCTGCAGTAAGAGCTATAAAAAAAGCAGAGTCCTATAAGAATGTATGGCTAAGGAACCTACCTAGACTGGGGTTTTGGGGAAAGTTTCTCTGAAGAAGCAGCATGTATCCTGGGACCACAAGGAGGAGTACAAATGGAGAGGAGGAAAAAGAGGGAAAACAGAGAGGAGGAGACTATTAAGAAATGTATAGGTTACCTCAATCTGCACAAGGGCCCTGTGTTAAGTACCACCAACCCCATTTACAGATGAAGAAACCCATGCTTAGCAAAATCACACTGCCAGCGAAGGACCTGTCGAGATTCCAGCAGTGCCTGACCCTGGAGCCTCTCTGCCAAGCACCATATCACAGGCCTATACTCTCTCCACAGCATCATGCTGCCTCAAATGCCATCTATAACTAGATTTTGTGCAGATTTGGGATGGGTGTCAGAGCATCTGTTTACCAAAACGCTTATGCTAGGATGCCAACCCTAACCACAAATATCCATAAAACTTAAAGAAAGAAAAAGAGTCCACTCTTGTCATTGGAAATCTGATATACTTAGAAAAATTACAGGGTTATTTAATGAACAGGGATGTTATGTAAAATAGAGGTGATGTTGAAAACCAGATTCATTCCATGTTAAACCAGTTCCCTAAGCTCCTCCCCACTGACTTATACAACCATTTTAACTATGAGAACATAAAACTCACAACAATTCATCAAGAGTAAAAATCCATTTTAAGCTATCAATGCACCATATATATCAGGTACACGCATATGTCCCTCAAACAAAAAATGTGTTGTCAAAACTTTAATAGTACTATATAAACTTTTAAAAATCCCCTTCTAGAGGAGAGGGTATGTAGCTCTGGTAGAATAATCAATTGTTAAGAAGCCCAAGTAGTTCTACATTAGCAAAAAGTAGGCCTACAAGGAACCTCATTCTAGATATCCAATGTACTGTAAATTATTATCTCCAATAGAAAATTTTAACTCGTTATACAATTCTGAAAGTATGATTTCAAAGCAAAAGCCTAACTTTTGAAAAACACTTAGCTGGTCTATACAACACAATACTTCCAAATCATGTCGTTTTCATATAATAAAAAAAAAGAAACTAAGGCTGCCTGTAGCCACTAAGTGAGGAAACAAGACTTGTCTTTAATTACTTAATATGAACGTTAGATTATTTTCATCTTGTGAACCCAACATTTCATTTTCCAAGTAACCAACGATAAACCTTATAGCTCTAGCTTAACACTGCAGGCAAGACTTCAAAAGATTTCTTCATTTAGGGGCAACAGAGAAGTTTTACGTAACTTAAAATAATCTGATTTTTTTCCCCAAGTAATTAAAAAATTTTAACGCCCCCCGCAATTTTTAATCAAAAATTGTGCAAGCCATGGGTTAAATTAAAATTTCTCTAGCCTTCAAAACATTGCCCAATGGTTAAAATAATATATGGTAAGAAGTCTTTTAAAAAGCATAATCACTATACATACATAAGGTGCTCTTACACAAGTTAGTCACACAATACCTTTTGACAGGGCAAACTGTTTGTACCAAGTTTCAGGGGACCATGTTTGATAACTTCAAGTAATATCTTTACTTCTAAGTAGAAAACATGTGAAACTACCAAAACACTCAACAGAAAGTAGAGATCCTTAGCTCACAGTTGAAACTACTGATAATGAATATACAACAAAATTGTGAGAGTAATAAAATTCTGTGAAGGAAGAACTAAGTTCTTTATAAAGACTCTTCCTGGAAGTTTTTGGGTTGTGCTGGGTTCAGATGGTTCATTTCTTTCTTGCAGGAAGGAGAGAAATTGCTGGGGGTGTGGGTGTAGGAAATATGAAAGTTCTTTGAAGTAAGAGAGAAGCTAATGCAAAAGCAAAAACATTGACACCTTTATCACAAATACCAAGAGTCACAAATAAAGCCCCCTCTTCTAAGAATCTTAGTCTCACATATAAGGCAATTCCCTTCACACTCATAATAAAGCTACTTCTTTCCAAATTTTCTTCCCAAAACTAGATACTTGCCAACCATAAACACGTGAAAATATCCGAGTAATCTAACTAGCTAAACTAGTTTTTATTTAAAAAAAAAAAAAAAAAGTTTAAGCAGTACCCAAGATTTGATACAAATTAGCATTTTCTTTCTTTGTTTTAGTTTCAAAACAAAATGCATGCCAAAGGTCATTGTATACCTTGTTACAAGTCATCCTTAATTTTGCTTTGGCAGATAAATATTCACAGTACTATAAAAACCTATGTATGTAAATTCTTTAAATACTAGTCACTGCACTTACCACTCCCTACCCCATCTTTAAATCATAAACACAATAAATCTCCATAAATAAAACTAACGGGACAAACATCTGACAACATTCTAGAGGGGGGAAAAAATTCTGACCAAAGGTCTTTTTCACTATACACATTCCCAAACAAGACATTGCATTAAAATGGTGTATTTTCATTTATTTTGAATGTTAGTTCCCCTAAAGACTGGACTAACTGGTTGATTTTTTAATCCAAGCACACAGTAATTTTGTCTCTCTTAAGTTTTGTTTTTTTTTTTTTAAAGATTTATTTATTTGAGAGAGCGAGAATGAGAGAGAGAGTACATGAGAGGGGGGAGGGTTAGAGGGAGAAGCAGGCTCCCCGCTGAGCAGGGACCGATCCAGGGACTCCAAGATCATGACCTGAGCCGAAGGCAGTCGCCCAACCAACTGAGCCACCCAGGCGCCCCTCTCTCTTAAGTTTCTAATAGGTCCCACCAAAATGTTTTTAAAATATGTTTAAGAAGCTATCTTATACCTATATTACAAATTCCTAATAACAAAGATCTCACTAGATCATTTAGTCCACGTCCCACCCCTACCAATAATGACCATCCATTCATTCAAGTCTATTCCTTCAAATCAAAATCATTCTTAGATTTTAAAGTGTGCCTTCACCTTACACAGGGGTGACCCCAGAATAATTAATTTCTGAGCTTATGCCTCTTATCAACTTTTTATACTGTTTTACAATAGTACTTGGTACACATGTTAACAGAAGTCCTTAACTTTCTGATAAGGTTTGAACTCTAAATGAATTTGGACAGCCAGCATAAGCACCAGGGCTATTTCAAGACCAATCCTCCAAAAGCACTGGGGTACTTGAAGTGTAAGTCATGTGTATATTAAAAATCTTAACTGTAACTGAGTAAACTTTTTCTTAACTGCTGTTTCTTTGAAACTATCTTCTTCAACTTAAAATCTTAGCACATGAAATTTCAGTTCTAGTGTCACATTTATAGTCTACCTGAAAATAATATCTCTCAAAGTAAACAATCAAGACGTGAGAATTTAAGAAATTTTAAAAACACAAAAGCTAAAGGTAATTCCATTAAATTATTAAAACTCCCCAAAATCAAAATATTAAATATATCCATTCTTAAACACTTTGTATATGTAAGGTACAAGGGGTCATACAGGAAATCTAAGTATTCAAAGATTTTTAAAATGCCTAAAAATAACTTTTACCCAAAACTTTGCTATGACTCATCAATACTTAAGCGATGCCTACAATTAAAATTAAGTGTGAAGAACAAAACGCACCAAAAAATATCTTTTAATTCCTTCCATTCGATAACTAACTACAGAGTTTGGGGAGTGGGGGGACTGACAAGTTTCACTAAGAGGGTCTCTTTTCCATCCTTCCACTTCCAAAAACGACAAAGTTAATTCTGTGCTCAACACTGTCAGTGGCACAGTCTCTAGGTTAGAACCCTGAGTCATTACACACAGATCGCTCCAAATTTGCCAGTGTTTATAATAATCAGTTATAACCTAGTGATTATGAGCCCAGGCTGGCTACAGACTCCGGCTCCTCGAGTCCCAGCTGTATGACCTTGAATGAGTCACAGCTCAGTTTCCTCATCTGTGAAATGGGTTAACAGTTCCTACCGGTAGGAAATGTGAGTTCATACATGTAAAGCCCTGCGAAGACTGCCTGGCACTCTTTGTCCTCATCTTTAAAAAAAATCCGTGTGAAAACAATGCTATACAGGGTATTTTCTGACAACTTGGGCGGAATTCAAAAACCAAACGGTGCTGGCATTCGAGGGCTGCACCTAGATTACAAGGTTCGTATAATCTAGGGTTGAACGAAAAGCACAGACCAGTAGTCGGAATCACTCACTCACTAATTTTGCCATTTTTAACTATTTCAGGCTAGGGAGGGGCCTTTCGCTAGGCGTTAAGATACTCAGCAGCTTTGGTGGATCCAAGCGAGAGCTGGTTTGTGCCTGTAAATAGACTTGTGAAGTTTTGTTGCAATAGCCAGGTATCAATTATAATTTACGCATTCTCAACCACCAACTCCTCCGGCTGCTAAACAGGTCATTACTCCACCTCGAGTGGCCGGGATTACTTGCACTCACTGCACAACTTCGGAGCACGCCGAGTGCCCTCGCTCCAGCACACACCCCAAACGGCCGCTGAGGGACCCAGCCCCCGACCTTCCCCGGCGCCTCGCCCAGCAGCCAGCCCCGTTTTCTTAACCCGTGCATTGTCCTTGCGGAGAACCCCGGCGGTTCCCACACTGGTGGGGACCGAGAGGAGGGACGAGGGAGGAGCTGGGGGAAGAGGATGAGGAGGAAGAGGAGGAGGAGGAGGAAGACAACCTCCTCCCCTCCGCTCGGGCGACCAGTGAAGGTCTGGCGCTTTCTCCGGCCCCCAGGCCCCGGCTCCCGGGAGGCCGCGGCCCCTGCTCCCACCCTCCGCAACTTTCCCTCCGCTCGCACCCGCCTCTCCTCCGGGACCCGGCCTGTCGGGCTCCCTCCCCCGGCGGCCGGCCCCGGGCCGCGGCGCCTCCTCCTAAAATGGCAGGTCCCTCCCTCCGCCCGGCCGGCCTCGGCGCGGGCCCGGCTGCAGGCCGCGGGGGGAGCCGGGCGCCGGGCCGGGCGGGGCCGCGGCCGGGCCGGACACTCACCGGGACGATGGCGGGGCGCTCGCGCCGCTCCCTCCGGTGAGTCTCAGCCTCGGGCTCCCACCGCTGCGCTCCCGCCGCGGCCTCCGCAGCCAGCGCCGCCCCGGCCGCCTCTCTCCGCCCCCGGCGCTCCCGGCTCCGCGGCCGAGCCGCAGCCTTCTCAGTCTCTCTCCGGCTCCGCGGTTCCAGCGGCGCCCGGGGCCGGGGAGGCGACAGCCCCCTCCCCGGCAAATACCGCAGTCCCCGGACCCCGGCTCCCGGCGGCGGGGCCGCGCGGCCCGGCCCGGCGCGGAGGGCGGCGGCGGCGGCGAGGCCGGGCGCCGAGTCGCGGCCGCTCCCGGCGGCTTCTTCCCGAGGAGGATTTTGTAAATCTCACAAAATGGCGCGCGCTCCAAACCTGCGCAGCGAGAAGCGCCGGGGCCCGAGCGGCGGCGGCGGCGGCGGCGGCGGCTCCTCCGCCAGGAGAGCCCGAACCGCCCGCCCCCGAGTCCCCGCACAGACAGACAGACACACACACACTCACACACACACGCACGCACACTCGCCCTCGCACACGCTCACTCACACACACACTCTCACACTCACACCGGTCCCGCCCGCTCGCCGGCGGCGGCAGCGGCACCAACAGCAGCAGCAGGAACAGCAGCAGCAGCAGAAGCGGCGGCGGCGGCGGCGCCCGCACCCCCCGCTCGAGGTGTCCGCTCCCTGAGCCCGACCTGGGCCGCGATCAGCAGCAGCGACGGCAGCAGTCTCCCCGGATCCCCCCGCCGCTCTTGCCGCCGCCACCCCCGCCTCACTCCAATGGGGCTTTTTATTATTATTCGGGCGGGAAGCGAAAGGGTTTAAAAAAAAACCAACCAACAAAATGGCGACGGACCGACCCGGTCGCTATAGCAACTGTCAATCAAAACGCAAAACCCCGGCTGACGTGCTGACGTCCTCCTCCCGCCCCCCGGCCCCAAGCCGGCGGGCGGGGCCTGTTGCTCGGGCAACGGCAGATTCCGTTCCCTCCTTTCTCTCTACCCCTTCGTCCCCAACCAACCACCCAACCCCCTCAGGTCACGTGAAGGATAAATTCGGAGCTCGGGCCCGCTACGAGTGTCAGAGGAGGGCGCGTGATTCGCTCGGGGGAGGGGAGAGGAGGGGGACGGCCAGGCCGAGGGAGGGAAGGGAAGGAAAGAGAAGGGAAGGGGGGGTGAGGCGGCGGCCCGGCCTCTGCGCGAGCGCCCGCCGACTCCCCGGCCTCCTGGCCGCGCCCCGCCCAGCGCCCGCGCCCGCGTCCGCGCCCGCGCCGACTGCGGCCCGGGGAGCGCGCGCGGCCTCCGCGCCGCCACCCCCGGAACCCCGCGCTTCCGCGTCGTGCGCCCGCAGCCCCGCCCGCGCCGAAGGGTGGGGGGAGGGAGGGGGCCGGGCTCTGCGGCCGCGCGGGGACCCGGGAAGCCCAACCCTGGCGCCCCGGCCGGGGGCTCTCACCTTCATCCCCGGGGAGCGCGCCGGCCGCTGGAAGGCGGCCCGGGTGCGCACGGCCGCGCGTTTCAACTGTTCTTCGAAGGGCTCGCGTGCCCGCCTCGCCGGAAAATGCCCACGGAGGCCGCGGCGGGGGTGGGGAAGAGGCCGCCTCCGCGTTTCAGACATCTCAGGAATTCCGGACGCTTCGCCCGAATCCGGGATGCCCCTGCGGCTGACACCTTGATTAAATACTGCCTCTCGATTTTTGCAGCAACCAATGCCAACGATCAGATATTATGCATGGAACCATCATAAAAACTTTTTTAGGCTGTGCACGCTCTCCCAGGCTTTACCACCTATTTCAAGCCCCTCCGCACCTTTCTGGGAGCAGCCTTTCCTTCCTGATCTGAATGCCCCTTACATTAATCCTCTTGAGCTATTACTGTATCTTTGCTGCCCAACTCCCTGTTTTTCTCTTTGATGGACCATCTCAGCTTCCCAATTCTTAATTCGCCCGCCATTCAACATTATGGCTCTCGTTTATTTGTATTTTATCTACCCCTCCGCCTGACTAAATGTCGCTAGTTGCGCTCCCTGGCATTAAAATCTAGGTATGCTAGTAGCCATGCTGTGCTGGCTACTTTGTAATTAGTAGACAGCCACTGGCTAAGAATTGTATTCTGTACGAATGCGAATAAATGGCACTTAAAATGTTATGCTGAAAAGGATAAGGTAGATATTATTTTACACCAAGTCACTAATTTATTGATGTCTAAGCTTATTTATCGTGTTCCTACCAGTTTTTTCTTAAGCTGTTCACAAATACATTAGCAACAGATAGGATCTCATAGGTGTAAAGAAAAGTCCCCGTAGTAAGTACTGGTCTCTATCCTATGTGACTCAAGGAAAGACACTTGCTTTAAATGATTTACAAGTGTTTCCCTCCTACAGTTATTAGAACATTGATATTAGGCAACAATTCAAGTTAGCACAGGCCCTAAATCAGACTAAACCTAAAATAAATTAGCTAAAAAGTAGTCAGGCAAATAGCTTACTTCAGACTGACTCTCCATGTTATCAAAAGTTCTTTTGGATTACTCTCCCTCAAAAATGCCCTAGTAACGTAATTAAAATCCACTTTCAACTTGATTGTTTTTGAAAGGAGTGGTCAAGGGTGGCCCTATTAAGACAAGAGTTCCCACCTTGACTCCTCCCAAGCTCACACTTCCACTTACACAGTTAACACAATCAACTCCTTCCTGGCTGGCTCCTGTTCTCCCTGGTCCCCACCCCACCCCATTCACCACAGTTTCTCCCCTATCAGAACACAAGCATTTGCAACCTGTAACACTAGATTTGAGTCAAATTTTTATTGCTGGTAATAAAGGAGACTTGCATAATTAAACTTCTAGGTAACCTGGGGAAAAAAATATGACAATGTCTCAGAAAAAGTGCCCTTGTCTTCAGTCAAATCAATCTGGAAGATCAGGTTGAGGCAGAATCTTGAGCTAATAATCATGCATAATATAAGGCATTGCTGGTCTTCATATCTAGAAGGCTGTACCCCTCCTCCCCAACACACGCCACCCTCCCCCCCCAAGCCTGACAGCCTTACACAACATTGATCAATGAACTATCATGTCCAGGCTGGAATGCTGTAAAATAGTTTTATATAGGCTTCACCTAAAAAGTAACCTGTAAATTGTACTAGCTCCATACAAATGAACACAGGTAAGTAGGAAGGACTCTGGTAGAAAAGCCAGTTTAGTGTTGCCCAGGCTCACCAATGTCACCTGAGACTCTCCCTATGAGACTCAGTGGCAGATGTATCTATTCATAGAAGTGAACCTCTAAAAGGGAAGACCCCCTCCCTCAACTCACAAGTAATAACAGCTTCCATTTACCCAGTAAATTCTAAGATCTCTCTAATCTCATAGCAACATTACATCCCCATTGTACAGATGAGAAAATAAGGCCTGAGTAAATAACTTTCCCAAGGTCATACCACCAGTAAGTGGTAAAGTCAAAATTGAAATCCAGGTGTAATTGCAAAGCCCATGGTCTTTCCACCACACCAAGATGGTTCAAGAGTATTAGGGAGATTGGGTCTTACCAAGGCAATCAAAATTAGGTCATTAGAGTAAGCCCTAATAAAATATGATTTATGTCCTTATAAAAAGGGGAAATTTGGACAGAGACAGAAGTACTCACAGGGAAGACGAAGGAAAGATACAGAGAGAGCACCTTCTACAAGCCAAGAAACACCTGCCAGAAATTAGGAGAAAAGTCCGGAACAGATTATCACAACCTTCAGAGGGAACCAAACTTCCAACACCTTGATTTTGGACTTGTAGCCTCCAGAACTGTGAGACAGTGAATTTCTGTTGTTTAAGCCTCGTAGTTTGTGGTACTTTGTTTTGGCAACACTAGCAAACTAATACACAGATCTAAGCCAAGATGCCAGGTTTTTTTGTTTGATTCCACATGTGTTAATGACCAGTGTACTCACCATACTAATCCCAAAAGTTCAGTAGTTGGGAGTCCTGCTGGGAATTATAACCCAAAGTTTCCAAAGACAAACAAACTAACAAATATTCCCATCTCTGCCCCTCACACCAGCTAAGAAGGTGAACAGTTGATAATTCATCCCTGGACAGTAGTGTAGCTGGAATCTGACACCCTTCCTCTTCTTATAGATTTCTGAGGAAGGTCCTTGATTGATCCCTTTATACAAGTTTTATTGTTTGTTCTGAATTTAGTAGTAATTCATGTATATCAAACAGATTAAAAACAAGCAAAATAGGGTGCCTGGGAGGCTCAGTCAGTTAAGCATCTGACTCTTGGTTTTGGCTTAGGACATGATCTCGGGGTCCTAGGATGGAGCCCCACATCAAGCTCTGTGCTCAGTTGGGAGTCTGTTTGTCCCTCTCACTCTCCCTCTGCCCCTCATGCTCTCTCTCTAATAAACAAAATCTTAAAAAAATAAAACAAGATAGGGGCACTATTTAAACTGACGATGGTAGTATGTTGAGAACCAAGAAGTTAATACAGTTGACCCTTGGTCAACACAGAGTTAGGGGTGCTGATACCCCCTTCCCCACTGTAGTCAAAAATCGTGTATAACTTTTGACTCCCCCAAAATTTAACTTTTAATAGTCTACTGTTGACCAGAAGCTTTACCAATAACATACATAGATGATTAACACATATTTTGTATGTCATGTGGATTATATACTGTATTCCTACAATAAAGTAAGCCAGAAAAAGAAAATGTTTTAAAAAAAATTATAAGGCAGACAAAATACATTTACAGTACTGTACTGTATTTATCAACAAAAATATACATCCAAGTGGGCCCATGCAATTCAAACCCATGTTATTCAAGGGTCAACTGCACTCAGTTCTCTATACCTGAGGCCCAAAAACAAAAAAATAAAAGTAATATATGGTCATTACAAACACGGTTTTAATATATGGAAAAACAATAAAGAGGTACAGATTATTCATAGATACCACCCAGAGATAAACCTTATTAATATCTTCATATTGGCATATATCCTCCCAGACTTTCTTAGGGAGACATGAGTGCATACACACACATACAACACATATAGGTACGTTTTATGCCTCCTTTACTCACAATTATGAACACATATTTCTGTTAATCAAGTAAAATTTAGGTAATTATTTTAACAGCCAAAAGTATTCTATCAGTTGAGTGGGCCATAATTCATTGCACTGCTTCTCTAATTTTAAGGAAGTTTTCCCTTTTTTAATTATAAATAAACCTGCATAAACATCACATATATATGTTTTACACACCTGTCCAGCTATTCCTTAGGGTGCATCTTTAAAAAGCTTTGATTCGCATTGCCAAAATATCCCTCAGAAGTGATTTCACCAATTTGCAGGCCTAAAAGTAGTATGTGAGAATGACTTTTTCCCACACCCTACCACTCTCTTGTTTTAATTTGCATTTCTTTGACTATTTAATGTCTTCTGTTTTTATATATGTTTATTGGCTAATTATGCCCTGCCTGTGTATATTCCATGCTCATCTGGGAGAGAAGTGGGATTTTTATTGATTTTATTTTACTTAAATTTTTTTTATTTTTAATTTTGATTTTTTAAAAACTTTATTGCAAAAAAGAAAAAAAGGAACAAAGAAAAGAAAACTGGAAGGCTACACGCAATTGTGAGGCTGGTGTACGATATCAACACTGGACACTCATCACCCTGATTCATCTGTGGCCATCTCTGTTCCCAACTATCTCACAAGTGGATCTAACCCGGACCTTTTCCCTGCCTCCGCCTCTGCCCTCACTCTCCTACCTCCTCTCCACCAGGCACCTGAGTGCCCTGCCTCCATTCTCCTACCATCCCGACATTGCTTACAAGGTCGTTTTAAGCCAAGACGTGGTTCTAATGGTGCCATTTTTTATTTTTTTTTTAAAGATTTTATTTATTTATTCGAGAGAGAGAATGAGAGAGAGAGAGAGAGCACATGAGAGGGGAGAGGGTCAGAGGGAGAAGCAGACTCCCTGCTGAGCAGGGAGCCCGATACGGGACTCGATCCCAGGACCCTGGGATCATGACCTGAGCCGAAGGCAGTCGCTTAACCAACTGAGCCACCTGGGCACCCTAATGGTGCCATTTTTTAAAAGGAGGACAATATTTACTACTTTCCTATCATGTAAGAATGTTTACTAATATTATTTCATGAATTATAGTTAACATTTTCTTTTCCCATGACATTAAGGTAAAGGTTAAATAGAAAATGTGAAAGGTTAAATAGAAAATGTAATAGTATATATTCTGCCCTGTTTTGGAATAGCTTGAAACAGTATTTTGCAACATTTTGGCAAGACGTGAAAAGGAATACACTTTAATATATTGATTCATACCTATATATAATAGCTTCCTCAAAATTAACAGGTTGGGGGGGGAAATGCCCTAAGGAAACTGTGAAAAACAATTAAGTACATGGAATTAAAAATTAGGTAGAAGGCACAGAAATCTACAAAGGTCACTTATTTCAATGGTTCATTAGCTCAACAGTTCTTGAGTTTTGGCTTCTTTTCGTGGCTTTTTAATGTAGGTATGTAATAAACATCATTTAATATTCCTACGGTGTTTATTGATCTGTCCATTCACTGCTACTATGCTCAACATTTTTGCTATTGTGCTTCGATTCAATTCAAAAGACATTCACGTGGTTGTGGCAGTGGTGTTACTTTATCATCTCGTATTTGCATGTCTGTTTCTTCACTATCAGTACTCGAAGGGCAAGGATCCTGTATTTTCATCCTAACATCACTGGCACTCTATCTTGCACACCATAATTACGATTTTGTTTTGTATTTTTTAAATGAATGATGAGCTCCAGCTATTTGCTTCCTCTCTTTTCCTCCATCCTATACGACGTTTTAGGCAATCATAAAACTTTAAGGGAAACTGTCCAGTGATTTGTATAGAAGCAGGAAATGTTCTCTTCTGATCTTAAAATGGATGGCATTTCTCTAGCACCAGAGGAAAGATTGTTATAGTCAGCAAAGCCAGAAGAAAATTCCATGGAAGAGATACAATACTGGTAGTGATTACCATGTAGCTAGTTAGTTCTACCACTGCAGTATTTCTCAGACCAGTGTTCCTGCACAGTCTGCAGTTCACCCCAGGTATCTCCAGTTTGAGAAACTATAGCTTTGGGCATTCTCATTAGACAGAGTATTTAAGGAGGACCTCTGTGTTGCTAAATCTTTTAACTTCCTGTGTGTGTTTGTGTGTGCATGTGTTTTCTAGTTTTATTTTTTTAATTAACATACAGTAAAATTTACCTTTTCTAGATGTATAATTCCATAAATTTTAACACATGCATAAATTCATGCAACCACCACCAGGATTAAGATACAGAACAATGCCATCACCCCAAAAAACTCCCTCATGTTATCCCTTTGCCATCACTGTCTCCCCCAACCCCTAATCCCTAAAAGATCACTAATCATTTATCTGTTGTCCATCATGATGATCTTGTCGAGTCGATTAACTTCTATATCCCAAAAGTAAAAATAATAGCTTTCTACCTGCATGCACTGTTAGCAGCTTAAGGGCAGGGCCAAATAGTCAAAAGTCCATTTATGAAGGAAAACAAGCATGTCTGTCCATTCCCACATCTGAATTTACTTCCAGACTTTTAAAAGCAAAAACTATTTATTTCATCTTCTTTTTAAACACAGAATACCGAGAGTATGTGGAGGATAAGACAAAAAGGAGCCACCAATCTCATTGCCCAGACAACGAATGTTTAATTTTTAAAATAAAAAACAATTCAAGTACATGGGTTGAAAATCCAAACAGAACAAAAAAGAATAAAGAGTAAAAGCCCCCTTCTCGGTCCCCTGTCTCCTTTCTCTGTCACCCTCTTCCTTGGGGCTGCAAGGACTTTTTCTCAAATGCAGCATCACGACATTGCCTGCTGAATAACCTAAAGGACTCCCATTGCTTTGGGGATAACATTCCTACTTGTTCATTTCTCACCCAATCGCTTCCTGATCTGACCCCTCAGTCCTTCTCGACCTGTTGAGCCCCCAGAACATAACTGGTTCATTCCTGTGCGCTCTTCTCTCCCCTGGAAGGCCTTATTCCCTGGTCAAAACTTTTATCTCCCTGTATTTCCATTGCAAGCTCCCTTTTCCCACAGCCAGGAGAAAAGGAAGCTCTGCAACAGCACAGAGCTATCTCACGTGGCTTTTTTTTTTACCCTCAGTGCTTGGCATATACTGGGTACCAAATAAATGTTTGGGTAAGAATAAAACCACCATAGAATTGCAAAACAGCAAAAACTGGCTTCGGAAGGCAAGCAGCTAGAAGCAAGAAACGGTTAAAAGCAAGAGGAATATACTTGACTCCAGGCTTGAAAGGGGGTGGCCATCTGCTTCCGGCTTTCCTCTCCCTCCCACAGTGGATGCAGGTTTCCTGAAGATTGGTGGGGAGCCTGGCTGGGAGGGTTGTAAACCCAGAGGCAGGGCTGTAGTGGCTTTAGTGAAGCACTGAATGAGGGTGACTTGGGGGGTGGGGATGTCATTGTCATGGACCCTCTGACTTGCTCGGGCTGGACAGGCTGGTGGCCAGGGGAGAGGGGGCGGGGTCTGGAGGACAGCAGGGAGCTGGTCACCCTTAGGCGGTGCCAAAATGGGACCTTGACATTTCCTTCTAGACTGTCTATTCCAAAAAGGACTGGGGTGAAGGCAAGAATTCAGGGTGGAAGCAGAAAACAGGAATAAATCCCTGGACTATGTGCTTTGCAGCTAAACAGGTAGAGTGGACAGTGGAAGCCCAGTGTTCCAGGGTCCTGAGTTGAAAGGGTCCAACATACTCGAGGTATATCTCAGACCACTGAGGAAGGGGGCCCTATCCTGAGCAAAAGGCACTGGAGACATCATAAACTCATAGGCTGTTAGAGTGAGAAGGAGCCCAACCCTCGCCTGTCAAAACCCTAATCATGAAGTCACTGCTATGAGGTAGAAATGACACACAGGAGATCTTATCTGTTAACTGTACAGTGACATTCCACTCACATTAATCAT
This sequence comes from Leptonychotes weddellii, assembly GCF_054177405.1. Classification (NCBI taxonomy): domain Eukaryota; kingdom Metazoa; phylum Chordata; class Mammalia; order Carnivora; family Phocidae; genus Leptonychotes; species Leptonychotes weddellii. Next base: position 186,150,512 of record NC_138369.1, on the reverse strand, counting down.
TGAAAGATTTTCATTTTCTTTCAGTGAAGCAGGGCACAGGCAATGTCCTGTGAATCTGGATTTTCTAGAAGCGATTGGTGACCTTAGGAGTCATAATAGCAACTGGAAAAAAGGGGGGTAGAAGGATAGAGAATATGGGGATCCAGTCTAGTGTCAACCACATCCTAGCTGTAAGTCTTGAGTGGTTTACTGAACCTCTCTGAATCTGTTTCCTCATTTCAAAAGGGGATTCTTTATCATCTTTATGACTGTCAATCATTATGCAAATATTAGGCCCTGATGTAAATAATAAGAGGATTGCATTCAAATTTTCATTTTTGAAGCCTTTCCCAAGATGCTAGCCCCTTCCCAAAAAGTGGTAAATAAGTGACTTATTCCACACTCTCAAACACTCGGATCTCTCTACTATGAACATAGTTAAGGCGTTATATTCACATAAGTTATCCAAGCCTGTGTTTAAGCATCTTCATGAGCTGGAAACTCACTACCTCCTGAAACTGCCCAGACCTTCTTTGGCTGCCCTTCACTGCAGAAAATCCATCTTTACACACCATAAATTGATCTCCCCACAGTTTCTACCCACCCTCTCTAACTCCTCCCTTTGGGGACTACACAAACTAAGTCATAACCTCTTACAAACACCAACCCTCAGGGCTCCTGGCTGGCTGGTCAGTGGAGCATGCGACTCTTGATCTCGAAGTTGTGAGTTTGAGCACCATGTTGGGGGTAGAGATTACTTAAAAATAAAATCTTAAAAAAAAAAATGCCAATGTTCAAATATTGGAAGAAAATTGTGACTTCCCCATCTGGATCTAATCTCCTTGTCTTCCAACATTTGCTTATCTGAAAGATTTCCCCAGGCCAAGCCCCCATCCCTCGTGTGACTCCCTTCAAGGACGTCCTCAAGTTAAAACATTGGAAGCAACCTAAATGTCCAGCAATGGAGCCTCAGTTTAAAAATGTGGCACATCAGGGGCATCTGGGTGGCTCAGTTGGTTAGGCATCTGCCTTTGGCTCAGGTCTTGATCTCTGGGTCTTGGGATCTAGCCCCATGTTGGGCTTCCTGCTCAGCAGGGAGTCTGCTTCTCTCTCTCTTTCTCTCTCTCTCTCCCCCTCTGCCCCTCCCCGCCGCTTGTTCTCTCTCTCTCAAATAAAATCTTTAAAAACAAAACAAAAAAATTTGGTGTGTCATGTCAAATAGAACACAAAATAAAAGAATTTTCACAACATGAGAAAGATGATCACAGTCTGTTAGAAAATAAAGGAAGTTACAAAGCAGTAGTAAAGTAGTAGTATTTAATTTTGTAATAAAGTGCATATATGAGCTGAGTCCAAGATGGCGGAAGAGTAGACCTTAGTTTGGTCTGATCCCAGGAATTCAGCTAGATAACTATCAAATCATTCTGAACACCTGCGAACTCAACCAGAGATCGAAGAAAAGAATAGCTGCAACTCTACAAATAGAAAAGCGACCACTTTATGCAAGGTGGGAGGTTAGAAGAAGTGAATCTGGGGCGATATATGGGAAGATAGAACAGGGGGAGGGAGCCTCCATAAGCCGGCTACCAGCAAGTGATAGAGCAGCGGAACATAAAATCAGAACTTTTACAAGTCTGCTCCAGGGAGGGACATCCCTGCCTGAAAGGTGCTCAGATGATGAAGCAGGGGTAGAATCCTAGATGAGACAGTGTGATCCCAGGATCCCTGGGGGCACAGGAAGACAGGGGTGCATGAGTGCAGCAGAGTTCCCAGGCATTGGAGCAGGGCAGCTGGTGAGCCCTGGAGTGAGCTCTCAGCTCAGGGTTGCCATGAACGCTGAACTGAGGCTCGGTCAGGCAACTAATCTCCAATCAGGGGCCCAAAACAAATGGCAGAACCAGTGAGGCTCTCCCTTCCTCCCCTGGGAGGAGTGGCACGGGAGTACACCACAGGAGTCTGCAGGGTTTGGAGACCCGAAAAGGGCTCCTGTGCCTGAGATAGAAACGCTCGGTCACAGGCCGGGTGAGCACGGAGTGCGGCTGGAGACAGGGGAGACAGGAGTGAGGGACTGCTTTTCCCTGAGGGTGCACTGAGGAGTGGGGTCCCGAGCTTTCGGCTCCAGGGCTGGAGATTGGGAGGCTGCCATTTTCATTCTCGTCCTCTAAAGCTACGCAGAAAGCCTTCAGGGAACAAAAGCCACATAGAGCAATCCTGTCCAGATTACTTAGCTTGGCCCCTGGCAAGGGTGGTGCAGCTACATCGGGCGCTAAGACACTTAAGAATAAGCACAACAGGCCCCTCCCCCAAAGGTTCAGCAAGAACATCTAGCTAAGACCAAGTTCACCAATCACTGAGAACTGCAAAACTCTAGTGCTAGGAGAAAACAGTATATAGAATTCATGAGTTTGGGGCACCTGGGTGGCTCAGTCGGTTAAGCGACTGCCTTCGGCTTGTGATCTCAGGGTCCTGGGACTGAGCCCCACATCGGGTTCCCTGCTCAGCAGGAGGCCTGTTTTTCCCTCTCCCACTCCCCCTGCTTGTGTTCCCTCTCTCGCTGTGTCTCTCTCTGTCAAATAAATAAATAAAATCTTTAAAAAAAAAAGAATTCATGAATTTTTCCCCACGATTCATTAGTCTTTCAATTTTAATTTTTTTCTTTCCTTTTTCAACAAATTTCTTATTTTATCAACTCTTTTTTAAATATTTTTTAATTTTCATTTTTACAGTTATAGTCTATACTTTCATTGTATTTAATTTTATTTTTGTATATATAAGCTTTTCATTCTTTACAATTTTGGGATGCAGTTTCTTCTAACAAAAAAAAAAACCAACAAAATACACCCAGAATCTAGTGTGTGGCTCTGTTCTCTTCACCTGTCTAATCATAGTCGCTCTTTTTTTCTTCTTTTTTTTCTCCTTTTTTTTGTTTTGCTTTGTTAAAGCCTTTTTAAATTTTCACCATTACAGTTACATTCTATCCTTTCAATGTATTTAATTTTATTTTTGTTTATATATAAGTTTTTCTTTCTTTACAATTTTGAGATGTAGTTTTTTCTGACGAACCAATCAAAATACACTCAGGGTATAGTGTATTGCTGTGTTCTGTTCACCTGTCTGTTTTATATTCTTTTTTTTTCTCCTTTAATTTTCATTTTTACATTTTCATGCTATCCTTTCATACTATTTATTTTTGTACATATATAAGTTTTTCATTCTTTAGTTTTGGGATCCACTTTTCTAACAAATAGACCAAAATATACACAGGACCCAGTGTATTGCACTATTCTGTTCACTTGTCTGATTATATTCTCTCTCTTTTTTTTTTTCATTTTCATTTTTTTTTTTTTCAGTTTCGGGTCTCTTCTGATTTGTTTAGTGTATATTTCTCTGGGGTCGTTGTTGCTATTTTATTATTTTGTTCTCTCATTCATCTATTCTCTGGACAAAATGACAAGATGGAAAAACTCACCTCAAAGAAGAAAACAAAAGGCAGTACTGACTGCCAAGGACCTAATCAGTATGGAGATAAGTAAGATGCCAGAACTAGAGTTTAGAATAACGATTATAAAGATACTGGCTGGGCTTGCAAAAAAGCACACAAGACACAAGGGAATCCCTTTCTGGAGAAATAAAAGAACTAAAATCTAATCAGGTCAAAATCGAAAAGACTATTAATGAGATGCAATAAAAAATGGAGGCTCTTACTGTTAGAATAAATGAGGCAGAAGAGAGAATCAGTGATATAGAAGATAAACTTATGGAGAATAAAGAAACTGAGGCAAAGAGAGGTAAATACTGGATTACAAGGGGAGGATTCGAGAGATCAATGACACCATAAAGTGAAACAATATTAGAATAATTGGGATCCCAGAGGAAAAGGAAAGGTGGGGCAGAAGTTGTATTTGAGCAAAGTATAGCTAAGAACTTCCCTAATCTGTGGAAGGAAGCAGGCATTCAAGTCCAAGAGGCACAGAGAACCCCTTTCAAAATCAATAAAAATAGATCACTATCCTGACATATAATAGTGAAGCTTGCAAATTTCAGAGACAAAGAGAAAATCCTGAAAGCAGTTCGGGACAGGGGTCCTTAACCTACAGAGGTAGAAACATAAGGCTGGCAGCAGACCTATACACAGAGACCTGCCCAGCCTGAAAGGACTGGCATGATATATTCAGGGTGCTAAATGAGATTAAAATATGCAACCAAAAATATTTTATCCAGCTACGATGACATTCAGAATAGAAGGAGAGATAAAGAGCTTCCAGGACAAAGAGAAACTAAAAGAATTTGTGATCACTAAACCAGCCCTACAAGAAATATTAAAAGGAATCCTTTCAGTGAAGAGAGAGCCCAAAAGTAACATAGACCAGAAAGGAACAGAGACAATATACAGAAACAGTGACTGTACAGACAGTACAATGGCATGAAATTCATATCTTTCAATAGTTACGTTGAATGTAAATGGGCTAAATGCCCTGATCTAAAGATACAGGATATCACATGGGATAAAAAAGCAAGACCCATCAATGTGCTGCCTGCAAGACTCATTTTAGACCCAAAGACACCTCCAGATTAAAAGTGAGGGGGTGGAGAACCATTTATCATGCTAATGGACATCAAAAGAAGGCTGGGACAGCAATCCTTATGTCAGACAAAGTAGATTTTAAACCAAAGACTGTAATAAGAGATGAGGAAGGACACTATATCATAATTAAAGGGTCCATCCAACAAGAAGATTGAACAATTGCAAATATTTATTCCCCTAACATGGGAGCAGCCAATTATATAAGACAATTAATAACAAAATTAAAGAAACACATTGATAATAATACAACAATAGTAGGGGACTTTAACATGCCACTCGCTGCAATGGACAGATCATCTAAGCAGAAGATCAACAAGGAAACAAGGGCTTTGAATGACACACTGGACAAGATGGACTTAACAGATATATTCTGAGCATTCCATCCTAAAGCAACAGAGTACACATTCTTCTTGAGTGCACATGGAACATTCTCCAGAATAGATCACATACTGGGTCACAAATCATGTCTCAACCGGTACCAAAAGATTGGGATCATTCCCTGCATATTTTCAGACCACAATGCTTTGAAACTTGAACTCAATCACAAGAGGAAATTTGGAAGGAACTCAAATAGAGGGAGGCTAAAGAGCATCCTACTAAAGAATAAATGGCTCAGCCAGGAAATTAAAGAATTTTAAAAATTCATGGAAACAAATGAAAATGAAAACACAACTGTTCAAAACATTTGGGATGCAGCAAAGGCAGTCCTATGAGGGAAGTATAGAGCAATACACAATATGCAAATACACAAACTAACATTACACCTAAAGGAGCAGGAGAAGGAAGAGCAAATAAAGCCTAAACCTAGTAGGAGATGGGAATTAATAACGACTAGAGCAGAAAGCAATGAAATAGAAACCAAAAGAACAGTAGAACTGATCAATGAAACAAGGAGCAGGTCCTTTGAAAGAACTAATAATATATTTTTTAAAGATTTTATTTATTTATTTGACAGAGAGAGAAATAGTGAGAGCAGGAACACAAGCAGGAGGAGTGGGAGAGGGAGAAGCAGACTCTCCGCTGAGCAGGGAGCCCAATGCGGGCTCAATCCCAGGACCCTGGGATCATGACCTGAGCCAAAGGCAGACGTTTAATGACTGAGCCACCCAGGAGCCTGAGAAAGAATTAATAATATTGAGAAACCCCTGGCCAGACTTATCAAAAAGAAAAGAGAAAGGACACAAATAAATAAAATCATGAATGAAATAGGAGAGAACACAACCAACACCAAGGAAATACAAACAATTATAAGAACATATTATGAACAATTATATGCCAACAAATTAGGCAATCTGGAAGAAATGGACGCATTCCTAGAGATGAATAAACTACCAGAACTGAAACAGGAAGAAATAGAAAACCTGAACAGACCCATAACTAGCAAGGAAATTAAAGCAGTAATCAAAAACCTCCCAACAAACAAGAGTCCAGGGCCGGATCACTTCCCAGGGGAATTCTACCAAACATTCAAAGAATTAATACCTATTCTTCTGAAGCTGTTTCAAAAAACAGAAATGTAAGGGGCGCCTGGGTGGCTCAGTTGGTTAAGCGACTGCCTTCGGCTCGGGTCATGATCCTGGAGTCCCGGGATTGAGTCCCACATCGGGCTCCCTGCTCGGCAGGGAGTCTGCTTCTCCCTCTGACCCTCCTCCCTCTCATGCTGTCTCTCAAATAAATAAATAAAATCTTTAAAAAAAAAAATAGAAATGTAAGGAAAACTTCCAAACTCGTTCTATGAGGCCAGCATTACCTTGATTCCAAAACCAGACAAAGACCCCATCAAAAAGGAGAATTACAGACCAATATCCCTGATGAACATGGATGCAAAAAATTCTCACCAAAATACTAGCTAATAAGATCCAACAATACACTAAACGGATTATTTACCACAACCCAGTGGGATTTATTCCTGGGCTGCAAGGATGGTTCAACATCCACAAATCAATCTATATGATACACTACATAAGTAAAAGACAGGACAAAAACCATATCATCCTCTCAATAGATGCAGAAAAAGCATTTGACAAAGTACAGCGTCCTTTGTTGGATTAACACTCACCACACTGTAGGAATAGAGGGAACATACCTGAATATCATAAAAGCCATATAGGAAAAGCCCACAGCAAATATCATTCTCAATCGGGAAAAGCCGAGAGCTTTCCCCCTAAGGTCAGGAACAGGGCAGGGATGTCCACTATCACCCCGGTTGTTCAACATAGTACTAGAAGTCCTAAGCTCAGCAAGCAGACAACAAAAAGAGATAAAGGCATCCAAATTGGCAAATAAGTCAAACTCTTGCTCTTGGCAGATGATATGATACTTTATGTGGAAAACCCAAAAGACTCCACACCAAAATTGCTAGAACTCATACAGGAATTCAGCAATGTGGCAGGATACAAAATCAATGTACAGAACTAAGTTGCATTTCTATACATTAACAATGAGACAGAAGAAATAGAAATTAAGGAATCAATCCCATTTACAATTGCACCAAAAACCATAAGATACCTAGGAATAAACCTAACCAAAGAGGCAAAGAATCTGTACTCAGAAAACTATAGAGTACTCATGAAAGAAAGTGAGGAAGATACAGAGAAATGGAAAAACATTCCATGCTCATGGATTAGAAGAACAAATATTGTTAAAATGTCTATGCTACCCAGAGCAATGTATACATTTAATGCAATCTGTATGAAAATACTATCAATTTTTTTCACAGAGCTGGAACAAATAATCCTAAAATTTGTGTGGAACCAGAAAAGACACCAAATAGCCAGAAGAACGTTGAAAAAGAAAACCAAAACTAGGGGCATCCCAATTCTGGACTTAAAGCTCTATTACAAAGCTGTCATCATCAAGACAGTATGTTACTGGCACAAAAACAGACACATAG
>NC_138369.1:186125591-186142555 GCF_054177405.1 Leptonychotes weddellii | reverse complement strand
ACCTACTGAATTGGCGTTTCCCCATCTTCCTTTCTTTAAATGATCTGCTCTTGAATTGCTTATCCTCTTTTAAGTGGGTATTAGGGAAATATCCGATGTTTTCTTCCTTGGCTTACAGCCATGGCCTCTTGTCCCAGAGTTTTCTGAGCCTATGAATAATTACCTGGTATAACTTATGGATACCCTGAAGGTAATGACAGATTACTCATGATTCAGTTTTGCTTATACTTCCCCGTGCAAAGTTCTCCCTGTCTAAAACACTCTGGAATGAGAACATTACCAACAATACTACTTACTTTAAATGTATACAAAAATTTCTACTGGAGTGTCTTTCATGTTCCTTTTACCAATGATCAGTGCAGTCTTTAGCAAAGAGTGAGGAAAAGTAAATATCTTCAGTAATGTTGGAAGGACTCTTTAAAACAGTTTTCTTACTTTTTACATTTCATTTCCAATTTTTTTGTGGCTAATATATAGAAACAATTGATTTTTGTATGTTGACCACATATCCCACAGCTTTGCTGAATTCACTGATTAGTTCTAATAGATTGTGTCTAAATTTCTTCAGATCTTCTATATATATAATCATGTGTAAATAACACTTTTACTTCTTCATTGTCAAACTATATGCTTTTTGTCTCTTTCTCCTTCCCTTCTTGCACTGACTTGAACCTCCAGTATTATGTTCAATCTAAGTGGTGAGAGCAAATATTTTTTCTTCTCTGATCCCAGAGGGAAAAGCATTTGCTACTTCACAATTCAGAATTTTCTATATTAGCCAAAGGCCTTTGTAGATACTTTCACCAGCTGGAGAAATATCCTTCTCTTTCTACTTACTGAGTGTTTTTGTGATTAAAGGTGTTGAATTTCACTGAATGACTTTTCTGCATCTATTGAGATGATCCTTTGTTTTTTCTCCTTTATTTTACTAGTGATTTTTGGTTAATAAAAGCTTTTCAAATGTTAAATGTACTTAGTAATGATGTGTTCACCCTTTTATAAATTGTTGGATCTAATTTGCTAATATTTTATTTAGGATCTTAGTATTCATCAGGGAGATTGGTCTGTAACTTTATAATATTTTTGTCAGGTTCTGTTACCAAAGTTATACTGGCCCCATAAAATGCGTTAGCAAATATCCCCTTTTCCTCATTTCTGTGAAAAAGTCATATAAGATTAGTATCATTTTTTCCTTAAATTTTTGAAAGAATTTACCAGTGAAGTCACCTGAGCCTGAAGTTCTTATAGAGGGACTATTTTTTAATAACTGATTCCATTTCTTTAAAAGATATGAGAATATTTAGATATTACATTTCTTCTTATATCAATTGTGATAAATGGATTTTTTCAAAAAATTTCTCCATTTAATCTAACCTGTCAAGTTAACTTTGTTTTGAATTTCCTTCTATTATGTTCTCATATCTGTAAGATCTGTGGTAATATCTCAGTTTTCATTACAGCTATTGATAATTTGTTTTCTTTTTTTTTTTTTTACTCATCAGTCTGATAAATGTTATATTATTTTTATTTATCTTTTTAAAAGACTAACTTCTGGTCTTGTTGATTTTGTCTATTGTCCATCTATTCTTCTATTTCACTGATTCCTATTCTTAAGTATTTTTTTCCCTCTATTTTTTTGGGTTAAATTTGGTCATATTTTTCTAGCTTTTTCAGATGGAGGTTTAAATAATTGATTTTTAGTGTTTCTTCTAATTTACTCATTAAAGCAATAAATAAATTCTCTTTTTTTTTTAAGTAGGCTCTATGCCTAACATGGGGCTCAGACTCACCAAAAGTCACATGTTCTACCAACCGAGCCATCCAGGCACTCCATAAATTCTCTTCTAAGCACTGCTCTATCTACATCCTCCACATTTTGCTAGATTGTATTAGTAATTATTATTTGAATTAAAAATATATCTAATTTTCATTCAGCTTTTTGTTTGATGGGTTAGATGGGAATGTGTTGCTTAATATTCAGATATTACTGGTTAGTTTTTGTTATCGATTTCAACTTCAATGTCAGTATAGTTAGAAAATATTCTCTGTGTGATTTCAGTCCTTTGAGATTTGTTAAGACTTATGTGTCACTATACGGCTCAGTATATGGTTTATTTTGACGGCCGTTTTATGTGTGCTTGAAAATAGTGTTATTTGGGGTGCCTGGGTAGCTCAGTCAGTTAAGCACCCAATTCTTGATTTCAGCTCAGGTCATGATCGCCTAGTGGTGAGATGGAGCCAGGCATCAGGCTCCACAGCATGGAGCCTGCTTAAGATTCTCTCTCTCCCTGTCCCTCTGCCCCGCCTCCCAATCCCCACCCCACCCCCACTTGCATGTGCACTTTCTCTCTCCCTCCCTCTGAAAAAAAAAGAAAAAAGAAAGGAGAAAACAGAGTTACTCTGCAGTTTGGGGTGAAATAATTCATAAATGTCAATTTGGCTATTAATGCTGTTCAAATCTTCTGTGTCCTTAATGATTGTTCTTGTTTGTTCTATCAGTTATTGAGATCAGTAATTGTGGATTTGTTATTTCTCTTTAATTTCTGCCAAATTTTGCTTTTCGTATTTTGAGGATATGCTATTAGATACACATACGTTTATGATTCTTCTGTCTTCCTGTAGAATTCACCCTTCCAGTATTATGAAACCTCCCTCTTTATCACTAATAGTATTTCTTGCCTTTTCATCTATTTTTTTGTGATATTAATTTGCCAGACCAACCTTATATTGCTGGTGTTTATATAATATGTAATTTTCCATCTTTACACTTCTGCCTTTGTACTTAAAGTGTTACTCTGTGAAATAGTACATAGTTGGATATTTTCTTATTGAGCCTGACAATCTTTGCCTTTAAGTTATAATTTGGTCTCTTTTATTTTCATTTAATTTCTGACATCACTGAGTTTAGGCCTCCATGTTGCTATTTGCTACTTATCCCAACTATTCTTTGTCCCTTTGTATTTTTCTTTACTCTTTTCTTTTGGATAAATCTAATAAATTTCTAAATCCACTGCATTTACTCTAGTATTTTTTCAACCTTATCTTTTTCTAACTTTAATAGTTTAAATGGACACAGATTCCTGATTGGCAAGGAATATGGTACTGAATAAAAATCACATGGAAAAGCCATATTTGCAGAAGAGGCATTTTGTTGGTGAGAAAAGGCAGAGCAGAGAGACTCACAATTAGGAACAGCACTGCAGAGCTGACCTTTGATGACTGGGAGAAATGAAAGCAGAAAGAGTGAACTCAGATATACTACCCAGTGTTCAGGAACATAACCCTGGCCCTTCCCCCATCTGAACCTTCTGAAATCTGCTTGTCCATAAAAAACTTAGTTTACTTATGCAAAATTCTTAATTTAAAAGTGAATTAAAATAGAATTGGTATAATATTGTCAGAAATACACAATAAAAGGAAAAAAATGACAAATGAACAATGAGCATTAACTAGAAAAATATTGCCACAAAGATGAAAATTGTGATAGAGCAGGTGAAAACTGAACAGATAACACTGGATCACAAAAGCTCAATGAGTTTGTTTCCCCTATAATGCAAAATCACAAATAGAGATAAAAGAGGCCAGGGAAAATCATGCAGACAACCCCCAAAAGTGAAAGCTTCAAAAGGAAATTGAAAAAATAATCCTGGAAATGAAGGTCAAACTGAAAGCAACATGAAGAAGAAAAAACATTGTGGAAAACATAATAATGGAAATGGAGCATAGGAAAGAGAAGAGCAAGAAAAAATAAAATAAAAATAAATATTTTAATGGATTAGAGAGAATATGTTTTATATATGGAAGACCAATGAGATCCAACACACATAACCTTCATCCCATTAGAAGAAAACAACAACAACAAAAAAAACAAGTGGAGAGTGGGGGAGTATAGGAAAAATATTTAAAGATAAAATTCAAGAAAACTTTCTGAAAATTAAAGAGGACTGTAATCTACAGATTATAAGGAAATAACTTGTTCCAGAAAAAAACTCACATAAAAGGATAAACATTAAGATATTATCTTGAAGTTTCTTTCCTCAAAGATACTTCTTTAGGCATCCTGTAAAAATATCAAGTTATCCAAAAGTAAGATGACCATATAATTTGTTGTTTTAACTGGAACAATTGACAGAGTGAGAGTGGATATTATTAGTCATTACATTGTCACAGCATAAGCTGGGGTTGTCCTCAGGAACCAGATGAATAAATATATAGTCATTCTCCCTATAAGGAGGAAAGAGTCAGGCTAACCCCAGACTTTTCCACAATGGCAATCAATGAGCATTCCTGGCATCCTCAAGGAAAGTGTGTGTAACCTCAGAATTTCACACCTGGACTACAGTTCCCATGGATATTTTCATTTTTTAATTTTTAAATATTTCTTTACTTTTTAAATTATTTATTTATTTATTATTATTTTTTTTTTAATGTAGGCTCCACACGCAGCACAGAGCCCAATGCAGGGCTTGAACTCACAACCCTGAGATCGAGACCTGAGCTAAGATCAAGAACCAGGTGATTAAACAACTGAGACACCCAGGTGCTCCCTCATGAACACTTTTTAAAGAAATTACTACAGAATGCAATTTAGTCAGCTAAGATAATATAACCACATATAAAGCACTGATGAGTATTAAAAGCATTTAACTGTATGATAAATAGGGAGATTGTGCTTACCAACCAGAATAATAACACTAAAACTTCTCAGAATGTAAAAATGAAATAACTCAGAAAAACTGTGGGCAATGTGGAAAGAGGGTGGGGAATATTTCTTTTCCCTTTTATAACCACAAATAAAAAGATCTCATTTAAAGGCAATAAATGAAGTAGAAGCATAAAGATATAAAGGTAAACTTCAAAAAAAAAAAAACTTCATAATTAAGTAGAATTGCTCGGTAGACAGGAAAGGGAAGTCGGATAAAGTGGAAGTATATTAATTCCAACATTGCTTATGGTAGGGAGTCAAAATGTGATATCTAAAGGAAAAAAATTATCTCAGTTTGGATCACTAACCAAATGAGAAACATCTAAGACATAGTGACTCAGCAAGCTTTACCTGTTCATTAATAAGTATTTATTGTCCTACTATGTGCCAGGTGTATAGTAGGTGCTGGCAAAATACCCATGAACCGAAATGACAAAGCTCTTACCCTAAAAATGCTCCATTTTAGGAGAAGGAGACAGATAGCAAAGAAAGAAACAAGTAAATATATGGTGTGCCTGATGGTGAGGAGTCCTACAGAGAAAAATTAAGCTGATAAAGAAGTGCCAGCATGCAGGTGGGGGGATTGAGGAGGGCTATTATATATAGGGTGGTCAGGGAGCCAGGACTCTGCAGGCCATCAGAAAGACTCTGAGACAGAACACTCTGGAGGGTTTTACGATCGCAAATCAAAGAATCAATAAAGGACTATGAGGTGAGTGCTGAAGAAAGATAGCAGGTGTCATGATTTTTATATTACACATTGGTCAATTCGGGGCAAAAAGAGACAAAAAAGAACATTTTAAAGAAATTATTAGCACTCACAAACCAAAAATGACTAGAAATATAAGAAATGAGACAGAAGACTCTCTTTGTCCATGACAGGTCAAATTAATAAAAATGAGTATGTAAAAGACCTAAACAACATAATTACTGAGGTAGATGAAGATGATACGTATGTTATATTGTTAAAATAAGCTGCTTTTTGAGTGCTCACAGGACATTCACAAAAACTAATAACATATTAGGTCACAAATAACATCTCAGTTCTTCTCCCCATATTACCAATAATTCCCCAAAATAGCAATAGCCACCCCCCCGAAATACCATTTCCTAATCACAATGTGATATAACTAGATATAAATAATACACTAAAACCCAGAAAAGCTTCTACTTCCTGGAAGTTGAGAAATTCTTTCATAAACAGCATTTGGGTATAGGAGACACAGAAATCTAAATTGAATATCTAGAGAAATAATCACAATAAAAAACTAAGTCATAACTGAGCTGCAGCTAAAGCACCAATCAATCACAGGAAAAGTACAACTTTAAATACAGTGCTCAACTCTATGCAAATACCTAGAAAACCAGGATGAAATGGATACTTCTCATGGAAAAGATAAATTACCAAAGTTGACTCCACAAGAGACAGGAAACCAAAATGATAAAGCCTCTCACAAAAAAATGCCAGGTGGTTCACCATAGAATTGGACTTAATCTTTAAGAGATCGATAACTCCAGTGCTATCTAAACTGTCCTAGATTACAAACAAGATATCCGCAAATTTTTTTGTAACATTAGCTTACTGTTAAAACAAAAGCCCAACTATAATAGCTTAAACAAAACTAGAGTAGTATCATTTAAAACTGTCAAAGTGGGGTACCTGGATGGCTCAGTTGGTAGAGCATGCAACTATTGAACTCAGGGTCGTGAGTTCAAGCCCCATGTTGGGCCTAGAGCTACTTAAAGAAAAAAAAAAAACTGACAAGGCAGAAATTCTAAATAAAATATCAGGCAAACATTACATGACTATTAAAATGACCATGTGGGATATATTAATGAAAACGAATGGGTATGTCAATATTAGAAAATCTATTAAAACAATTTACAGTATTAAAATATTAAAAGAGAAAAATAATTGTTTCTATTGACTATGAAAAAGCATTTGACATGTGCCACTTGAACTGAATTGAATTGAATTGAATTGAATCGAATTGAATTGAATTGAATTGCTGGATTCACTGAAGAAGAAATGAGTCGGAAGCTGAGTGGTATTTCCAAAGGTATGCTGCTGCTAGAGCTGTTTTCTTACACTCATCGCCCATCCCTGTGCTATCCAAGGTGGATAACACAATTGATTGTCTACTATGGTCTTTTCAGGAGAACTTGGAGGGGGCCTCCCAGTCCTGTTCCATACACCACTCCAAGCAGCCACCACCAGCTAATCAGACTGGCACACAATAGAACAGATCATAACAAACTATCCCTCTCACTTTTCACTCGGTTCTTCTCATCCCCATCAGCCACCCAGCCGTGCCATTCATTTCTATAGGATGCACCTGGGCTTGTCCCTGCCTCTCCCCTTATGCCACTGCCACCATGGGGCTGAGATTTCCTCTCCTGACCACCTCATGCTTCCAGCTTGGCCTCCCTGCATCCCAAGGTTGTCTCTGTCCGATTAATCCTGCAAACAGCAGCCTTCGAGCAATCTTCTGGAAATATAGTTTTTTTAAATCATATTAAGCTAGTTCAGAAATCTTTGGTGACTCCACACTGCAAACATAAGAGTCCAAAATCACGAGCCTGACACTGAAAGCCGGCACCCACCTTTCCCATCATGTCCCTTGTTCTTGCCTCATGCAGTCTTCAGGGCCCCTCAAACCATGGACCACAGCCAAATTCTCTTCATACTTTCTCACCTCTATTTCTTGTTCATATTGCTCTCTTTCCCGCCTTGAAAACTCCAAGCCCACTTGAAATTCTACCCATCTGTCAAGGTTAATTGAAACCCTAAATCTTCTGTGAAAACTTTCCCAATCATCTCTGCTCTGGTATTTTTTCTGTGATATATTAGCACTAATACTCACTTGATTTACCATCTGCATCATCTATTACCTACTTTAAGCATATTTTTTGGTAAATCCTAATTACACTGTAAACCCATTCAGGACAGGACACCTGTTCCATACTCCTTTGTAGTCTTCACAAGAGGCAGTACCACACCTTATTCATTGTAAGCTTCAACACTAACTAGCTAAGCAATTTCCCCGTAAGAGACTTAACATATAAAACCGCATTTTCTAATACTTCCTAATCTCAGTGAATCACTCGATATTCTAATTGTAGTTCCTAATATGAAGAATCAAATATAATCTTGATCAAAGAATCTGAATTTTACTATTTCTACCATGACATCCCTTTGGAGGGAAGAAAAGAGCTTTAAATTATTTAAATGTAAGGGTTACATCTTATTTGTCATTTGGAGCGCTCTTATATCCTGCCAAGTGAGTGCTGTTAACTGTTTGACTCTATTGGATGTCAGCTTGTGGTCAAGCCCATGGAACTTAAATGCTTGTTTTAAATGTTTTCATAATGGGGTAATGAATTTTACACTCAACATTCACAAAATATTCCATGCTCACACTGGCAAGTTTTCATTAATGAAATCTTAAAGCAGGTTACCTTAATTTTCTTTTCTTCACTGAAGGAATACCTGACACATGGTCAGTGCCCACGTCTTCAGTGGCCAGCTTGATGAATTTTCACACACGTGTCTCCTGTTTGACCACCACTCAGATTAACACATAGAGCATTTTCAGCACCCCAGAAAGTTCCCTCCTGCCCTCTTCCAATCAATATCTGGGTAACCACCCTGCTCCATTTTCTGTCATGTTTCTGAGCTTCACACAGAATCATATAATCTGTACTCTTTTTGTCTGACTTTTTCACTCTATGGTGTGTGTTTCTGTAGTTTGTTGTTTTATCATTGCTGCAAGTAACATTACCTTTGTTACTGTCTACTTTTTTTAACTCACATTTATTTTTCTTAAAGTTTATATATACATATATACATATTTTAAAGATTTTATTAATTTATTTGACAGAGAGAGAACACAAGCAGGGGGAGTGGGAGAGGGAAAAGCAAGCTTCCCACGGAGCAGGGAGCCCGATGCGGGGCTTGATCCCAGGACCCTGGGATCATGACCTGAGCCGAAGGCAGACGTTTAACGACTGAGCCACCCAGGCACCCCTATATATACATATATAAATATATATATTTTTAGTAATCTCTATACCCAACGTGGGGCTCAAACTCACAACCCAGAAATCAAGGGTCATGTGTTCCACTGACTGAGCCAGCCAGAGAACCCAGACACCCTGGTTACTGTGTACTTTTTTGCTGCAACCAATGACAAGTTGAATATATATTTATTTAATAAATATGTTGATATTTCCTTTACATTTGCAACATGTATCTAAATTTTAAACATTTAGATGTACTATACTTGTGGGTTTAAAATTTCTCATTTTGGGTGGCTGGGTGATAGACATTGGGGAGGGTTTGTGTTGTGGTGAGGCTATGTATTGTGTAAGACTGATGAATCACAGACCTGTACCCCTGAAACAAATAATACATTATATGTCAATAATAAAAAATAAATAAATAAATAAAATTTCTCATTTTACCCCCAGGTAACAGCAGCTGATCAAATTGATGATCCATAGCAGTTATGAAAAGCAAAATCTGGGAATATTTTAGAAAACATGAGCAATGGTTTTTACCTTAATGAGGCAAGAAGACACTTAAGAATATTACTAATACGGCCTTTAATGTGTAATGTGAAATGTTGGTGAGTTTTGAGGATAGATTGTCTGTAGATGTTATCCTAATTATTGATTGATTAGCATTAACATTAAGCAAGTTAAAATATATAACTTACCTTCTTTCCCACACTGCTTATGTTTGGCCAGGAAAATGTAGTATTTCTAGTGCCCTGAGCATCATAGAACAATCACCAAAAATTCAACTTATCATATTTCTTGGCTTTCACTAAGTTATGCTATGATAACAAACCACCCCAATGCTACAGCATCACTTTGTTGTAACAAATCTCAGTGTCTTGCTACAACTAATCTCTCCTTCATAATACGTGTCTGTCTTATATGGCTCTGCACCACATATTCTTTATTCCAGGACCTAGGCTAAAAGTGAGTCTCTGTTGAGACATGCCAGACTCTAGATAGAGGGAAAAGAGATGTGATGGCTCTGAATGCTTCTGTGTGACGCACAATCCTTTGGCTGAAGCAAGTCTTATGGCCAAGTGCGCTATAGAAGGGGAAGGAAAATCTTCCTGCAGGATGAGCCCTACAGGAAAGGAGATGAATACATTGACTGAGAGTTCAGTCTACCTCAGGTAGTATCTTAGTATCAACATCACTATCTCCACTACCATGCATGGTCTATGTCATGTGAGATTTTACCTGCATACTCATCCAGAAATCTGTGGAACTGCTTCATTAATGAAGACAACTCCCCACAAGAATGGATAATTTAAAAGTAGCATGTGGATACCCCAACATGTAAAAACATTAACTCATTTTCTTAGCATTTGCCTTTTCATGCAGGTGTACGAATCTCGGGTAAGCAGCCATTAAGGAGGATGATCCATATCCAAATCCACAACTAACATCAGCAACTGGTTTTTACAGAAGGAGAAATAGTACATTTGAACTAGCAGAGCTCCTACTGCTTATGTATTACCTGGCTATGGGTTCAAGAATAAATGAGCTGAATGAGTCAAAATGACTGCCAAATAGCCTAGAGGATGTTCCTGGTCAAATTGACACGAATCTCTCCCAATGGAGAGATACTTATGATGCTAAGGTGTGGATAAACACCTACACCACCTGTCCAAAGTGAGACTATCAGCTTTAGAGAGAATGAACTTGAGGTCACCTCGTTGTTTGAGATTAGTTGGTCACTAGCTGCTATGTAGAACTGATGGGTACCCTTGCTTGACTTTGTCTTGCAAGACACCGAGGCTGCTAGGGATAATGGATGCCCTGTATTTGTCTAATTCCCAGGTTGACACCATGTCTTGGCTTTTCCGATTGGAAGCTATATTGTTTAAAAGGCAGAAAGAAGCACCTTTGAGAAATATTCAGAGATCCTAAGGTGTTGGTGTTTGTTATAAACAGAGCAGAATGTACCTGGTCTTTTATCCAGTTGTACTTTCCTTTTTTAAGTAAACCTCAGAAAGAAAGAAAGAAGAAAAGTTGGTATAAAACCAGTTGTGGTCTAAGATAGGGGTCAAAAAATTTATCAGTGGAAGACCTGATAGTAAATATTTATGGCTTTGGGAGACATCCAGGCTCAGTCCCAGGAATTCAGCTCTGCCACTGGAGTATGAAAACAGTCAGAAAATGCATAAGTGAGAGGATGTGGTTATGTTAAACAAACAAATGAACCAAAAAAACCCCACTTTATTCACAAAAAGAGGCAGCAGGCCAGACTTGACCTGCAGGTTGTAGTTTACCCACTGTTGGTATAAGATAATGTATGGAGGGCCAGCAATAAGATAACTTTTGGAAAACAAAGTTTTAGGCAGTCTCGAACTCTAAAATAGGGAGTAAATGCATGAAAGGAACTCTGAGTCAAGTGAGGACGGTAAGTATGGCTCAGTGCTGTAGCCCCATCAAGAACACAGTCCAGGGAATACTCCTAGAAGGGAGAATACCTTTTCCCCACTTCTGTTTTCCATAATGAGAGATTTTCCCCTAACACTAAGGAGGCGGAGCTATTACTTTGATTAGCAAACTTAAGAAGATAACTTCGCATGCTTGGCTTGGCTCTGCCCTATCTCTTCTTGAGAGAAAGTTGCTTACAAGGACGAAACATTCTCTGCTGTGTTCTCATGCCTAGACGGTACCCCCCCCCATTGGGAGGCTCAATCCTATCCAGGATTACATGGTACTAGGTACGAAAGTCTGCCTAATCTGAGATTTAATATTGCCAAGCTAACTTGTTGAACACGTCTCAAGCCTTGTTTGCTAGTGTGGCTTGCATTATTAAAAAAGATAACAGTTTGGTCTTCTTTGTTTTTCTTCAAACTGTTTACAAGCTGAGTAGGGGTGAGTGGCATTCACTGGGCACCACTCAGAGGCCTCAACATATAAAACAAAAAATTTTTATTTAATACTCTCATTTGAGAGACAAATGAAATACTGTAAGTCAGGTTGGGGACTACCAAGATAGAGAGATGAACCAGAGGTGGACTGAGTCTTATTCAACCTGTAACCCAACCCTGATCCATCTCAATTCCTAAATGGATTGAGGTGACTAGCTCTTCACCCTCCATACATAGGGAAAATAAAGTCCTCTGTGGTAGAAGAGTATATCACTTTTATATACAATGTCTGACATATAATTAAAAAATAATTATATATAAATATATAAATAGAAAATAATTAAAAAATAAATTTTCAAAGAGACAAGACTATCTAATTAATAACCAATAAAAATATAAATAAACAATTGAAGCAGATCAAGAAATAGTCCAGGTATTGTAATTAGCAGACAAGGGCTTTAACTATGAATACTGTGTAAAAGTAAATGGACGAAAAGATGGATAAAATGGGTGAAAAATGGATAAAAATGACTTTCAGTGTAGGATTCATTTTAGATTGAAATCTACAAAAAGAAACATGGACATTTTAGGACTGAAAAATATGACTGAAATTAATAACTTATGAGAAGAATTTAACAGAAGACTGGACATAGCAGAAGACAGAAATAATAAAATAAAAGTAAGATCAGTAGAAAAAAATCCAAACTGAAGCTCAGGTGGAAAAAAACAACAGACCTTGACATAAGAGACTTGTGGGACACAGCAAAAAGTCTCCCAAATATACAACTGGAGTCTCAGATGGAAAGGAGAGAGAGAACAAGGCAGAAGCCATAGTTGAAGAGATAATGCTTGAACATGAAAACATTAATCTACAGGTTCAAGAAGCTTAGAAAACTGCAAGCAGAATAAATACAAAGAACTTCATATTCAGTTACATTATAACCAGACTACTGAAAACCAAAGACAAAAAGAAAATACCAGTTAGAGTAGAAAAACAAAACAAAACAAAAAAACCATATCTTTAAGAACCTACAATTAGACTGACAGCTGATTTTTCAATGAAAATAGGAATCCATAAAAAAATAATGGAGCCACATCTTCAGAGTGCTAAAAGAAGAAAAAAACCTGACAGCAGACTTCTATACCTAGTGAAAATATCCCTTAGAAATGAAAACAACATAAAATCATTTTCAAACAAAAATGGGGACTTTGTCACCATCAATTCTGTATTGAATGAAATGTCATAGGAATTTCTTGAAATGGAAGGAAAATTATCACTGAAAGGAGACTAGAACTGCCAGAAGCCCTGAAGATCACTGAAATGGCTAAATAAAAGAAAATATAGGGGTGCCCAGGTGGCTCAGAGGGTTAAGCATCTGCCTTTGGCTCAGGTCATGATCTCCGAGTCCTGGGATTGAGCCCTACATTGGGCTCCCTGCTCAGAGGGAGTCTGCTTCTCCCTCTTCCTCTGCCTCTCCCCCTGCTCACGCTCTCTCTCTATCTCTCTGTCTCAAGTAAGTAAATAAAATCTTAAAAAAAACAAAATATAAAGTGTTGTTGACTGTATAAACCAGTAATAATCCTGTCTTAGGTGTCCTCTGCCATACACAGGAGGACAGTTCATGTCCACAATAGCAACAAAGAGCAGGAAAGTAGCACAAGAGTGAAGGTGTCATGAGGTTCTTGCACTGTTCAGAAATGGGAAAAGTACAAATTCAGACTCAACTGTAATAAGTCAAGTCAAGGATGAATGATGTGATCCTCCCTAAAAATTATATAAGAATATCTAACTTAAAAGATAATAGAGGAGAAAAATGGAATGTATGATGGAGATGATGAGTGGTTATTTCTGTGGGGAGAGGGGCAAAGTCAGGCTGATGGTATGCTAGAAATATTTTATATTTTGGTCTGAGTGGTAGTTATGAAGGATATATTTAAATTATAAATGTATGTATGTTATATATAATATACATCCTTTATTCTACTATATCATATATAATTTAATATATACAATTATATAAATTTTACAATTCATTATAAACATGAACATATATATGAGATATCCTATTATATTTATATTACATGTAAATATTATAATACGATATGATATTTAAGTATCAATGGAATAAATTCATTGAGCTGCACTCTTATGGCTTGTGTATTTTATTATGTTCAAATTAAATCCTAATAAAAATTTTAAAATATGTCAGGAAAATAAGAGAAATCTTGTATCCATGAAACAAGAATAGAATGCTTAAAATGGAACAGATTGGAGAATAAAAATGAGTCTTTGAAAACTATAAGTATGATAGATATAAATATATACAATAGCAAAAAAAAAACAGTAAAAGAGCTGAAAGATTAAGTCTAAGATATCTCCATGAAAGTAGAACAAAAAGAATAGGTCCCACAGGAGAAAAAGGTAACAAAATTAGAAGCTCAATGTGGAAGCTGAATATCTGGCTAACAGGAGTCCCAGAAAGACCAGAGAAAATGGGAAAAAAAGGAAATTACTGAATAAATAGTTCAATGAATTTTCCCAGAACCAAAGAACATGAGTCTCCAAATGAAAACTTCTACTGAGTGTCCCGCACAATGAATGGAAAAAGACCAACATCAAAGAACACCATGGTGCAATGTCAGGACATCAGATAGAAGAAAATATCCCAAGAATTTTTAGAAAGAAAAAGAAGGTCACATACAAAAAGTCAGGAATTGGAATGGAATTCAACTCCTCAACAAAACACAGATAGCTATAAGATAAGGAGGCAAAAGAAAACACACGATCCAAGAATCGGGATCCAACACAGGGAGATGCCCTGGGTATTCCCAGGGTGGTGATGAAGGAAAGTCCCAGTTAATAATCGTGCAGTAGGCCTGGAGGCATGCAGTATACTCCAACTCAGGTGGTCAGAGAACTCCACAGCAGGTGTCCTCGCAAAGAAAATGCTACTAATAGAGATTACCTGGGGGAAAATGGCACTGAGTGGGATTTTACAGAGCTGTTATTTTTAGGTGAGAAAATGCTTAATAGCTCCTAAAAATCAAAGCAAATGAAGAAATAAAGCAATCAAGTCCAATATAAAAAGTAATTTTTACAACACAGGCACTGTAATCATTATATACTCTTTTGCTAATCATATATGGTCCTACATGATTTAGTTATAATAGTGAAAATGTTGAATAAGGTACCTAACACAAAAAAGCTAACATTGTCACCTACTATACCAGAGAGTTATTAGATCTAAAATTGTAGGACTTGAAAACTAGCAGTATCTGCATTTATTTTTAAAATGGGAGGTGAACACCAGAATTAGCAGCTAAATAACATTGAGAGCAGGTATCCTGGGAAACAGGAAGTGGGTAGAAAGAGAAGACCACATTTTTTGTAATGAGACTTTTTACACTAACCTTTTCTCTTTTTTTATTTTGAAAATTTTCAAATCTCTATAAAAGTTAAAGAATAGTGCAAGGAATACCCAGATACTCTTAACCTGGATACCACATTAGCTTTATCTCTCCCTTATTTTTTTCTGAACCACTTGAAGTGAGTTGAAAACATCACAATGCTTTCTTCGTAAATACTCCAGCTGGTGTCTCCTGAGAACAAGGACATTCTCCTCCACACTCAGAATATCATCATCATATGCAAGGAAATGAACACCAATCCCCTGTGATCCCCTATGTGGACTGATATACAATCCACAGTCAAATATCCTCAGTAGTCCCCCAAATGCTGTTTATATATTTTTTTCATCAGGATTTAATCAAATTTCGCAGTTTGCATTTGGTTGTTTTATCTCTTTGAAATTTAAATTATAGAATAGTCCCCATCCCCTCAGGTCTTTCTTGTTTTTCTTGACACTGACTTTTTTGAATACAGGATGGGACTCTAGTTGTCTTGTAGAATGGCTCACATGCTAGATGCTTCCTCATGACTGGATTCAGCTTCCTATGGAACTATTCCCATGCACCTGCATTACTGTGGTAAACAAATTCAAATGGAAAAAAAAGGCGATGGTATTTGTTTACATTTATTGAGAAGACGACTCTTTCTCAGGTCACCTTCGGCGGGAGTTTGCTGCCTTCCCTGTGTTAATTGGGTCAGCAGGTGCTTACTAAGTGTTCCCTAACACAAGTCACTCCAGGAAGCAGGTTAAACACCTTTTTCAGAGAGGCATACATTTTCACAGCTTTTCATTTTAAATTTGTTCCCAGTGGGGATTTTTTTCCCCTCATCTCCCCAAGAAATTCCGTGACTGAAAATTCATGTGTCAGTTATCTCAATCGCAAACGGAAGTTGTGTCTGCCCAAATCCCTCAGTAGCTGAATAGATTTGATTCTCCGGTGTGATAAAGCAAGACCCAAAGACAGTGCTGCAGAGACGTGGGTTCTGTGCCCGGATCTGCCATCGACACCTAGGGTGACCTTGAGGAAACCCTTGGCTTCTCTAGGCTCCAGAGTTCTTATCTATAAAAAGAAGGGGGCAGAATGTGCTGATAATGAAAGGTACCTTTCAAAGCATGATTCTGAAGTGAGCAGAGAGTTCAAGGACTGGTAGCCTTGGTGATGGGTCAGTGGATGGCCCTTTTTACCCTCCTGCCACTCAACTCGGCCACCCTCTGCACCCAACAAGTTGTCCGTGACGGGGAGACGAAAAGGTGGGGGATGGCACAGAGAAGAGCAAATCAAGGGCAATGGTGCAAATTACCAGTGCTAAGGGGGACAGCAGAAAACCCCACTTCCAGGGGAATCTATGTGATGATAAACCGAGAGGCAGAAAAATATTCTGAGAAAAAAGTCTAATGTTAAAAGTAAAAGAAACCTCAAAATATTCTTGTGACAGAGACGTACTCAACAGATACTTAATAAATTTAATGGCAAAGGACTTCAGGACACGCCACCCCAATACGTGCCGCTTTGGTACATTGATTACTTTGAGCTGAAGGCACTAGAAAAAGCAGATGCAGGGCGAGGTTCTCTCTGATCTCCCTCATCTGCCTGAAGACAGCTCCTCCAAAAGGACCTTGGTCGTCATCAATCCCCTCCCGGGAGTGTCTTCAGCAGGTAAGATGGACCCTCATCACAAAAGATGGACTAGAAGTCGGTTCCACACCCAGACACACTCTGTCCCAAACTGTCAGACCCACCCCCGCATCGAGTCTTCTGAGGGCCTCTTCTGCTTTCCTACAACTATTTGCTCTCCCCCAAGTTGGCTACACCCCTCCCCTTCCCCTATGAAGACATATATAAGCCTTCAAATCTCACCCACTCTGCGGGATTCTCTTTTTTCCCTATGATGCCCCTGAGTGCGTAATATTAAAGATGACTACATTTGCCTACCTTCTCTGCCA
>NC_138369.1:186115141-186125091 GCF_054177405.1 Leptonychotes weddellii | reverse complement strand
ACCTACTGAATTGGCGTTTCCCCATCTTCCTTTCTTTAAATGATCTGCTCTTGAATTGCTTATCCTCTTTTAAGTGGGTATTAGGGAAATATCCGATGTTTTCTTCCTTGGCTTACAGCCATGGCCTCTTGTCCCAGAGTTTTCTGAGCCTATGAATAATTACCTGGTATAACTTATGGATACCCTGAAGGTAATGACATAGATTACTCATGATTCAGTTTTGCTTATACTTCCCCGTGCAAAGTTCTCCCTGTCTAAAACACTCTGGAATGAGAACATTACCAACAATACTACTTACTTTAAATGTATACAAAAATTTCTACTGGAGTGTCTTTCATGTTCCTTTTACCAATGATCAGTGCAGTCTTTAGCAAAGAGTGAGGAAAAGTAAATATCTTCAGTAATGTTGGAAAGACTCCTTAAAACAGACATCTCATTTACTCCTAGACCCTAAAATTTTTCCTAGATCCTCAGAGCCATGAAAGCCTGGAGAAAATAGAAGAGAAAGGAACTCAGACGTATAGCACTTTTTCAGGCAGAGGGTAAAATGCTGAGTCAACTACGTGGTTTCTGGTTCTAGGTCAGACCTACTAGAGGGTGAGGACTGAGGAGAGAGAGATGTATCAAGGCAATGCCCCTAGATTTAAAAAGTCTTAAGAGATACATAATCAATCACAATTGAATGGACCTTTTTTTGGATCCTGATTCAAACAACGTGTTTAAAAAACTATATGATAAGGGGAATGGAGCACCGACTAGATTTTGGTGAAATTTAAAAATTATTTTTAAGATGTTATAATGATACTGAGGTTCACGTTCTTTTTGAAAAGTATGTATCTTTTAAAATAATTCCAGCTGGGTGGCTCAGTCGTTAAGCGTCTGCCTTCGGCTCAGGTCATGATCCCAGGGTGCTGGGATCGAGCCCCAGATCGGGCTCCCTGCTCCACGGGAAGCCTGCTTCTCCCTCTCCCACTCCCCCTGCTTGTGTTCCCTCTCTCTCTGTGTCTCTCTCTGCCAAATAAATAAATAAAATCTTAAAAAAAAAAAAAAGAAAACGAATAAGTTACATTTAAAAAATTAAAAAAAGTAATTCCAACTGAAGTGATAACTGAAATGATGAGGTCTGGCATTTGCTTCAAAATAATTTGAGTTGGGGGCCTGGGTGGGGTTATAGGTGGAAAAAGATAGGCCAAAAGCTAGTGAGCATTGAAGCTGAGGAATGAGTCTAGGGAGGTCATGCTATGATTCTTCATTATCTGTTTGAAATTTTCCATAACAATTTTTAAATAACTACCAGGAAAACAGATCTTTTCACAACTGAACAATAAGAGAAGAAAGAGAAGTCGGATTTTGCATGTTCCATTTTACACTAGGCAGCCCCTTGGGTTTTTTGGGTAGAAATAAACTCTTGCATTTTAAGGTAAATGTAAGGAATGGAAATGGGAGAAGGAAGAAGAGAGAGTCCTGATGCTTTATTTTCCCCAATAATGCTAATATCGCTACACATTTTAATAATGTTTTATAGTCTCGAAGTACTTTATATCTCATTTGATCTTGGAAAAAAGCCTGTATGTATATTTGTTGTCATATGTGACATCTGATAAAATATCATGATTGTGTTTCCACGTTTGTTTGTTTTTTTTTAATGATTTACTTCAAACCTCTGAAAATATTCTTACTCTTTTATTAGTCTCTTAGTTGATACTTAAGGATTTATTTCCTGTTTGAGTTTTGCATGGAAGACTCAGCCTGAATGTCTATTTACAATATTAGAATTCTTAAATGCTCCCCTATCGTGATTTGGAGCATTTTTATTTTTCCTCTTAGTTCCTATTTGGGGGAATGTACAGGGGAAATGCCATTCTTATTTCCTTTGAGTCCATCCAGCCGTTTTATTTTGTGTTCCCTTATTTCCCATGCTTCCAGCAGGAGTGTGAAGCCATCAGAAGTGTTCTGTTCTTTTTAATACTTTATCAGCTTTTCCTTTATTAGCCACATTATCCTTTATCTCTTTCCTGTGAAAGCTTTTAAAATACAAATTGATGAAGCCATGTCTTTTGTTATTTAAATATTATACACATCAACATTTACAAGTGTTTTACAAGAAGATTTAAACACAATATCCGACCCTAATTATGATAAACCCACACATTTTAAAAAATACAACTTTCCTTTTTCCTTTTTTTGTGTACCTGGGGTTCCAGGATTCCACCCTCTTAGTGCATGAAACTACCAGAGGCTCTGGTATTAAAAATTCCAAACTGGTCACAGACCTTGACAAGGTCAAGAGCAGTAAACGCCTTATCTTTATAAGGGCAACACATTCTTAAGTTAATACGAAAGACCTAGCCGGCATTGGTCTTTATGCAATCACAGGACCACCATTTAAGGGTGCAATGAATTTATATGCCATACAAAGATTAGCCTTTAAGGGTCTCTAAGCTGAGCACTGGTAAAGAAGGGATCCTTTGGGTGAAGGCTTCCCTGGGCTCCGACAGGAGTCACTCTATGACTCTGCAAGTATTAAATATAGCTACATGAATCACACTACAAAATTCCAGTCCTGAAATCTGGTGTCAGGCATAACAATTTGTTCTCTCTCCTTGCTCATGAATAACAAAGAATCAATTGAAGAAATTTTGGTCTGTATAAAAAATACTCTGATGCTTTTTTCCTCCCTCTAGGAGACACATTCTGTATTTGACATGACATATGCTTCTCAAGTGTTATTTTGTGTTTATTAATCTTTGAACTATATTGTCAGTCCCTGTAACTAGAAAGACATTTCCCCAGAACCCTCCTGACTCATGCTAAGGGTACACAACAGCTGATAAACTCTAGTGACCTCTGAAGAGACAGATGGGCAGTGTGGCTTTCAACACCCACATGGCTTTCTGGACCATGGATGACAGCATAACCCAGGTTAAAATGCTTGGCAAAAATGCTCAGACCTTTTTCATATGTATCAGGTCAATACTACGGGTTGAATTACCTGTTCTATTGCTCTATCAAATCTCTTTATTTTACTTTTCTTTCTCATTTGCTTATGCTTGTATGTATTTCTCTTTTAATTTACAAAATAATCAATGCTCATTGCAAGAGTAACAAGAGCTAACATTTACTGATTGCTTCTAAGGAGCCAGGCACTCTACTAAAAGCCTAAAACTCTTCTTCATTTAATCTTCAAAACTCTATGGGATAGGTAATATTATCACCATTTTACAGATTAAAAAAGTATGGACATACAGGACTCAGAAAGTTTATCACCCATTCATCCTCCTTGAAAAAATTTCCTTCCAGGGAAAAAAACAAGGAATCCAAGAAGGGGAATAAAATCCAAAGTTTGTAAAAATGGTGAGAAAAATAAACGAATAAAATTTATACTTAAATCTTAAGGCTAAGACGTTTAAGAAAGAGTTTTTAAAAGATGAAACAGAGTAATGTGAAAAGAACTCCAGTAATAAACTGGAACTAAAATTTCAGATTATTGCTACAAAACATGAGTTGCTTAAGATCTTATCGTGTTCCCCCAAAAAAGTTACACTGACTCATTCTAAATGTTTGTAGAAAGCATGTTTAAAAGCTTTTATTAAAATTAAGGGCCATCTCCAAAAATTGTCAAGGTCATCAAAAACAAGGAGAGACTGAGAATCAGTCACAGCCAAGAGGATTCTAAGGACAATTGAGGAACAGATAAAGGACATTTGAGAAAAGCTGAAGAAATATGAATAAAGTATAAACTTCATTTAACAAATGTATCAATATTAGATCATTAGTTTTGACAGATGTGCCATATTGAGTATACAGGAACTCTACTGCCTTTGCCGTTTTTCTGTAAATCCAAAATTATTCTAAAATGAAAATTTTATTTAAAAAAAATAAAACCAACCTCATAAAATTGTTGTAAGGATTAAATGAGATAATCAAAATAAAAAGACCTGCACAGAGACTAGAATATAGTAAGTATTCAGTAAATACAAATTTTTAATAATGATTTAAAAATTAAGGGCTGTCAATAAAAGAAAAGGAATAGTATGTATACTTTTCCAAACTATGGGAGGAGGAGATTTAAGAAAAAGAAAATTCAATCTATCCAATAAAAAACAGAAAAGTTATAGGGCAAAGAAAGCAATGTAAATAAAAAACATAAAATAAGACATAAGGAATCAGTGACTATATTAAATGTGAATGAGTTAAACTCATTATTAAAAAGTAAGTTTCCACATTCATTAGGATGGCTACTATCAAAAAAAAACCAAAAACAAAAGCAGAAAATAACAAGTATTGGCAAATAAAGTGTTCTGCGCCCAGTTCCAATGTGGGGCAGGGTGGGGAGGGGTTCCAAAACAACCACCAACCGATTAACTCAATTCTAATAGTACCTACGTGGAGATAGCATCAGATCCCACAGGTAAAGGGTTCAGTCCCACAAGACTAGCATCCCCTCCTTCAGAAGCCAATCACAAGACCAGGTTGTTACCTGTGCTTCTGAGCTATTGGCCATAGATGAGAGGTTCCAATGACCCTCTCCCTGGGTTCTATTAATTAGCTCGAGTGGCTCACCGGACTCAGAGAAACATTTTACTTACTAGATCACCGGCTTATTATTAAAGGTTATAGCTCAGGAACAGCCAGATAGAAGAGATGTATAGGGCAAAGTACCAGGAAAAGGCTCAGAGCTTTCATGCTCTCTCTAAGCATACCATTCTCCCCAAATTTCCAAGTGTTCACCAGCCAGAAGCTCTCCAAACTCAGTCCATTTTGATATTTAACAGAGACTTCATTATTAGGCATGATCAATTAAATCATTGGCCATTGGTGATCAATCAGTTCAACCTCTAGGCCCTCTCCCCTTCCTGAAGGGAGCTAGGGAGGGAGTGGAACTGAAATTCCAACCTTCCAATCACATGGTTGGCTGTACTGGCAACCAGCCCCCATTCTTAGGTGGAACCCAAAAGCCACCTCATTAACATAACAAAAGACCCCTTTACAGAGCAGAAAAGGAAATTCCTTAGGAAATCACTTAGGAAATTCCTGAAAAGGGGTCAAAGACCAAATATAAATCACAATATCACAGTGAAGATGCAGAAAATTGAAACACTTGGGCACTGTCATCAGGAATATAAAATGATGCTACAACTATGGAAAACTGTATGGCAGTACCTTAAAAAACTAAAAATAGAATTACCGTATGAACCAGCAATTCTACTTCTGGGTATATACCCCAAAGAATTGAAAGCAGCCTCAAAGAGAGATATTTGCACACCCATGTTCACAGCAGCATATTCACAATAGCCAAAAGATGGAAACAATCCAAGTGTTCATTGATAGATGAATAGATAAACAAAATACAGTATATACATACAATGTAATACAATGGTTTATACATACAGAATTAAAAAGAAAGTACATTCTGACACATGTTATGACACGGGAGAACCTTGAGGATATTATGCTAATTATTATTCAGTTTTTTTTTTTTTAAAGATTTTATTTATTTATTTGAGAGAGAGAATGAGATAGAGAGAGCATGAGAGGGGGAAGGGTCAGAGGGAGAAGCAGACTCCCTGCTGAGCAGGGAGCCTGATGTGGGACTCGATCCCGGGACTCCAGGATCATAACCTGAGCCGAAGGCAGTCGCTTAACCAACTGAGCCACCCAGGCGCCCCTGTTCAGTTTTTAATTATTAATTATTCAGTGCGAAAATAAATGAGCTATTGAGCGCGAAGAGACATGGAGGATCCCCAAATGCATATTACTAAGTGAAAAGAAATCCAATCTGAAAAGGCTATTTATGCTATGATCCAAATATATGACGCTCTGGAAAAGGCAAAACCATGGAGGTTTTGTTATGGTTATGGTTATGGTAGGTTATGATGGCCTTGCTGGGTTGAAGGAAACAGGGATTATAATTCAGGAAGGCTGAAGCAAGGGAAGAGCACTGGATAGTGTGCCAGCAAACAAGACAGAAATGAAGTCACCATTTAGGACCACCCCTGGAAGCTACAGAGTAAAATTCTTCCATATTCTATTGGTCAAATCCATCCTAGACCCACTGGATTCAAAGGGAAGGATAGATCTCACCTCTTGATGGGAATACTAGCCAGGTCACATTATAGAATATCCTGTGAGAAGGAAGATATTTTTGGAGCTATCTTTGGAAAATACAGTATGTGACATAAATTAGAAATCAATAACAATAGAGAAGATTTGAACAATGCAATTAAAATGATGTAATTAACGGGCACCTGGGTGGCTCAGTTGGTTAAGCGACTGCCTTCGGCTCAGGTCATGATCCTGGAGTCCCAGGATCGAGTCCCGCATCGGGCTCCCTGCTCGGCAGGGAGTCTGCTTCTCCCTCTGACCCTCCTCCCTCTCCTGCTCTCTGTCTCTCATTCTCTCTCTCAAATAAATAAATAAAATCTTTAAAAAAAAAAATGATGTAATTAACTTATGTAGATCATTGTATATATACGACTGTTAAGTACAAAATACCCACCTTCTGAAGTAGTCATGATATCTTAACCAAAAGTGGTAATATGCTGAGCCATAAGGAAAATCTCAAGAAATTTCAGAAGATAATAATTATATAGAGAATGTGTTCTGGCCCTCATGAAATGTATCTTTTTTTTTTAAGATTTTTTTAAGTAATCTCTATACCCAACATGGGCTCAAACTCACAACTCTGAGATCAAGAGTTGTATTCTCTACTGACTGAGCCAGCCACCTGCTCTCCTTGTGAAATTTATCTAGAAATTAGTAACAAAAAGATAACCAGAACATCCCTATATGTTGGAAAGTAAGCAACACACTTCTAAATAATTAATAAGCCAAAACAACAAATCACAAAGGATTAGAAAATATTGTAATTTTTAAAATCTGAATCATTTAAATCATGAGCTTAAAAACAGTGTATATCAAAACTTGTGAACCTTCTGCATTGCGCCATGATGTAGTAAGTGGTACCAGTCTAGTCTTCCCACTCTACCATAAAGGGCCAGAAAACTTTAAAATATATATAAACCAAATGCTGTGAGATATCACACAACAGACTGTACTGGACTGTGAGCTCTTAAAAAAAAAAAGAAAGAAAGAAAACAAGCTTGTTATGAACCATGGTGCCAAGAGGGGGTTAAAATAGGTTATGATGGGCTTGCTGGGTTGAAGGAAACAGGGATTTTAATTCAGGAAGGCTGAAGCAATTGGGAAGGGCACTGGAGAGGAAGGAGCTATATAGAGAAAGAACTCTTGAGATTTGTGTGAGGGCCTTGTCCAGTCTTTTTTTTTTTTTTTTAAAGATTTTATTTATTTGACAGAGAGAGACACAGTGAGAGAGGGAACACAAGCAGGGGGAGTGGGAGAGGGAGAAGCAGGCTTCCCACTGAGCAGGGAGCCCGATGCGGGGCTCGATCCCAGGACCTGGGATCATGACCTGAGCCGAAGGCAGACACTTAACGGCTGAGCCACCCAGGCGCCCCCCTTGTCCAGTCTTTGTTGAGCACCAGACTGGATCCCCCCACTACACAAAGAGTGGCCTTAGAATTGTAATCTGAACCATGCCCAGAGCCCACACAGAGCTGGAGGACACTTCCATCTGGCCATCCAGATTAGAAATATCAGCAACATTCACTGCAGGCTCAAGAGTAGCATTGGGGCTGAACTAGTCCTGGGAGAAACCTAATCTACACAGGTCAAGCAAAGCTTAAAAACAGGCCTTGGAGAGTATCAAACTGATAGCTTCAAGTAAACTGCCTGCTGAAACAGTCTTTAAAGGTAAGTCAATCCAGCCGCTCTGTAATACACACAATATCCACCGTTCAATTTAAAATAAGATATGCAAGAAAAATGTGACCTAAGACTGGGAACAAAATCAGTCATTGGAGACTCAGCAATGACAGATATGAGGGAACTAATAGACATTAAAACAGATAATATAACTAAGTTTAAGAATTTAAATGAAAAGAGTATATAATAAGTGAGAAATTTTAAAAAAGAAACTCCTAGAGGTGGAAATGCAACATACAAAATTAAATGTTCACTATCTTGGATTAAAGCAGAATTAGACACTGTAGAAGAAAATAGCAGGAAACTTGAGGACACAGAAACAGAATCCATCTAGCATAAAGTGTATAGAGAAAAAGATTAGGGAAACAGTGAAGTTTTAGGATCTGCAGGGAATATAAAATATAAACCAGTTTAACACACATTTAATTGGAGACCCTGAGAGAGAGGAAAGTAGTGGGCTAAAAATACATTTGAAAAAAATAATGGCTGAAAATTTTTCCAATTTGAAAACTATTAACACATAGATTCAAAAAACTCACTGACCTCCAAACAGAATTCACACATGCACGCACACACACACACACACACACATTGAGCCAAATACATCAAAACCGAATTGCTAAACACAAATGATAGAGGGAATATCTGAAATGCAGTCAGAGGGAGAAAAGACAAAGGACAGAAGGTAATATTATACTGGACTTCTTGTCAGAAACTAGAAAAACCAGAAGGCACCTGGAAGACAGCTTTAAAGAGTTTGTTTGTTTGTTTGTTTGTTTATTGGGGGGGAGGGAGAGCATGGGACAGGGGACAGAAGGGGGAGGGGCAGAGGGGGAGGGAGAGGAAGAGGGAAAGAATCCCAAGCAGACTCCTTGCCGAGTGCAGAGCCTGATGCAGGGCTCAATCTCACAACCCTGAAATCCTGACCTGAGATGAAACCAAGAGTCAGAGGCTTAACTGACTGAGCCATCCAGGTGCCCGGGAAGACACCTTTAAAGTGTTTGTTGTTGTTGTTGTTTTTTTTAAAGATTTTATTTATTTGACAGAGAGAGATACAGCGAGAGAGGGAACACAAGCAGCGGGAGTGGGAGAGGGAGAAGCAGGCTTCCCACGGAGCAGGGAGCCCGATGCGGGGCTCGATCCCAGGACCCTGGGATCATGACCCGAGCCGAAGGCAGACGCTTAACGACTGAGCCACCCAGGCGCCCCCACCTTTAAAGTGTTTTTAAAAAACTGTCAATGTAGAATTCTACATCTGGCAAACATATACATCAAAAATGAAGGTGAAAGAAAACTTTTTCAGGCAAATAAAAGCTGACCAAACTTGTCACCTACACACCCACATGAAAATTTTTTTTTTTAAAGATTTTTTTTATTTATTTATTTGAGAGAGAGAGAGAGCACAAGAGGGGGAAGCAGGAGAGGGAGAAGCAGACTCCCTGCCAAGCAGGGAGCCCGATGCGGGACTTGATCCAGGGACTCCAGGATCATGACCTGAGCCGAAGGCAGTCACTTAACCAACTGAGCCACCCAGGCGCCCCACACGAAAATATTTAAAAAAGAAAGCATTTCAGACTAAAGGAAAAGGATACCAGATGGAAATTGGAATTTACACAAAGGAATAAAAAGCACTGGAAATGGTAAATATGTGGGTATGAATTAAATATGATTTTCCTCTACATTTAAATTTTCATTAAAAGGTACCTGACTGCCCAACTTTTTCATTACCACCCTCCTAAGTTACCTTCTCAGGCACTTTGATCTAATCACCCCATGACAGGGGAGCAACATCACTCCTGTGAAGGATGTATGGTTTAGCACAAAACTAATAACATATTGTGGAGTTAATAATATATGCAGAAGCAAAATGCAGGACACTAAGAGCACAGAGGATAGGAGGGGGAAATGGAAGCTTCTTTCTATAAGATTCTTTCATTACAGGTGAAGTGGCATAGTATCAGTTGAAGGTGGAGGTACTTTGAAGATGTGATGTTGATTGAACAGCTGACTTTCAGTAAAGGAGATTATCCTCCATAATCTGGCTGGGCCTCTGCAATCAGTTACAAGGCCGTAAGAACATATTGGACAGAGGCTTTCTCAAGTAAGAAGAAACTTCACCTGTGGACTGAAGTTGCCAGCCTGCCCTACAGACTTCAGAGTTGTCC
>NC_138369.1:186067009-186115041 GCF_054177405.1 Leptonychotes weddellii | reverse complement strand
CTCCTAGGGGTAATCGAGAGACAACGAACCTTCTGTTAACTCAAACCCCTTGGAAGTGGGTGGATAAGTTCAAGATGAAAATAGTGACCTTCAGGGGCCACTGGCTGGCTCAGTCAGTGGAGCACATGACTCTTGATCTCAAGGTCATGAGTTCAAGCCCCACATGGGTGTAGAGATTACTTAAAAATAAATAAACTTTAAAAAAAAAAGAAAAGAGGGACGCCTAGATGGCTCAGTCGGTTAAGCAACTGCCTTCAGGCTCAGGTCATGATCCTCGGGTCCTGGGATCGAGTCCCACATTGGGCTCCTTGGGGAGCCCAATTTTTCGGTAGGGGGTCTGCTTCTCCCTCTGCCTTCCGCTTCCCCTGTTCATGCATTCACACGCTCTCTCTCTCTCTCTGACAAAGAAATAAATAAAATCTTTGAAAAGGACAAAAGTAAGCTTCAGTAATCCACTAAAAAGAATGTATACATTATCCAGAAATACATAAAAAGGGTAATATATCATTACCGGGTTTTATCACACAGAAATATTTTATCATAGTACATTCATCAGGCATAAGAGTAAAAATAGCTCTGAATTATATTTGGTGGTACTTTAAAATTTTTCATCTACAGTTTTTCATTTACTCTTCATTCAGCTTTGAAATTAAATATAAGCAACAGATAAGAAATATCTTACACTATTATAATTATAAGGAATCCTATGTGATCATGGAATGTTTAGACAAGTATTTCCAAAACTGTTTTGCTTTATAGACCAGTAAAATATACTGACCAAACATTGTTTGTATTGTTTGGTATTTGGTTATTAATTTTTACTTTGCCAGGTATGACTTTTTTTTTTTTAAGTAGGCTCCACGCCCAGCACGGAGCCTAATGTGGGGCTTGTACTCACAATCCTGAGATCAAAACCTGAGCTGAGATCAGGAATCGGATGCTTAATCAACTGAGCCACCTGGGCACCCCAGGTACATTTTAAAAGTGATAACAATCACTTGTATCTCAGGATTTCATTAAAAAAAAGATATCTTTTAAATTTTAATTCCAGTATAGTTAACATACAGAGTTATATTAGTTTCAGGTGTACGATACAGTGATTCAATAATTTTATACATTATGCAGCGCTCATCAGACAAGTGCACTCCTTAACCCCCATCACCTATTTCACCCCTCCCCCTACCCACCTCCCCTCTGGTAACCAGCAGTTTGTTCTCTGTAGTTAAGAGTCTGTTTCTTCATTTGTCTCTTCTCTTTTTTTTCCCTTTGCTCATTTTTGTTGTTTGTTTCTTAAATTCCACTTATGAGTGAAATCATGTGGTCTTTGTGTATCTCTGATTACTTCACTTAACATTATACTCACTAGCTACATCTATGTCATTGCAAATGGCAAGATTTCATTCTTTTTTATAGCTGAGTAATATTCCATTATATATCTATATACCACATTTTCCATATCCATTCATCTACTGATGGACATTTGGGCTGCTTCCACAATTTGGCCATTGTAAATAATGCTGCAATGAACACAGGGATGCATGAATCCCTTTGAATTAGTGTTTTTGTCTTTTGGGGGTTATTTACTCAGAAGTGCAATTGCTGGATTGTAGGGTAGCTCTATTTTCAGCTTTTTGAGGAAATTCCATAGTGTTTTCCACAGTAGCTACAGCAGTTTGTATTCCCACCAAGGTGCACAAGTTCCTTTTTCTCCATATCCTTGCCAACACTTGTTGTTTCTTGTGTTTTTTATTTTAGTAATTCTGACAGGTATAAGGTGATATCTCATTGTAGTTTTGATTTGCATTTCCCTGATGATGAGTGATGTTGAGCATCTTTTCAAGTGTCTGTTGGCCATTTGTATGTCTTCTTTAGAGAAATGTCTGTTCACGTCTTCTGCCCATTTCTTGACTGGATTTTTGTGGGTTTTTTGGTGTTGAGTTGTATAAGTTCCTTATATATTTTGGATACTAACCCTTTATCAGATATGTCATTTGCAGATATCTTCTCCCATTCAGTAAGTTGCCTTTTAGTTCTGTTGATTGCTTCCTTCTCTGTGCTGAAGCTTATTATTTTAATGAAATCTCAATAGCTTATTCTTGCTTTTATTTCCTTTGTCTCGAGAGACACATTTAGAAAAATGTTGCTATGGCCAGTGTCAGAGACATTTCTGCCTGTGCTGTCCTCTAGGATTTTTATGGTTTCAGGTCTCACCTTTAGGTCTTTAATCCATTTTGTGTTTATTTTTATGTATGATTAAAAAAAAAAAGACATTTTAAAAAAGATTTTATTTATTTATTTATTTGACAGAGAGAGAGACAGTGAGAGTGGGAATACAAGCAGAGGGAGTGGGAGAGGGAGAAGCAGGCTCCCCACTGAGCAGGGAGCCCAATGAGGGGCTCTATCCCAGGACCCTGGGATCATGACCTGAGCTGAAGGTAGATGCTTAACGACTGAGCCACCCAGGTGTCCCTAAAAAAAGACGTTTGTAACTTCAAAACTTTTCACAATAAAAGACTATCCTTTTAATTGTCCTTTATGATAATTTCACTTTGGCACACTGATTTTTCTCATTTTTTTACTAATGGGTGAAAACTTTGGCACAAATTGATAGTGGTTCACACTGCAGTGTTTGTTTCCTCTGCGTTGGACACTCTCTTCCTACCAATAAGCTGTTTAATTAGCCAGAGGTGGTGCAAGTGCCCACTGAAATGTACTTGTTCCCCCCACAAAGTACCCTCCACCTTTGTAGATAGCCTTCTTGGTCTCCTCCTGCCTTTGTCCATGTTTCTTGAGCCTCACCTTTTGCTAGAGACCCACCTCACATCTTTTATTCTATCTTTCATGATCTTCTTTTCAAGAGATGCATTTCAGAGAGTCTCCACTCACTCACAAGCTGTGACTACTTGTATTCACCTGTCTGTCTCCAACCTTACAGCAGCAATTCGCCCTGTGTTGTCCCCTTTATTATGGATCCAAAAAGAGTTGTTGATTTTTTAGTCTGTTCAGCTTTTTACTTATTAGGATGGAGTGGTGACTTCCAAACTTCTTATATGCAGAACTGGAAACTTTTCTCTTATATTTCTAATATTAGTAATGTGTGTCTTCTCTCTTTTTTTCTTGGTTGGCTTGGCTAGAGGTTGATCATTTTATTAATCTTTTCAAAGAATCAGCTTTTGGTACTGTTGATTCTATTGTTTACTTGTTTTCAATTGCATTGAATTCTGGTCTATTTTTATTATTTCTTTTCTGCTTCCTTTAGGGTGGAAGCTTAGATTACAGATTTTAGATTTTTCTTTATTTCTAATATATAGAGTTCATACTATAAATGTCCTTGCATCCCCCAAATTTTGATAGGTTGCATTTCCATTTTTATTTTGTTTAAAATATTTTAAAATTTCTCTTGGGACTTCCTCTTTAACCCATGTGTCATTTAGAAATGTGTTGTTGTTGTTTTTTATTGATTTCTAGTTTAATTCCATTGTGGCTTGAGAGGACCTTTTGTATGATTTCTATTCTTTTAAATTGGCTGAGGTCTGTTTTATGGCCCAATACATGGTCTATTTTAGTGAATGTTCCATGTGAGTTTGAGAAGAATGTGTATCCTGCTATTGTTAGATGAAGCAGTCTATAGTGGGCTTAGAAATAACCCCAAACACGTGTGGTCAGTTGTAACAAGAGTGCAAAGTCAATTTAATGAGGAAAGAATAGTCTTTCAACAAATGGCGCAGGGACTCTAGACAGCCACATAGAAAAGAATGACGTTAGAGCCCTGACTCACACCATACATAAAAATTAACTCAAAATGGATCAAAGACCTGACTGTACAAGCTAAATTATAAACATCTAGAAGAAAACAGGAGTAAATCTTCATGACCTTAGATTTGGCAATGAATTCTTAGATATAATACCAAAAACACAAACAACAAAAGGAGAAATTGCACTTCATCAAAATAAAAAGCATTTGTACTTCCAAGAACATTATTAAGAAATTCAAAAGACAATTCAGAATGGGAAAAAATACTTGCAAATCATATATCCAATAGGAGACTTATACATAGAATATGTAAAGAACTCTTAAAACTTAATAATAAGATAAATAACCCAATTTTTTAAAATGGGAAAAGGACTTGAATAGACATTTCTCTAAAGATGTGCAAATGACTGATAAGCACAGGAAAAGAGGCATGACATCACTATTCATTAGGCAAATGCAAATCAAAGCCACAATGAGATACCATTTCACATCATTAGGATGTTTATAATAAAAAAAGGCAGGTAATAACAAGTGTTAGCAAGGATGTAAAGAAATTAGAACCCTCATAATTTACCCATGGGGGAATGTAAAATGCGGCAGGTGGTTTGGAAAACAGTCTGGCAATAATTCAAAAAGTTCAACATAGAGTTATCATGTGACCTAGCAACAAAGAGTTACCATATGACCTACCAATTCCCTTCCTAGGTATATGCCCAGCAGAAATGAAAACTATATGTCCACACAGAAACTTGCACATGAATGTTCACAAAAGCACTATTCATAAGAGCTGAAAGGTGAAAACAATCTAAATGTCCATCAAGTGATGGATGAAAAAAGAGAAGGTGATATATCCATACAGTGGAATATTATTCAGCCATAAAAAGGAATAAAATACTGATACAAGCTACAACATGGATGAATCTTGAAAACATGATACATGAGAAAAACCACATATTGTATGATTCCATTTATATGAAATGTTCAGAATAGGCCAATCCATAGAGACAGAAGACAGATTTGTGACTGCCAGAAGTTGGAAGGAGAGGAGATTGGGAACTTGCTAATGGGTACCAAGTTTTTCTTTGGGGATGATGAAAATGTTCTGGAATTAGATCGCTGCAATAGTTGCACAACTTTGTGAATGTACTCTGAACTTCATTTTATTTATTTTATTTTATTTTTACTTTAAAAGGATGAATTTTATGGTATATGAGTTTTAAAAATAAATTTTTTAAAGATTTTATTTATTTATTTATTTGAGGGAGAGAGAGAGAGAAACAGCATGAGAGGGGAGAGGGTCAGAGGGAGAAGCAGGCTCCCCGCCGAGCCGGGAGCCCGATGTGGGACTCGATCCCAGGACTCCGGGACCATGACCTGAGCCGAAGGCAGTCGCTTAACCAACTGAGCCACCCAGGTGCCCTAAAAATAAAATTTTTAACTAAGAAAATATACCTCTGGTAATTCTGTGTGCCTTATGGTGATCCTCACATGTATGGGACAGGAGTATGGAAAAGCAGGTGGTTTCTCTGAACTGTTTATTTGAGTCATATTGTACTTCAACAATCATATTCTGACAAGTGTCTCTCAGAATGTTTTAGGTGGGTGGGAGGAAGGGATTAAAAAGAGGACAAGGGAATTTTTAGGAGTGATGCATAGTTCATTATCTTGATTGTGGTAATGGTTTCGATGGATATATACTTAGGTTAAAACAAATAAAATTTTATACTTTAAATATTAAGAGTTTATTGTCCAACCAGTTATGCCTCAATAATGCTGTGAGGGGAAAAAAAAGAAAGAAGAAATTGTCCACCACAGAGGAGACACTAAACAACCAAGTCCAACAAAATTACTCAGCTTGTTGATATTACAGAGCCTTTGTCACTGGTCATTCCAACAGGTGTGATGAGTGTCTTAGTTAGTTTCAACTGCTATAACAAATTACCATAGGCTGAGTAGCTTAAATAACAAAAATTTACTTCTCACAGTTCTGGAAGCTAGAAGTCCAGGATCAAGGCACTTGTGTATCCAGTGTCTGCTGAAGGCCATCTTCTTGTCAGAACTTCACAGGGTAGAGAGAAAGAGAGAGAGAAAGCCCTCACGTGTCTTGTCTTTTGAGGGCACTAATCCCATTTTAAGGGCTCCAACCTTATCACCTAATTACCTGTCAAAGGCCCCACCTCCAAATATCATTATACTGGGGACTAGTCTTCAACGTATGAATGTTGAGGATACATTCAATCCATAGCAATGGAATCTGAATAAGAGTGCCCCTTGCACATACGGAGTCTATGTGAGTCCAATCTAGCTATTTCGACTTCTAAATGTCCAACTGCCAGCAACAGAGGCCAATTCCTCCATAAGAGCAGCCAATCTTCTAGGGCAAGTTGTCTGCACTGGGTCCTGTCCACCTGCATGATTCCTCCTCACAGCACAGATTTTATCCTGAATATGATGGGTTCACACTTTCTGCTGACAAGCCCCAGCCTGCACCACTATCTGGGAATACAATGGATCCAATCAGGAACCTACTTTACAGCAAAGGAGGTACAGTGTGGACCCAGGAACGTGGAATCCAATGATAGAATCACGAACCACACCGTCCGGAAGCAGTTGGCCTGAGAGAAATTGGAATGGTCCTATTGAAGGCACAGCTGATGACCAGATCAGAGGCAACCTTCTGTGAGATTGTTGAAAATGTAGCAGAGTGGCAACTCTCATACACGGTTATCTAGAAGGAGTGTCAGTCGCTTTACAGAGCAACTTATAGGAATATATGGTAAAGCTTATGATCCAGCCATTCCACTAATGTGTGTATATCCCAGGAAAATTTTAGATAGGTACAGAATGAGACATGTACAAAAATATTTTTGCAACATTATTTTTAATAATAATATATTGTCAGCAACTTGAAGACCCATTAACAGGAGAATGGATAGTAAAGCAGGGACTACTCAGACAGTGGAATACCATAGCGGTTAAGCTGAATGGACTAGAGCATTATACCAGTATGGGTAAATCTTAAAAACATAAAATTAGGAACAAAGTAAGTTGTAGGATACTATGATAACGTTTGTTCTAAACTCATGAACATGAAAACCAACGTTATATATTGCAATGTATTTTTACATGCAGTATTGTTATATATGGATCCATACATTGTAGTAATTATATAAAAACATGTATGGGGACAACAATCACCAAATGCAGAATAGTCCTTGCCTCTGGGAAGGAGGCGGATATACTAGACTAGGGAGGGGTACCCGGAAGCCTTTAAATCTAGCTACAATATTTTAATTTAAAAAATAATCTAAAGCAGATATGGCAAAACGTTAGAATTTTTCAAGGCATGCAGTGGCTACGTGGGTGTTTGTTATCACTAAAATTTCTATGTCATTATTTGTTAATAAAGCAATTTTTTCCAAATCGCACATCATTTTGTTTAAGTGGTTTATGAAGTCAGCTGTGTGGTTTATAACAAAACCTTAAACAAAAGACAGAGTGTAATAGAAAAATGTCAGAATATTTAGGTAAAAAGTTAAATATTGTCTTGTATAACTTTCACCTCAGGGTTTACTGCATAGATTTATAAAATGTATTTCTTTTTGAGGGTCCTAGACCAAAATATTCAAAAGCCATTTATTTAATATCTGAAGTTATTGTCCAAACATACTAAATAGGTGACACAAAATTTTTATGTCTGACCTTCAGCAATTTTACTGTGTTAGTCTTAAACAATTAAATTATGTGTAACAATATTAAACTTTGTCTCAAGCCAGTAACATCTACAGAAATACAACCCATAGAAGAAATTTTGGTTGAAAAGCCTTCCTATTTTTCTTTAAAATATTTAAATTTCTTTATTAAATATTTAAATAAAAATTTAAATATTTAATATACTTAAATATTTTACATATCTAAATTTCTTTAAAACATTATTTTAAGGTCTGAAATTCACAATTTAACTAAAATTTAGCTTGGCTTGAGGATGAGAAATGATGGGAGGCCTGATCTAGGTTTTACTTCTTATTTATATTACCATGTCTATAAAAAAAATATTCACTGTGGAAAAATGATGCCAGCTATTGATTGGTTTATTGATTCAGCTATATTATTTGCCTTATTTTTTTGTGGTGTGAATATTTCATATTAACAAAAAGATTTTTAAATGCCATCCTTGTAATTCTAAAGCTTTAGTTTCATTTAATTCATGAACACCTGAAGATGTAATGAAGGGGGTCGTTAAGTTCTTGAAAGGAGAAATGGTTTTGTTTTTTAGTCTTGATGCATTTTGATGAAAAAAATGTCCTTAAAATGACTTCTTGTTTCCATGAGGTAGAGAGTGGGTCTTTAGTCTTTGCAACCAACAAAGCCACAACTTAGACCATAGAATGCATTGTTTTGAGTACACATGTGTTATCAGAGCAAAAGCCTACCATGGAAAGACCCATCAGGAGTGTAGTGTTGCAAAAGTCCAATCAAAGTAAGCACCACCCTCGATCTGGGAAGCTGTGGATGGAAAAAAGGAGCAAGTGGGACTGATGGAGCAAAGAGACACCACCAATGATAAAGGAAGGGACATTCCGAGGCTAAAAGGGAAGCTGGGGACTTCTGGTCTCAGAAGTGGGCCCCCAAATGTGTCCACAGTGTGAGAGTAATCATAAAATCAAGACAGCAATGGGTCATGCAAGGAGCGGTTGGTCCCCTTGGGTCCTCTGACAGAGAATATACTTTGGTTCCCTTGAAAATGGGTTGGCATGGGGGTGAAATGGACAACACACTTAAAAGGAAAAACTAAATATTTCTCCTCGGATCCACACCCCCCGAAAAGACACTCTTAACCATAATGAATATATAAAGAATCATCAGCCTCTCTTGAATACTCAACAAGCATTCTCCCTCCTCCTCCCTCCTACTCACTCCTCGAAATAAGGTAGCACAGACACAGTGAGCTTTATGGAGACGGTGGAGAATTCTCAACATGCTTTATTTTCTGACACATGTTTTCAACCTATTTGGAAAATGTTTTACTTTGAGCGATGTTTCTTACTCTTAAATTCACCAAATAATTTTTAATAAAATAAAAACTACTAAGTATATCGTGCTCGTTTTGGCAGCACATAGACTAAAATTGGAACGATCCAGAGAAGATTAGCATGGTCTCTGTGCAAGGAGGACATGCAAAACTCCTAAGTATATAGTTAAATGTAGTTTGTTTAAATTTAAAAGAAATCTATAGATCTTAGACTATTTTATTTTGGATGGTATCATCAGAGATGAGTTGAACACAAGATGCTATTTTCATTCAAGGGAATGGGGTCATAAGCACATGGCATGTTTTTATTCACATACTAGCTACTGCTGCATGAGACCCCCTCCTGCTATG
Source organism: Leptonychotes weddellii (assembly GCF_054177405.1). Taxonomy (NCBI): domain Eukaryota; kingdom Metazoa; phylum Chordata; class Mammalia; order Carnivora; family Phocidae; genus Leptonychotes; species Leptonychotes weddellii. Next base: position 186,105,904 of record NC_138369.1, on the reverse strand, counting down.
GGTGACTGACTTCAGAGTCTTACTTTTAGATCGCTAATTTAAGAAGCTTCTTCTTACTTTTGAATGTTGATAGTTTCATGTTATTTCAGAGGTATTCCCCTGAAAAAATTTCCATCCTTATTTTTAGAGTTTCTTATTATGGAAAAATTTAAATATATGCAAAAGTAGACAGACTAGTATGATGAACCCAAGTCACCCATATGCAACAATTATCAGCTCAAGGTGAGCCTTGTTTTATCTATGCCCTCACCTACTTCCTGCCCTCCAGTATTGTTTAGAAGCAAATCCTGACGTCATATAATTTCAGGCATAAATATTTCAGTGGAACTCTAAAAGACAAGGATTCTGATTCTTTTGTTTTATTTATTCAATTTATTTATTTAGTAATCTCTATTCCCAATGTGAGGCTCTAACTCATGACTCCAAGATCAAGAGTTGCATGCTCTTCCGACTGAGCCAGCCAGGCACGCTGACAAGGATTCTTTTTCACTTTTTATTTTATTTTATTTTTTAAAGTTTTTATATTTACGTAATCTCTACCCCCAATGTGGGCTGTGAGCCCACAACCCCGAGATCAAGAGTTGTATGCTCCAACTAAGCCAGCCAGGCACTCCAATGATTCTTTTTTAAAGAAAACAAATCCATAGTTCCATTTTGCACCTAATAATGAATAATAATTTTATAAATTCAAACACAGTCAACAGATTATATTATAGTCAGTGATTCACACCAAATCAGTTTTTGAGGAAAGCTCTCATTTTGTACCATAAGGAGGACAAAATGGTCTGCCTTCCTGTCTATAGAAGGAAGGGATTCGAGTTAAAACAAGGATAGAGATAGGCAAAGGGACATGTGATCGTACCTGGATGATACCTGGATTAGTGAGGGCACTGACTGCAGGTCAGAGCTGGAATAAACCGTAAAAGGACCCTTATTTCAGTGATACTGGAGCATCTGATGGAACCGAAGTGCAGGAGGTCAGCAGGGGCTCAGAAGTGATCTGAACTGGGAAATGGGATGGAGTCACCCCAGGGGGACCCTCTCCATCATACACCTCTCCTCTCTCTCACCTATATTTCATTCTTCATGTGTGGGAAAAAGCTATGCTCAAGCCCCTGAATTTTCTCTACTTCTCTGTATAAGAAACCAGCCAACACTGGGATGGGAATATCTTAGTTATAATTGCAAGTTTCCAGAAAAAGGGGCTCTGATTGGGCCAGTTTGGGTTAAGTGTCCACTCTTGGTCCAGTCAGCAGTGACTGAGGGGGTGGGTCACATGTCACAGATATGGCTGTCAAAGTTTACCCATGTGGTCTGGTGAGGAGTCAGAATCTTCCAGAGAAAGCTAAGGGCCATTGCTCACGGGCTTTGTTGTTGCCAAGGAAGACTGAGAGCAGAAGCATCTCTGGAACTAAGTAGTCAATGGTGGATCACTGTGTGTAGGGTCTCACAGGCAGGGGGGCATTCCTCTCTCCCCATGCAACAGTGGACAGGTGTCCTCACTAGGGAAGGGGTTCCGTTCTGGGCTGGGTTATCAAATTCAGCCAACTCTGTGCTTCTCTCCCTGAAGGTTTTAGAACACAGACTCCCCAGCAAGTTTTTTATCCAGTAATCCCAAAGTGAGAACCACCCTACAGGCCAGTGAGCAAGCTAGGGTTAGTCTGCCTCCAGCTGGGTCTTGTTCCATGGCTAGGGGGTCGCAAGAGAAAACCTTTTAAAACTAGGTCCCCTGTCCACCACGGGATCTGAAAGCAAGGCTAAGAGGCAGGTAAAGACGAAGGCACAGTATGAGATGTAGAGATGAGACAAAGTTAGAGGTCTAGAAAGAATCAAAGACTAAATTCAGCCGAGGTGCTTAAGGCAAGGCCTGACTAGGTATGTTCATCTTCATCTTCTTCGCTGGGCCCTCCTTATTCCTTACTCCTTATTCTTTCTCTTTTTCCTTCCTTCCTTGCTTCATCCCTCCCTCCTTTCATTCCTTTTTTATACTACTTTCTTGCTCGCTTTCCTTCCCTCTCTCTCCTTCTTTATTCAGTGTTTCTCCATCTGTGTTTTGAGGACTATCAGCACAAATCACTTCAAAGCCTCCTTCAAGATTCAGACTCTAGCTCTTGTTCCTAGACGTTCAATTTGGCAGCCTTGGGGCCTGGCCTGGGAATCTGCCTTTTTCACAAGTCAGGAGATTTTGATACACACCCAAGTTTGAGGACCACTTGCTCTGAGCAGAAACATTAGGCAAGTTGACCCCAGAATATTCCATTCATTCCTGTGCCTTTAAACAAGATGAATTTTCCTAATATAATTTCCCTACATTTCTGTGGTGATGGAGATGTGTGTAGGCAGCATACCACAGTTGTTAGTGGAGACATTTAAGTCTACACCCTGAATACCTCTCCTCCTGCCCTAGGAGCTGCCCTAACAGCTGCCTGGTTCAAGAAAAGCTCACGAAGCTCTCCTGGGCTCCCAGTCATGCCACCGTCGCCCCAGATTAGGGAAGTGGTTTGTTTGCTTCCCTCGATTCAATAATGTATTCACAGTCTTGACCATGGCATTGGTACTGTGAGTTGGCTAACAAAATAATAATTATGTTTACATAGAAACTGTAAATTCTAATTTTTAAATGTCACCAAGCCTGGTTTGATATAACGGTATCTAGATTCGTATGTCAAAGCGCCCTGATTGGGAGAGAGTCTCCCGTGTGGAAAGTATAATAGCTACCATGGGATTACAGTTGAGGCAACCTGGGGGTATAAAGTCATCTTGGGCTGGTCCTGAAAAACCATTTCTTATTTTATTTTTTAATTTTTTTTAAGATTTTTATTTTATTTTTTTTTGAGAGAGAGAGAGCAAGAGCAGAGGGAAGAGTCAGAGGGAGAAGCAGACTTCCTGCTGAGCAGGGAGCCCGATGTGGGACTTAATCCCAGGACCCTGGGATCATGACCTGAGCCGAAGGCAGACACTTAACCGACTGAGCCACCCAGGCGTCCCCCATTTCTTATTTTAAAAAACAGCTTTATTCTTAGCCTTTTGGCTAAGATCTAGCATCTGTTCTTATCAGTTTAATATCTGATATGTCCTTTATCCAAGGACAATATATTAAATGGATTTGGGGAGCAGGGAGATGGAATAGAGCTTGCTCCATCCACTCCATGCATTGAGCTGGTATTGCAGTGCCTCCAGGAACAGGGCAACCCCTCAGGGGCTTCAAACTTGCAATGGTGCTGGGGTGCCTGGCTGGCCCAGTTGGTAGAGCATGTGACTCTCCATCTCAAAGTCATGAGTTCGAGCCCCATGTTGGGCATGGAGCCTTCTTAATAAATAATAATAGGGTGGCTGGTTAAGTGTCTGCTCTTGGTTTTGGCTCAGGTAGTGATCTCAGGGTCATGAAATCAAGCACCTCGTCAGGCTCTGCGCTCAGTGTGGAGTCTGCTTGAGATTCTCTCTCTCTCTCCCTCTGCCCCTCCTGCTCGTGCTCTCTCTTTTTCTAAGATAAATAAATAAATCTTTTAAAATGATAATAATTAAAACAATAAATTAAAAACAGCTTTATTGAGATGTAACTTAATACCATAGGGGTGCCTGGCTGGCTCAGTCGGTAGTGCATGAGACTCTTGATCTCGGGGTCGTGGTCATGAGTTGGAGTCCCATGTTGGGCACAGAGTTTGCTTGAAAAAATTCACATACCATAAACTCACCCATTGGGAGGATATAGTAGATGCATTTTAGCGAATCCCTGTATTTACATATATATTATGAATGAATCCAATTTTCCAACACTTCCACCCATCCAAAAGGCTCCCTTCACCTGTTGGCAGTCACTCCCTGATCCCACCTGCAGCCCCAGGCAACCACTGATCCAGCACTGATCTATAGAAATTTTCTATAAATAGACTCATACACTATATAGTGTTGTGTCTGATTACTTTCACTTAGCGAAATGCTTCTGAGGTCCATCCCAGGCTGTTGTGTAGATCAGTAGTTCATTCCTTTTCATTACCAAGTAGTATTCCATTGGGTGGATTATTTTAAGGCCTTAATTTAAAATGTTTTCGCATTGTTATAATTGGAACTTCTGTATGACTAGAAACTCCAAACCTAGACAATTTTTTGCTGTCTCTGTGCCATCAGGGGAGAGGAAACCTGCAGATCATTTCAATTCTGGTAGCTGGCAGAGAACACAAGAGGATAGTTTTCGGAATGTTGCTTCAACACTCAACTCGTGTTCTCAGATTTCAACTGATGATACCTATTTTTCAGTGAAAAAACATTGCACGTCTTTTATAGGATGTAATTGTTGAATGCAGGTTTTTTCTGAAACTTGCTAATGTCATTGATCAGGTAAGATTTATAATATGCTTGTGAGCTTAATCACAATTTTGTATGTATTTTACTGTATAGGAAGATCCATGTAAAACTACATGATCTATTGCAAGCATACCAGTCTGTGGCACACCTGTTTTATAATTACCTTAATTCTTGGATTCACAGGAATGGACTGCAGCTCCTAAACGTGATAAAAATGTGATATTCTGTGAATGTGCTCCATGCATCTATTTTGGAGTGCATAGCCTCTGGTTCAAATATCTTTCTGTGTGTATTGCTTTGGAAATACTTTCTCAGCTTTGGAGGCATTCTCCAAACACTTTCTGACATAGCCCACATTCCGGGGTATTTGCAGAAGAGCTGCCACTCTCCCCCCACGATCCATTTCCGGCTGCACAGCTGAATGGCCCAAAGAGGAAAGAGTATCTAGTGGTTTGGAGAATTTAGTTCAGTGGGCCCTGAAGGTCTTTATTTTTAACAGTATGATTAAACAATATTTCTGACAGCACAGGAAATTAGACACATGTTTATGAAGTGCTTTCTTTTCTTTGAAAAGGGCACAATGCCAGGGTATAAAGCAATGATTTATATACTTCCTTTATTAAAAAGAAATTTTAGCAGCAACTATGGGCTAGGTGCAGTTGGAGATGGGAAGCTGAGTAATTCTCATCTTCAAGCATGTACCATCTTAGGAGGAAATACGACCTTGGTGTTATTCTTCAAGTGATCCGTGTTTGCTGATGAACTTTGGAAACCTACATGTTCTTTCTTTGGTTGGGTTTGGCAGAAAAATAGTTTCTGAATTATTCTGGAGACAGAAATCTTTTGCTCCCTCCGAATACAAGTTTCTTTCCATTCCGAAGAGCATGAGTTAAGTGGATCCAATTGTTTAGTGAAGGTGCATCTGCAGCTTATGAGATCTTTCATCTTAACCTTGATGGTAGGAAACTTCTGTACCGTCATGGAGGGGACACAGCATGTTCCGAAGGAGCTCTGATCCAGGAGCCAGAACAACCTGGGTGCTGATTCTGGCTTTGCTGTTAATTAGGAGGGTGATCTTTGGCATCAGTGTTGATTTCCCCAGGGTCTCGGTTGTTTCATTTAGAAAAGGAGGACACTTGTGGCGATAAGTTTTTAGGTTCTTTTCAGCAAGAAAATTCCATGAGGCCTTTTTCACTGAGGAAACAAATCCCTGGCAAGCCCTTGTCTAATAATTACTGTTAGGTAACCCTCCTAAGGGTTTATGACTTTTCCAGTCTTCAGGTGGTACACATTTTTTTTCTTTCCTTGGGTTTATGATGGAGCAAAGTTAACAAACATGTCATTGATATGTATTGAGGTTTTAAACATTAATTTTTGCCTGAGTAGTAATGAGAAAATTAACTTTTGTGTTTCTTTTTTTGGGGGGGGTTATTGACCCAACCCCCTTTAAAGATTGATTTATTTGAGGGGGAGGAATGGGGAGGGGCAGAGGGAGGGAGACTCTTAAACAGACTCCGCACTGAGCGCAGAGCCCCACGAGGGGCTCAATCCCATGGTCCTGAGATCACGACTTGAGCTGAAACCAAGTCAGACGCTTAACTGACTGTGCCACCCAGGTGCCCCTAACTTTTGTGTTTTGTGTATATATATATTATATATATATATACACACACACACACATACCCTTTCTACCGTGAGAATGAGAAATCAAGTCATTAACATAGGCAAATTAGAAGTGAGACTTTGGAGTTTTAGTGTTATTTCTCCTGTCCTCCTCCAACCTCCAAGACTGATAAACCATGAAGATGGTGACAGAGGTCATATGACATCCACACTGGGTTCTTAAATAAAGGAAGGATAAAATCCCTGTCTTTTTTATGTAAAAAGTAGTATTTGTTCATCTTTTAGGTTTTAATGATTATTTCTCAGATATCTGCAAAAGCTGTGATAAAGTCTTTATGAAGAACAAAGGATGTTCTTCATAACAAAGGACAACAGAACACCAAAAACATAAAAATTGGAGATTCGGTGTTTATCCTGCCTTCTGAATACATGATGTGAAGCAACTGGGCATAGGGAACCCTGGTATGTTTTGATAAAATTCAAATATCAGGTCTTAGAAAGATCTATAAGTCTTTATTTTCATGAAACAAATAATCTGTTCTTCAATTTTAAAAAGGCGTATCAAGAAAATTGACCTCAAAGTTTAGATACAAAGTTTAGGTGTTAAGTCAAATCTCCAATTTCATTAGTCATGGAAAGTATGATGATCATATAATCAGAAAACAGTTCCTTCCTGTCCTCAGCTGAAAATGGAAAATAAAGTGCCTGTGTGTGATACAGGCTTAGAACGAAAGGCCAGGGTTGGGGGGAGGCAGGATCTAGTCCAGACACAGAGAGGCAATGACCAGGAAGGATCTGATAGCACATGGGTGATTTAGATTAAAGATGAATCTAGTAACCAGTGGGCATAGAGTTTTACAAAGCTATATGTAAGCAATATAAAAGTAAGTTTTAAAAAAAAAAAGAGTAAGTTTCAAGCAAATGCTGAAATTAGGTCCTGCTGCAAATGACAGAAAACCCAAAGTAACAGTGGCTTAAACACGATTCAAATATTTTCTCTAAACAGTTGTGTGAAGGGTGCCCCAACCAACAGGAGCCCAGGTTCCTTCTACCTGGTTTCTCACATCCTCACCATGAAGCTTCACCTTATGAGCCAAGACAGCTCTTCAAGCCCCATCTAGGCAGCAAAACGAAAGAAGGGGGAAGAGAACAAGCTCCTCTATTTAATGATACTTCCCAGAAGTATGCTTACATCCTGTTGCCTAGAATTAAGTCACATGGTCACAACTAGATGCATGGGAGTTTGGGATTCTGGTGGAGGTTGGGTTTCTTGATTCTGGATACTTTGTGCTCAGTTAGAAATTGGGGTTCTATTGTTGCAGAAGAGTGCATCTCTGTGCCGGAGACTTTAACCTTGCCCAGATAGCAGTCTGGCCCTTGCCTTCCATTTCCAATAGGTTGTCAAGCTCCACGGGAGTGTGTAGACTGGGGACTGCCTTGTGACCAAGTCCATGTGATTTAAGGTCGTTTAGGATGGGGTCTTTGGATCATGAGGTAGTAGTTGAGGTTCAAGTGGGGCTTGGGACTGAGATCATATATATGGGAAACCAGCACAAATACATGATGGAGCCCCAACAGAACTCTGGTCCCAGAGCTTGGATGGGTTTCCCTGGTTGGCAGCACTCTGTGTATGTTGCCAACTCATTGATGCCAAGGGAGTACGCTGCCCATGACTCCATAGGGAGAGGACAATGGAAGCTCCACTTTGGGTACTTTCCCGGACTCTGCCCTCTGTACTTCTTCCCTTGGCTCATTTTAATCTGTATCCTTTTGTTCTAATTAACTGTAACTATGGGTACAACAGCTTTTAGTGAGTTCTGTGAGACTCTCCAGTGAACGATTGAAACTGAGGATGGTTTGGGGAATCCCACAAACTTGTAATTGGTCTCAGAAGTGAGAGTGGTTTGATGCTACCTTCTTAGCACCCCAACCATTCCCTGATAATGGCGCAATGGGGCAAAAGGGCAGGGCTGCTTCTGGCCAGAGGCTCTACACAAGCCAGGCCTTACCTGCCTGGCCTGAAAATAAAGGTTCTAATATCTGAATAAACTTTAATTCAGTCAGGACATGCCAGCACACTGCAACGAAAGATATCTTCTATCGAAGAAGGGGAGACTGTTGGAAGAGAAAAAGCAAGCCACCACAAAAGCAAACTTGTCCTTTCAGCCGTCCAAATACCCACACACCTGTCTTCCAACGTGTAGTACTGATTCATACCTTTTGCACGAACAACACCCCCAAAGTTCCATTCAGGCACATCCTTCAGCTCAAAAGGTGGCATCTTGGATGGTGTCCAGAGCTCTTCATCAGTGCAGAGGGGCTCCTTGTGGTCTGGAAACTTATGCACCTAAAGAAAAGTTCTGCTTCAAAATGAGCAATATACAATGGTTCAGTAGGAAAAATAGTTACAGCAAAAACCGCCATTTGGAAAGGGGAGTCATGGAGAACACCCAGCAGTCCTTGGCCCACAGCAGTGATCAAATCCTATGGGAACTGGAATGGCAAGGCCCCCCTTCTCTGGTAATAGAGTAAGTTATTTGGTCAGCCCATCTGAATACCTCTGGCTCTGGAACAATTCTTGCCCAATATCTTCCTGTCCCTGCCCTGTAGGAAGACTTCCTTGTCCCTCGTCTTTAAAAGCCCCATCAGAAGTGAGCACTGGAGGGTATTTGCTGCCTGGGAGCTGAACAGATATAGGGTCCCAGGAGTTGCTTTAGGGATTGGTCAGTCACCTGCAATTTGGGGCTAGTTTGCAGTTTCTTTATCAATATGATTAATATCCTCACAAACCTCTGGGTTTCTGATATGCTTGTTTCTGGTCTGTTCCACTTTAGGATGGCCAGATGTAGCAAATCCTAAGAAAACACAGGATTTCCAGTGAAGCCTGAATTTCAGATAACCAGTGAATGATACTTTGGAAGTAAAATATTTGAGACACCCTTACCCTAAAAAATTATTTGCTCTGCTCTCCTACCCGCTTCTCTTCAATCTAATGACCACTGCCCTCAGACCATACGAAAGGGTGGGCTTGGTTAAGAAGATAACACTCATACACTGATGTTTGCCTCTGGACTGGCTCTCACCATCTACAGACAGAAAAACTGAGTTAGGAAGCTCTTTGTGAAACCATGAGGCCTCAGTAAAACTGCCTACCCAGGCTGCCTTTGCTTGGAGTGTAGGAGCTTGGGTTTTTTAATTCAGCAAGACTCCAGATTATCAGATTATGAGTCAAATTACATTGTAGACTCCAGACAGAGAGGGCTTCCTTAGCAGAACAAATTCTTCATTCTGTTTCCAGGCTGCCTGGCTTTTTCCCCCGAGCTCACCTCTCTTTTGGACTTTTTAGGAAGTGGCAGGAAGCAGCTGAATGTGCCCCAGATTCTGAAATTTTCCAGCCATTTTTTTCCTAACGCTCTGCCTTGGTCAGCAGGCAGTATGCCTTCTAAAGCAGCAATGGGAACATGCCACCCAATGTCTCATGGCCATGTACTAAAGGTCGTCATTTTTCCTACCTGCCTACTGAGTCTTTGGCATTCAGCTGCTTGATCAGTGCACCATCTTAGGTTTTGTTAGGACTGGAGTTGGCTGCGGGCGTCAGAAGTCACAAAATAATAGTCAGGTATATCAGTTTCTCATGTTACTGTAACAAATTGCCACAAACTTAGTGCCTTAAAACAATGCACATTTATTCTCTTATAGTTTAAGAGGTCCAACATTGGAAATGAGACTTCTGGAACTAAAGTCAAGGATCTGCAAAGCTGGCTGCTTCTGGAGGCTCCAGGGGAGAATCTGTTTCCTTGACTTTTCCAGTTCCTCCAGGCCACTCATCCTCCTGGTTTATTATGTCCCTTCTTTCTATTTTCAAGGGAATCCCTCCAACCTTTGCTGCTAACGTCTCCTGTCTCTGACATTCCTACCTCCCTCTTACAAGCACCCTTTTATTGACCTGGGGCCAGGCCAGATCATCTCCTCTCTCAATGTTCTTAAATCATCTGCAAAATCCCTTTTGTAAGGTAACATATTCACAGTTTCCAGGGATTAGGATGTGAACATCCCTTTTGGGGGGAAGTAGGGAAGAAGTATTATTCTATCTACTATAACAAAGAAGAAGTTTATTTTTCTCTCAAATAAATGGAGGTAGTCAGGGTCAGTATGGGGGAGGCAATGATCATGAAGAGCTCAGGCTCCTTCGACCTTATCCTGCTTCCATCCTCAGCAAGCAGCCTCCACCCCATGGTTCAAGAGGACTCCTCAAACTGTAGCCAGCACATCCAAATTCTAACAGGCAGGACAAGCAAGGGGAAAAAGAAGGACTTGCGCCCTCTTTTCAAAGATACTTCCTGAGAGTTACACTCTTGGCTTCCATGAACATCCCTTTGTCCAGGACTTGGTCATAAGGCCACACCTAGTGATAAATGTGACTGAGAAATGTAGACATTATTCTGGACAGACCCATGCCCATCTAAAAAATAACGGGGTTTTGGGGCACCTGGTGGCTCAGTCAGTTAAGCATCTGACTCTTGGTTTCAGCTCAAGTCATGATCTCAGGGTCATGAGATTGAGCCCCCCGTCAAGCTCTGTGCTCAGCGGGGAGTCTCCTTGAGATTCTCTCTCTCCCTCTTCTTCTGCCCCTCCCCCTACCTCTCTCTAAAATAAAGAAACAAAATATTTTTTAAAATTGGGGTTTCTACTGTTACAAGGGAAAAAGAAGGTATCTTTTGGGGGACATCTAGTAGTCCCTCCAGTGTTCCTGATTAAATTTCTAAGATTGTACATACATTTTGGGTGGAAAATGAATTTAATTCACATGCAAGTGTGCTAAATTCCAGAAGGCAGATAGTTCTTACCTAACTGCTACTAGTCTCATGCAGATCTTTGGAGTAATGTAGCAAGTTCTCTGTAGAGCAATGAGACCAATGTTCCCAAAGAACGAAAGAAAGAAAGAGAGAAAGGAAGGAAGGAAGGAAGGAAGGAAGGAAGGAAGGAAGGAAGGAAGGAAGGAAGGAAGGAAGGAAGGAAGGAAGGAAGGAAAGAAGGAAGGGAAAGAAAGAAAGAAAAAAAAGGAAAGGGAGAGAAACATTCATATAAACGCCTTCCAGGGAAGAAGACCATGAAATGGAAGTTCAATGATTCCAGAAATAAACAAAGAAGTTTTTCCTCCAGAAGTTAGAGTGTACCGAATGATCTACCGATTACCAGTGAGTGGGTAATTTGAGTTCTTACTGAATGTGTGTGTGGTGGCTGGAGAAGGTGCATCTCAGAGTAGAAGCAAGGCACCAGGGCATGGAGAAGCAGAAATTGGGGATGCTTCCCTGCTGTGACCATAAGTTTCATGAAGGCCACACGGGCACACCTGTTGGGAATGGGATTTGGGTGAGACCCCATTAGGGATCCTGCCCCCTCATCTACAGGTAGAAGCCCTCTTGCTCTCCTAACTCACACCCCTTCAATAATCAAATCACATTGGGACTAGGCCCTGAGATGTCCTCTCTTGGCCCACTTCTTTCTTCCTACATTACTGCCATGATTATTGTCCAGTCACTATTATCTTTTGCTAAGATTTCTACAAATATTTCCTAACTGAGATGTTTAGTGAGATGCTACTCTCCAATACACATTGCAGCCAGAAGGATCTTTCTTGAATGCAAAACTGATCATCTCATGTTATAGGTTGAATTGTGTCTCTGCAAAAAAGTTATGGTAGAGTCCTAATTCCCAGGAGCTCAGAATGTGATCTTAGTTGGAGATAGCGTCTTTACAGAGGTGATCAAAGTAAGACAAGGTCTTTAGAGGCCCTACAATAGTGATTCTTCATGCTGCTGGAATTACTTACTCAACCCTCTCTTCCTTTCTAGGCTGTACGCTACATGGAGGGAAAACATTTTCTGTTGTTCCCCAGTAAGTCCTCAGGATTTAGCATGATATATACTTGGCACCCAGTAAATAGATGTGGGACAACTGATCAAATGAATGAATGATGTATTTTCCGTGTAAATTTTGTATTTCTATTTCCATTTTTACCCCAACTTTTATTTTAAAACTTTCAAACATAGAGTTAAGTTGAAAAAATTATAGAGTGAACAGACATCCATCAAACACCTAGATTCTAGAATTAACGCTTGGCTATGTTTGTTTTATCACACGCCTATCCATCCACCAATCTCTCTTATTTGATTATGAGTTTCAAATAATAGATGCCCCCAAGGTCCCTGGCAAACATGCCTGTTCAGTTTAGTAGATATCCCTAAGAGAGAAGACTACAAATACTACTGAAACCTATATCCTTAGTCCTTTGTGCTAATGCCATGATCATGTGGATTTATAACTGGAATTTAAAGGTGGAGTTCTGTAGAATTATCCAGTGTTTCCTTTATTCTAGATCCTTACCTATTTCCAGATTAGGTGTATATTTAAGATTAATATAGAAACTGCCCAGGTAAAGCAAGAAGAGCTCTGTGATGACAGAGAGGCTAAACCAATGGGTCCATAACTGAAAAGGACAGAGGACATCTCATCTGGAGGGTGCAGCCATTGTCCTGCTCAGCCAGGGTCAGAGAGGGTGAACCAAGTTGTGGAACTTCCTTCGGGGGCTGTGGTAGCACCTGATACCTCCTTACCACCCAGCCCACCTGGGATTCCAGGAAAACCCAGTAGTACACTCCTGCAGCTGATAACGGAGACATCGTGGGGAGTGCACCACCATCATGTCTAAACCGTAATGAGCCCAATCCCTGACATGCTCCTAGGCATTCATGAGCAATGGCAGGAAACCAAGGCAATTTCCGTGATTTCCTCCCAGACATCATCTTGTTCTACTCTTTTCAGAGCTATTGGCTTTACTCCATAGTACACATTCTGGGGGGCTTGTTTTGCATAAGTTCTGGCTACTTTTAATTTAAAAACTGTTTTTTTTTTTTTTTAGTGGATTTACACTTTAGAGTTTTGGGTGACTCCTGTACACAAACTCTCAAGGCACGATGGCCCCTCGGGCTTTGCGGCAGGAAGTTTACAGGTGGCGCATGCACAGTGTCTCCGTGGGAAATGATACGCCTCCTAACGGCAGATAAATAGAAAGGAAACAACACAACCCAGGAAAAGACCCGCGTGGCACCACATCTTCACTCTACCCAAGCTGAATTATCAGAAGGCCGTGAAAATGAAATGAATGTAAAAGATAAAATATGTGGTTTTAACAAGTGTCCCTTCCCACACTGCCTTTTTAATGCCGAAAGTGCTTATCATGAAGTAGTCATCGATTTGCCTATTGGAGAGAGATTTAAAATGTCTCCCCTATGAATGGTAAGGATCTCCCATAAGGAAGAACATCCAGAAATGAGTAAATTAATCTTGTATATAACTTAAAACAACTCCGTCTTTGACTTCAGTTAGGAAAGCCAATATGTCCGTGGTTTTGAATTGGTTCCTGACTCTTGCAGTTGGAAGAATCTTGACTCCGCCCTTATGAATAAATTCCTCTTCCCTCTCTAAAATTTAATGACAAATATATAAATATATACATATATATATTTAACATTAATAGTAAAAACTTTAAAGATTTTGTTGATTTTTTTTTAAGTAATCTCTACGCCCAGCGTGGGGCTGGAACTCCCAACCCTGAGATCAAGAGTCTCTTGCTCCACTAACTGAGCCAGCCAGGTGCCCCTTAACTTTAATAGCAAATACTTTAAATTTGATGGTAAATAATTTTGAAATCATGCATATTTGTGAGAAGAGCAAAGAAAAACAAAAGGTACCTATGTCCTAAATACCCCAGTACAGGCACTGTTGATAGTCCAGGGGCATTTGTTTCTCTGCTAGGTTTTCTGTGCTTTTTGTTTAAGTTAGAGACTTATGTTGCATGTGTTTTGTTTACTTGTTTGTTTGCCTGTTTTTCACAGCAGTAATCATATAGATAAAATTCTGATTCCTTATAAACTTTGATTTTAACACAATCGTTTTCTAATGTTAGAATATGATCTTCATAACTATGCGATTTAATTTTGAAATCAACTTCATGGAAGTATAATTTATACTATAACAAAATAAAACACATCTGGGACGCCTGAGTGGCTCAGTCAATTAAGCGTCTGACTCTTGGTTTCAGCTCAGGTCATGATCTCAGGGTTGTGAGTCGAGCTCCACATATGGACTCCGAGCTCAGCTCAGAGTCTGCTTAAGACTCTCTCCCTTTGCCCCTCCACCCTGTTCTCTCTCTGACTCTCTCTCTCAAATAAATACATAAAATCTTTTTAAAAAATAAATAAGAAAAATAAAACACATCCACTGTATATATATATATACATAAATATACATAAAACATATATATACGTATATATAAATAAAACACATCCACTGTGTTTGTGTGTGTGTATATATATATAGTTTTATGAATTTTAACACATAGATAACCTGTGTAAGTACCTCCCTAATCAAGACATGGATTTTTCTATCACCTTAAGTGTACCCTCCTGACCCTTTGCAGCCGGCACCACCACAGTGCGCCCCCCCTACCCCCCCCGCCATCTCTCAGACATCCACTCATCTGTTGTGCATTACAATTCATTAGTTTTGCCTACTTGGAACCTAAACTAAGTATACAGTTTTTTATGGCCACCTTCTTTTGCTCACTGTATCTTTGGGACCCATCCATGCGGTGGTGTGTATCAGTAGCTTGTTCCTTTGTATTGATAAGTAGTGCTTTATTGTATGGACATACTACAATTTGTTTATCCATTCACCACTTGGTGAACATTTGGGTTGTTTCCAGTTTTTCTCGATTATAAATAATGCTTCTATGAACATGCAAGTAGAAGTCTTTGTGTGGACATATGTTTTCATTTTCTTGGGTCAACATTGGGAGTGAACATGCTGAGCCATTTATTAATTAGACTGTCTTATTATGGGTTTTAAGAGGTTTTTTAAATATATTCTTATAACTGTACTTAGTCAGATATGTGTACTGCTAATATCTTCTCCCAATGTGTTGCTTGCCTTTTTGTTTTTTTAGTGGTGTATTTTGAATAGTAGAAGTATGATTTACCGGGCACCTGGGTGGCTCAGTTAGTTAAGCGACTGCCTTCGGCTCAGGTCATGATCCTGGAGTCCCAGGCCGAGTCCCGCATCGGGCTCCCTGCTCAGCTGGGGGTCTGCTTCTCCCTCTGACCCTCTTCCCTCTTGTGCTGTCTCTCATTCTCTCTCTCAAATAAATAAATAAAATCTTTAAAAAAAAAAAAAGAAGTATGATTTACCCTTTTTTTTTTTTTTTCACAATTCAGGATTTTTATGTTTAGTCTAAGACTTTTTTTGTCTACCTCAATGTCAGGAAGATTGTTTTCTATGTGTTCTTTCAGAAATTTTATCCTTTTAACATTTAAGTCTATGATCTATTCCAAGTTAATTTTTGTATATGGTGTGAGGTAAGGGTTGAGGTTAATTTTTTTTCACATCAATTTTTCATCATTTTGCAAATATCTAGTTGTTCCGAAACCATATGTTGAAAAGGTTTCCCTTTCCCCATGAAAATTACCTTGGAATCTTTGTTGAAATTCATATGATTTTGTTGACTACATATGTATGAGTTTATTTCTGGACTCTCTACTCTATTCCATTGATGTGTTTGTCTATCTTTAAGCCTTGACCATTGTTTCATTTTTATTTTTAATTTTTTTTGACCATTGCTTTATACTAGGTCTTAAAGTCAGGCAGTATAAATCCTCCAACTTTGTTCTTCTTTTTCAAAATTATATTTGCTATTTTGGTCCTTTGCGTTATCATATAAATTTTTTAATTAGTTTGTCCATTTTTAACAAAAAGCTGCTGGATCGTTGAATGAGATTGCATTGGGTGAAAGAATGGACATCTTAATAATATTGAGTCTTGTACTCCATCAATTTACAACTTATTTTATCTCTTTCAGCATAGCCATGTTTTTAGTGGCAGATAATATCTCACTGAATTGGAGTTATAGTTTATCAAACCATGCCCATTTTGTCAATTAGGTTGTTTCTACTTTTTTTATTATTAATAATTTGCTGTGAATATCATGGTGCTTAAAGATTTTTTTTTCAAATTTAAGGTTATTTTCTTGAGATAGATTTACAGCAGTTAAATTACTGGGTCATAGAACAGAAACATTTTACAGGCTTTGGTATATATTACCAATTGTTTTTCTCCTCTGTTCTCTACAGATTTATGGTATCTTTTGTTGATATATTAAAATCATATATTAAAATCTCATATACTAACAAATTGGAATCTGTTCTGAGCTACTCTGTCCAATTGATCTTATGCCAAAATGATGCTGTTTTAACTTTTTTAGCTTTACTATGTTTTATGACTAGTAGAGCTCTTTTCCCTACAATTAACTTTTTAGAAAGATATATCAATTTCATTATTTTTTTAAGAAAAATTTCCATTAAATTTCCTCATTAAAAATTACATTGAGAGGAATTAGTTAAGCCTAAAAATTAATTTTTAAGACTGGCCATTTTAAAAAAATTAGATTTCCTCTTCAGAAATACTGTACATCTCTCCATTTTTCATATTTTATATTTCTTAATTCAGCCTTATAGTTTTATTCATGTAACTCAAACATATATTGTATTTTATATTTTTATTGCTATTGAACATATAATCCTTATTTTCATTTTATTTTCTAACTGGTTACTGCTCTTACATAAAAATGCCTGTTGATTTTTGTATATGTAGCTGTTTTAAAATCTACAGGCACAACACATAAATGGTCAAAATAGTAACAGTCTTAATTTCTTTGTAGATTAACCCAATTTAGCTCTCCAGCAACCATTTCTGCTGAGGGTGGGGGAGAAAAATCAATGTTACTATTTCGTTGGAACTCAGCTGATAGTGTATTACATTCTCTTTTCACATCCCCATTCTCCTTCTTGCCTTCTCCCTGAAATATTCTATCTAGGATGGGGAGAGGTGTATGGTTCAAAAATGCCACACGTCTTGGCCGATATCCCAGCTGGAACAGTTTGCAGTCCCATCCCGGCACAGGCAACACCATGTCAGGGGGTTTGTTAGAATAAGCCATTCTGACTCAACCTGCAACTCACTCTTGCAGGGTCTTCTAATCCTCTGCTCTTTCACTCAGGCTCTCTGCCTTTTTCTGTCCTTTTCTATAGCCTGGCCCATTCCCGTCCTCAACTGGGATGGTGACTCCAGATGACAGGCAGCCAGACCCTACCCCAAGATGTACTTCGCTCTGTTTTCTTTTTGTGCCTTTTCCTCTAGATCAGACACATGTCATGTCTTTGGCAAAGTGCTCTTTATCACACATTTTGTGATCCAGGGCATAAATCTGATGGAGGGAAAGTTGGAGGGGCGGTGTCTACTAGGAATTACAGGGCATAAAAAAAATACCTCGGCTAATATTTCAACAATATTGTCTCCTTCTGTTATGGAATTCAAACATACAGAAGAGCACAGAGAATAGTATGATAAAGCTCCATGTCCCCATCACATTCAGCTTCAATAATTATCAACATCTTTCACCTCTGGCCCTGCCCCAACCACACCTCCTCTCTCCTTTTTTCTTCCCTTCCTCCTGGAGTTAATTTAAAACAAATTCCACATATCATGTCATTTCACTGTGGCCAAATATTTAAAGTCTTTTCTAATAATTTTTCAGAGGATTCTTTCTTTGGTATATCCCACAGGCTTTGGTATGAAGCATTCACACTTTCTTATTTTTAGTTGGTTACTGTATTTTTATTTGCTCCTTGACCTAATGTATTTGGGGGAGTTTGTCTAAATTTCTAAATAGCTAAAATTTGGGTGGTTAAAGGATCTGGACTAATTGGAGTTAATTGAATATGAGATTATCTTTGTGGCATAGTATGCAATCAATGCTTATAAATGCATACAGACACTTGAAAAGGTGAATATTTGTGATTCCATTGTATTTAATTGTACCTCTTAATTACTTTGTTAAAACCCTCTATGCCTTTATTGTTTATGCACTCAATCTCTGACAGATTGTGTTGTGTTAAAATCTTCTACTAAATGTCCATTTATCTAAATATTTTTGTTGTATATATAGTTGTTATATATTACAGGTTGAATTGTGTCCCCACCAAATTCATATAGTGAAGTCCTAACCCCCAGTGACTGTAATTGGAAAGAGGGTCTTTACAGAGGTAATCAAGTCAAAACGAGGTAATTAGTGTGAGCCCTACTCCAATAAGACTGTGTCCTTATAAAAAGGGAGCACTTGGAGAGAGATGCCCGTGCAGGGAGAACGTGATGTGAAGATGAAGACACATAAAAGGAAGGCAAAGTGAAGAGTTGCAGAGGAAGACAGCCATCTGCAAGCCATGGAGAGAAGGTGGGAGCAGAACCTTCCCTCGCAGCCCTTGAAAGGAACTGACCCTGCTGACACCTTGTTTTCAGACCTCAGTTTCCAGAACCAAGCAAGAGAGAACAGTGTTCGTTGTTCTCAGCTGCTTATTTGCAGTACTTTGTGATGGCAGCCCCAGCAAGCTAATATGCCATACAACTCTCCTATGGCTCTTACGATGGGTCTTCACTATCAGTTTCTGTAAAATTGCCTTTGCCTCTAAGTTGTACCCCTGCTTGATTTTTACATTTGATTGGCAGTCCTTTGTCCAGTCTTTTCATTAAGACGCTGTGTCCCCTTGCACTAAGCCCAGACATTTGTCATGTGCACATATGGAGCATGGTGTTTGATGATTGCACATGTGAGCTCTGGTCAAAATGGGTGGCTGCCATTTAGTTGCTACATGGCACTGGGAGAGTCCATTAATCCTTCTGTGCCTCAGTTTTTCCCTTTTGTAAGGTGAGGGAGATGTAATTGTCCTTATAAGGATAGAACAAATTAAAATATTTAAAGAGCTTACAACAGTGCCTGGCCCACAGCAAGTACTTAACATATATGTGAGTCATTATGAATCCTGTCAACTTTATAATGAAGGTACTGAGATCATTTTACAGAGGCTCAGAGGAGTTAAGTCAGGAAGCTGGTGTGACAGGATTGTTGAAGGTTGGGTTGCCGGCGGGGTGGGGGGGGGGCAGGCCCTGAGATGGAGATTAATGTGCAGGAAATATATTAGGGGGTACGCTCCAGATGAACAGGTGTGGGGGTGGAGGTGAGGCAAGCAGGATTGGGTTGGGCAGAGGAAGAAGTGTAACTGTGATGCAATCACAGCAAAGGCTCCCCAGCCAATGGGAGCAGAGTGCCATGCTGTGAAGACTCTCAGGCAGCCTGTGGACAGTCCCCCGTGGTGAGAAACTGAGGGCTTCAGCCCATAGCCACGTAAGGGTGCCATCTTGGAAGTGGACCCCAGCCCAATCCAGCCTTCAGATGACTGTGGCCTTGTCTAACATCTTGGCTGTGACCACCTGAGACTTTGAGCCAAAACTACCCGGGGAAGCTGCTTCTGAGTTCCTGACTCACACTATGAGATAAAAAATGTTTGTTGTGTTAAACTACTAATTGTTGAAGGTAATGTTTTACACAGCAATAGATAACTAATATAGGGAGCTGACTTGTCCTTCAGAGTTGTTCCAAACTGGGCTGAGGGGAAGAGGTCTTTATATTCTAAATTGACTGGTCATTAGATGTGGGCTGTCCCCCAAACCTTCCCCCCCACCCCCAGCCCCAAAGGACCATGACTTTGGGCAAAGCAGTTTTCTTCACCTAAGGGCAAGTTGTGAAGAGTGACTGAGCTGACAGCTCTTGAGAGCAAAACTCTCAGCAGCTCAGGAACATGTCCCTCAGTCCTGAAAGGTCTTGGGCAGAGCATCACAGCCTCCACTGAAAGATGTTTAGTGGGATCTCTCCTACTGTCCTGAAATGGGAATTAGGCTCACAGCTGAAATAAGCATAGTGCCCTACCTTTTAGTGAAAGATGCCTACAATTGGAGCCACTTCCCTAGGGATTAATAAAAAGCTGCAGATCAAGCCCTGCTTCCATCAAATACTTCCCCAATCCTCTCCGTTTCATTCTACATAGGGAGGGAGAGGAAAGAATGAAAGAAGGCGGTTGGCCTTGTGAGAGTGCAGTGTTTCTTGTGGGAAGTGATGTAGAGGGGGAGGCTGCAAGGTAATCTCTCCTTGGTATGGGTTGGGCCTACTGGAAGGCAAGGTCTTCCAGTCACTCCTTGCAAATCTGTCTGGTCAGCATTCTTGCGGAGTTATTCCTGTCTGCATTTCAGGAGGGAGCAAGAAGATTGAAGAGAGACAGCAGGGTGGAGAGGAGAGGCCTTGGGGCAGCTTCCAGTCCAGCCCTTTTGTGTGGTAAGGATGTGTATTTCTCATGAGTCACGTGGACCCCATGGAAGATAGACTGTCTTGAGCTGCCTGTTGAACCCTCACCAAGAGACTGAGTGCACTAGTGGGTGCTGGCAGGGGGGTGATGGAAAAGATCAAGCTGGAGCTCAATCTCCCATGGAAATGTATGGAAGGGAAAAGGCCCACAAGGCCTTCTCATATGTGTCCCCTGAAAGTTTCAAGCAAGGGCCAGTTATCCATACAAGCAGGAACCAATTAAGAGAGAACTTTGGGTGGAGGCCAGTTAAGCGATGCTTGCCTCAACACAGATGCCAGGCCTGAAGAGGATGTTGAAGTGTCCAAGAGCCAGAACCATGACTCGCACCTTCCCACCCCCACTAAGGATCTGGCCTCCCACTGAAGTCATGAGAGTGGCACTTTGACATGGTCTGATTTTTACTAACTGAAATTGACCAGAAAGTTAGGGGTATGGTCTAAGGTGTGGTTAAGGGATGGGAAGGATTAAAAAGAGCAGTGATGGGAGAAAACTGGACTGTTTCGTGTTTGGAAGCCATCACACAGAGAGGGCTCAAAAACTGATTACACTGGTAATCGCTGGAACAAAACCTCTTTGCCCTGCACTAGCATTCCATAAAGATTGTGTACAACCTACAAAGATGAGTAAAACATGGCATACCTGACCTCAAGGAACAAGAAATATTCTGTTGTAAACTAAGTATAAAGCAGGTTTGCTGAGCAAACAAGTCTAGAATGTGGATCCTTATGTTTCTTTTCCTGCTTCCCTGCATTGTCTACAGAGATTGATATTTTACCAATTGGAAATGATGGGTGAGTCTGGTGGAGAGGGATTCATTTCCTGAATTGCAAGTAGACTAGACTGTGATTAAATCTCTAATGAATTGTTTTAGAATTGCTGAGTTTGGGTTGCAGGAAGACATCCAAGAAGAGACTGAAGCCCTGAGGGCAGAGGGAAGCAGCTGAAACCGGAGACCTGAATGTTGGGAAATACCACCTTGTATCACCCTTCAAAAGCAATTGTAGCTACAGCATCATCACTGTCGTCCTATAAAATGCTTAAATTCTCAAGAGGGAGCCACCGGTGATACTGACTCATGAAACTGTTTTACAGAAAATTTCCAATGTAATCCTAAAAGTGATGCACTCTAAAAAACAGACATCAGAACTAAGGAATTTAAAAACAAAAAGCACTTCTTCACCGCACTGCGTTACCAAAATAACGAAATGTTACCTTTCTGCTTATTGGAAAAGTCCTGGTTTAAAACATCTACAAGGAATTTTATTTCAGTCAAAGCAGTGTGTTGCCTAGCACTGTACTGCTGCCCTGCCTGGAGGCAACTCTCCGCCCAAACCAAGCTAATGTCTTGTGTCTGGTTCAGTCGGCTCTGGCCGGGAGTAAAAAGGAGACTTGGCAGGTCCGCCCCGGCTCTGAGGTTCTCCGGTCCACGGGCCGCCGGGACCCAGGGCCTGCGGGCCGCGCATTCCCGCATCCTGCGCACCGACATGAATATTCAGCACCGCGTTCCAGGGCGCGCGCTGGGGAAGTACCCACAAGCCCCCGCGGCCCCGGGGCTGCGGGGACCCAGCGCCTTGGCTCAGAGCGGGGCGAGGTCACCCGGCGCTCCCCGAGACCTTGGCCCCCGGCCCGGCGGCAGAGGCGGAGGCGGGCCAGGCGGGCCGCCCGCCAATCGGCGCCTTGCGGGCCAGGGGCGCGAGTCCGCGGGAAGGGGAGGTAGCGCCGCAGAGCCGAGGACGCTGGTCCTCAGAGCCCCCGGGAGAGACTGGGGGAGGACTAGAGATGACGAGAGGAAGGAGGCTGGGGCGGGAATACAGTCACAAGCTATGACGGCCTTAATGCCAACTCCATAGCGCAGCCCCTCTGCGCCGCACAGCCTGACGGGAGCCTCACCTTCCCGGCGCAGGAAGGGCCCGCGCCGCGGCGTCGACACCGCCCGCCATCGCGGGGCACGCCGGGAGAGAGCCGTTTTTCCCCACTCTCCAGTAAACGAGGGAGAGGAGGGTATTTCCGGTGTTAAGACAATCTTTACGGAAAGGGTGGGGCCGGCCTGGTTCCGCCCCTCCCGCCCGGCAGGGGCGGGGCGAAGAGTGACAGCGTCTCGGCCTGCGCTAAGGCCCGCCCCTGCACCGGAAAAAGGAAGGCGGGGGAGTCGATCTGGAATGGGGAGCGAGATCTCCTGAAACAACTGCAGGCGGCGAGGAGAAAGGGGCGGGGCCCGGCTCGGAGGGGCGGGGCGACTTGCCTTCCCCTCGGGTCACGCGCGGCAGGAAGTCGCGCCCTCAGCCGAGTATCGAAATGGGGACCTCCCTGGACATTAAGATTAAGAGAGCGAACAAGGTTTATCACGCCGGGGTAAGTAGGGTGGGCGGGTCTGCAGGTTCGGTCGTCTGCGGGGCCCCGCGCCCTTCTGGGTGTCCCTGGGCCGGGCAGAGCGCTCCGCTAGGTGCGGCCCCGCCAGGTGTGCCCCCGCGCGGTTCGCAGGCCTTCGGAGGACCCCGGGCGGAGTCCCCGCCACGTCCTCGGGCGTACGGGCCGAGGGGCCGGCGCCTGAGCTGCGGCGTTAACCGCTGGCCCTTTGAACATCCGCTCGGCCTTGGGTCCAGAGCTTGAGCTGTCCATTGAGGGCGGAGGAGCTTGGTGTCCACATGCCCCGTTCCCTCACTCCCGACGTGACTGCAGAGGTCTTAATGAATGAAAGGCAGAATTCGCCTCGAAAAAAAAAAAAATACGCACTTCAGGGTCCGGTCAGCTCTAACACCATGCAGAAGTTACTCGTTTTTTTATTCTTTGGATGATGTACAGAGGGCATGGCATATTAAAATGCAAGTACAAAAAAATAAAAATCTTGATGACGGCATTAAGTTTTGTGCTACTCTCCAATCATTTAACCTCCTCTGGCCTCAGTTTCCTTATTTGCAAAACGCGGATGCAAGGTTCCTGTAGCTCAACCCCACTCTACCTCAGAATCAGTCACCCTGGGAATTTTAAAGTATGATTGCCCGGGTCCCACTCCCAAAGATACCATTGTTTGTAATGTGCAGCCCTCGCTGAAATCACAGCTAACTCACGCTGTGGAATAAAATTGAGAGTAGTGGTTGGTCCCATAAATGCAGCGCAGTCTCAAAAGGGATTGAATACCAGGCAGGCAAAGATCATGAACAGATGCTAAACCCTTTTGAGTGCAACACTAGTGGGGAAACCTGATGTTTACACAGACTCAAATGGTCACCTCCCAAATTATTAATTTTAGAGGGAAAAAGCTACCTTCCTAATGGAGGAATCAGATCATCACCAGTCTGGCCGCGATCAACAGCGTCACCTCACTATCACCACTAATGATGCTGCTGACAGTATGTTCTGGCATGATCATAGAGGGTCTGGCCTGATGCGCTGAAAAGGGAACAACTCTTTTATGTAGTATTCCTACCAAAAAGGTTCAACTTAGATCAATTCATAGGGAAACAATCAGGCATTTCCAAATTGAGGAACACTCTGAAATAATTGGCCTGCATTCTTAAAAAATGTGAATGTCATGAAGAAAAGGGAATTTTTCTAGATTAAAAGAAACTAGAGGGATATGACAACCAAATACAGCACATAATTTTTGATAAATAAGTTTGGGTATGGGCTATATATTAAATAATAGCTTTGTGTTAAATTTCCCTAGTGTGATATTTGTATTTTGGCTCTGCTATGTAGGAGAATACTCCACATAGTGAAGTATTCAGGAGTAAAGTATGACAATAACTGAATTTTGAATAGTCCAACCACAGATTGTGTGTGCATGCATGTGAGGAGAAGAGAGAGAGCAAATAGGGCGAAGTGTTAATTGACAACTCTAATTGAAAGCTATATGAGTCTACTTTATATTCTTTATATTCTTTTTTAATAACAGTTTTATTGAGATGTAATTCAGATACCATAGAATATACCCATTTAAGGTGTAGAATTCAGTGGTTTTAATATATTCACAGTTGCTCAAATAATCACCACCATCTAATTTTAGAACATTTTGGTCCATCCAAAAGGAAACCTTGTACCAATTAGCAGATATTCCTCGTCCTCCTTACCTTTCAGCCTGTGGCAATCACAGATCTGCTTTCTTTCTCCATGGATTTGCCTATCCTGGAAATTTCATATATGTGGCCTTTTGTGACTGGCTTCTTTTGTTTAGCATAATGTTTTTGAGCATAATGTTCATACCTATAGCGTGTATCAGTTCCTGGTTCCTTTTTATGGCTGAGTAATATTCCATTGTATGGATAGGCCATCTTTTACTTACCCATTCATCTATTGATGGACATTTATTTGGGTTTTCACTTTTCGGCTTTTTTGAATAATGCTACTATGAACATTCTAGTACAAGTTTTTGTGTGAACATATGTTTTCATTTCTCTTGGATATAGGCAGAGGAGTGGAATTGCTGGATGAGATGATACTTTTGTGTTTAACTTTTTTTTTTTTTTTTAAGAGAGCCAGCACATGCATGAGCTGGAGGGGTGGGGAGGGCAAAGGGAAAGAGAGAATCTTAGGCAGGCTCCATGCCCAGCACGGAGCCCAACGAGGGGCTCTGTCTCATGACCCTGAGATCATGACCTGAGCCAAAATCAACAGTCAGACATTTAACTGAGCCACCCAGGCCCCCTGCTATGTTTAACTTTTTGAAGACCCATCAAACTGTTTTTCAAAGCACCTGCTCTGTTGTACATTCCACCAGCAGTGTGTGAGGGCTCCAGTTTCCTTTCTGCTTTGT
Organism: Leptonychotes weddellii; assembly: GCF_054177405.1. Lineage (NCBI taxonomy): Eukaryota > Metazoa > Chordata > Mammalia > Carnivora > Phocidae > Leptonychotes > Leptonychotes weddellii. The sequence continues at coordinate 186,080,914 of NC_138369.1, read as the reverse complement.
ATTCTCTGTTTCTTCTTTGTTAAGAGATTAACTTTTCTGTAGTTTGGAAATTCAGAATAAGAACTGGGGGAGGCAGTGATAGGAGACTATATACATTTTGCTTTAATAATTATTATTTCATCAAAAACTCAACATATTCCATTCAGAGATGTTCCAGCTGAGATGTTTTCTGTGGTTTTAAATAATGGTACAAGTAATGAAAAGTACATTAAGAAAAGGTGCAAGAACTGAAATGGTAAAGTTGACCCAGCCGGAAGGCCTCGTGGTCGGGAGAACTGAAGGTGCCATTAATGGGAACAGAATCTGCAGTGGCTGGCTTATGGCAGTGTTTCTTAATCTTGTGTCGGGGGACCTTATATGGCATTTATGAAAGAAAAATCAAGGTAATTTCTCCTAAACAGATGGTTGCTATATATCATTTAGAAGCCAAAAAAGAAAATAGACTGAAGTCTAATCAATGAACAAAAGTTTGTATTTGGACCTATGTGCCTATGGCTCAGATATTAGACTCCGTCATCTGTGGTTCAGGATAGGTGGAATAGGTGGCCAGCGCTGTCGTGGCTGCTTCCTAAGCTCCAGGTGGCAGGACCCTTGCTGGCCAGTTGCTTGATGGTCTCAGTGCCTGTGGACGGTGCGTGTAGCAAGCATAGTTTGTGCCATGATTGTGCAAGGGGTGCCTCTCTTTCCCATTCTCCCCACTCTTACTGGCTGCAGGTGGAACTAATACAAGTTTTCGATGTTCTCTGTACATCTTAACAGCTGTGGTAAAATTTCCGTTACTAAGGATTAGACTTCTCAGCGGGCACCTGTAATTGTCATAGTTTGTTTGACGTGGCTGCCACCCACGTTAGCCTGATCTTTAGATCATAAGTGAGTGTTGTTCACGCAATGCACGTTTGCCTGTGTAGCCACATAAAGCAGTCTTCTCGGGATGCCGGGGTAGTTCAGTTGGTTAAGTGTCTGACTCTTGATTTCGGCTCAGGTCATGATCTCAGGGTCCTGGGATTGAGTCCCGCATAGGGCTCCCTGCTCAGCGGGGAGCCTGCTTCTCCCTCTTCCTGCCAATCCCCTTGCTTGTGCTCTCTCTTTCTGAAAAATAAATAAATAAAATCTTAAAAAAAGGAGTCTTCTCTTGCACTCAGAGGTGCTTGGGAAGCACTGGCATAGAGTTGCTTTAGCCAGGCTGTGTCACTCCATTTTACTAATGAGGAAACTGAGGCCTAAGCGGGGTGTGGAATTTGCCCAAGGCTTCCCAACTCAGCCTGGATTCCAGCTCAGGCCAATCAGCTTTGTGCTTCCAACAATCTGTGATACCGCCTCCTTAAGAGTGGCCATTTTTGTGCAAATGGAAGAATTTATAATGTAGAAATAATTATCAATTTCCTAGGAGTGCTTTAAATAGCACTGTAATATTTCCATTTAAAAAACTATGACTTTGGGACGCCTGGGTGGCTCAGTTGGTTAAGCATCTGCCTTTGGCTCAGGTCATGATCCCGGGGGGTCCTGGGATTGAGTCCCGCATCGGGGCTCTCTGCTCAGCGGGGAGTCTGCTGCTCCCCCTGCTTGCGTGCTCTCTCTCACTGACAAATAAATAAATATTTTTTAAAAATTAAAAAATAAAAAACTATGACTTCTATTCAGAAAAGGTACTGATTCTATTACTATGCTTTTCAGTGTTTTAGTTGTCATGAAAGCATTTGAAAATGGCTTTCATTCTGTGGATACCAGAGAACCTAAGTTATACTTGGGTTTAAAATTGGCATTTGGGTTTTTTCCTAGGGAAAAAAATGCTTATTGACGAAATGATGGACTTTTAAAGAATCACTGTTGAATCATTTTAAAAATATATAAATGTAATACATGCCGTGTGAACGACTTAACATTAATTTACAAAAGGCTAGAAAGTGAAGAGTAAGTTCTTCCTCCTCTTTCCCCCTTTTCTGTCCCTGGAGGTGTCCGCTGACACTTTGGGTACTATTCCAGGCATTTCCTGTGACGAATGGTGTACGTGCACGCGCGCGCACGCACACACACACACAAGCACGCACGCACAGCCTGTTCTTTCTGCTTAACGGTGTATCTTTATCTTGGACATCTGTCAATCTCATCCTTTTGTAGGTTTTTATTAAATCCAACCAAATTTACTCAGCCAGTTTCTGATGATCTCATGAGGCTTGCAGGTCGTAGAGAGACACAGGTAAATACATAAACAAAAGGTGATCAAGTGCTCAAATAGGAGCATCTGTGGGATCTAATGAGCACAAAGCAGGGCATCAACATTTTGTAGGGGGAAGATAGGGTCCTCTGGAGCCTCACTGAAGTTGTGATGCTTGCACCTAGTTTTGAAATGTAAGCGCCAGGCCGGAATCTCCCTCCCACCAGAGACCACAGACGCTCCTGTTCATTCCCAGCAGGAGGAGCAGACCCAGCGGCAGAGTGAACAGTCCGGGCCCAGCAAAAGCTTTTGTTTCCTTTGTTTCCCAGGCTTTTCCAGGCACTTATAGAATCTCATTTGGCAGCAGTTTTTAAAAGGGATTTCACTTTATCATCTTTCCAGATATTTATTCTCTTTTCCTTGAATTTATTCGGCTCTTTTCCTGTAGTTGTGTTTTACCTTCCTAAGTTGGCTGTTCAGCTTCTTAAATTGTAGCCTCCTCTTTTTTTTTTTTTAAGATTTTATTTATTTGACAGAGAGAGACACAGTGAGAGAGGGAACACAAGCAGGGGGAGTGGGAGAGGGAGAAACAGGGTTCCCGGCGAGCAGGGAGCCCGATGCCGAGCTCCATCCCAGGACCTTGGGATCATGACCTGAGCCGAAGGCAGATACTTAACGACTGAGCCACCCAGGCGCCCCTGTAGCCTCTTAAAAATGCAGACATTTCCCTCTAAGGACTGCTTTAGCTGCATCCCTACGGTCTTTTGTTTCTAGTGGGTTGGCTGGAGTTTCTGTAAAGCAGACACCCTGTAACCCCACCCAGCTCCTGCCAGAGAGGGGCAAGGCCAGGAGCGCCAGGGAGATGGGAAGAAGTAGAACCGCTCTGCCCATGTGCTGTCCGAAGTCGCTGCTCCAAAGGACCCTGCTGAGGCCGCCTGGTGCAGCAACCTCACACACTGTGGACATGGGAAGACCCCAAAATAACGCTCTACTTACCTGTCTCATGAGATGTGACTTGTGGCAATTTTATAATTGTACTAAAATGTCTTCCAGGGCGCCTGGGTGGCTCAGTTGGTTAAGCAACTGCGTTCGGCTCAGGTCATGATCCTGGAGTCCTGGGATCGAGTCCCACATCGGGCTCCCTGCGCAGCAGGGAGTCTGCTTCTCCCTCTGACCCTCCCCCCTCTCATGCTCTCTATCTCATTCTCTCTCTCAAATAAATAAATAAAATCTTTAAAAAAAAAAATGTCTTCCAATTTCCATTATGGTTTTTTGTTTGACACCTGAATTGTTTAGAAGTGTGTGTTTTCATTTCCGTTATAAAAACAACTCTCGGGCGCCTGGGTGGCTCAAGTTAAGCCACTGACTCTTGATTTCAGCTCAGGTCATGATCTCAGGGTCGTGGGATCGAGCCCCACATCAGGCTCCCTGCTCAGCAGGGAGTCTGCTTGTCCCTCTCCCTCTGCCCCTCCCCCAGCTTGTCACTCACTCTCTTGTGTGCGCGCTCTCTCTCTCAAATAAATAAATCTTAAAAACAGCTCTCATAGACTTACAATAATCCTTACATTTAAATTAAAATTTTAGAAAATTCCTTATGAGAAGAGTACCTTGAACTGGAATGTGAGGTCACGGTGGAGCAGAGAAATATCGGGTCCAGTGGTCAGGAAAAGACTTAATATCACGGAAAGTTTTCAGTAATTTAGTGGTAACCTGTAATACGTTAGCAACACATTTTATATATTCTTCTGTCATTGCACTGATTAAACTTGTAATTAATATGTTCTTTGAGTCTGCCTAACTAAAATACTGTTTTGTTTATATTTATATACCTAGGCCTATCAGTACCTGCCCACTCAGTAGGCACTCAAAAACTTTATTAAATGATAGTTGAAGCCTTAAAACATTTAAACAAAATTCATAAAGCTAATAGTTTTATAAATGCATTGATCAGAAAGGGAAAGCTAGGTCTTATAGGTATACTATAGATTTTCCTTTGTAATTACAAATAATATTTTAGGCATAAATTCTACACAGGTGTTGGTAAGATTCTTATTTTGGCATAGCCCCAGAGCTACACACGAACCCCCCATTACTTGTATTTGCTCTAGGACAATCATTTTTAAGAGAATGATTCAGATAAATATGGGAATGGGGACTTCCAAATTCCTGTCAGTGTGATTCTCTTCAAATTCAGATATAGAAAATAATAGAAAACTGTCCAAAATTTGTTTCCTGGCGTTTTCACAATTTACACAGTTCAGAGTGAATAGACCTTCCTCAGAGCTTGAAGCATCCTTGCCATTCCACTCTGAGAGTCCTTCTCATTGAGTCCAGAAACTTGACTTGTGTTTCCAAAACCCCATGTATGATGCAAGATCATCAGGAATATGTGATTTAAAAAAAAAAATTCCCTAATTCTGTATTTCTAGTGAATGTTCTAATATCCCATGAGAGCACTTAACTAATATTGTTTTATTTATTTTTTATTTTTTTATTTTTAAGATTTTATTTATTTATTTGAGACAGAGAGAATGAGAGGGAGGAGGGTCAGAGGGAGAAGCAGACTCCCTGCCGAGCAGGGAGCCCGATGCGGGACTCGATCCCGGGACTCCAGGATCATGACCTGAGCCGAAGGCAGTTGCTTAACCAACTGAGCCACCCAGGCGCCCCACTAATATTGTTTTATAATAACATACTAGTATGACCCTTTCCAACTCACTCACAGACTGCTTTAGTCCCCACTAACACTGAAGAATCCCCCCCTCATTTTATGGTTCAGAAACTAAGGATCAGAGAACTCAGTGACATGCCAAGGGCACTGAGAAGACTAAATCTTCGAAATCACACTTCTGTATGCCTTTTCCAGGTCTTAATTTTTGTCATCTGGAGGATGGTGCTGATACCTAGTCAAAGGTTTTGTTGTGAGATTAAATGAGATAATGTTTTAAGACATTTTATTGTAGGTTCTGACCCTTAGCAGGGGCTCAGATGGTGAGTGTTGGTATTGGTGTGCTTTTCGGTAATGTCTGTTCACTCAGAATTGCTGTGTCTGCCATGATGTGGATCCGGAGGTAGTACACTGTCCAAGTAAGTGTGTATCAGATGCTTCTCAGATCGTCGGATGTCTGTCCATGGTGGACTTGGAGGAAGGAGGGCCAGTGCCCTGGGAACCCTGATAGCGGGTTTGGTCACTGGGAGCCGAGTGTGGTTCGGGTAAGCCTGTATGCTTCTTGCATGGTGCAGGAGAGGTGTTCCTGATCAAAAAGTTTGACTCAACTGCATCATAAAGTATGTTACGTTTTCAGTGGACCAGAGGAGCTTATTGGTTGAAAGAACCCTGCAGTAAATCTTTTTGTAATGTAAATATGATTCATTTGTTTTTACAGATTCAGAATGTTTTACATTCTAAAATCCTGGCACGTGTACTCATGAAAGTGACACTGTTAAATATTGTGGTTGTGAAAACCATAAATAAGAGCTTTGCTATCCAGTGTAACCAGGTTATGGTGATAAGGAATCTGCACAATGGGCTGGTTACTGTTCCCACAAGAACCTCTAGATTTCCGTTTTGGCTTATTTGGCTTGCATGTAATTTCCTGTTGAAAAATTAAATAGGAGAGCCGCCTGGGTGGCTCAGTCAGTTAAGCATCTGCCTTTAGCTCAGGTCACGATCCCAGGGTCCTGGAATTGAGCCCCACATGGGGCTCCCTACTCAGTGGGGAGTCTGTTTCCTCCCTCTCCCACTGCCCCTCCCCCCACTCGTGTTTCCCCCCCCTTAAATAAAATCTTTTTAAAAATTAAAGAGGAAAAATCTTATATGTAACAGTTCATTATTATGAAGAAAAGTTGCAAAACCGTAATGGTATGGAAAAAAAGCGTAACTACTGTGCTTTGTACTGTTGGATTCTTGATACATGAATGGTCAGTCCTGGTGAATGCTGTTGCAAGTGCTTAGGGTACAAAAATGAGCCAGGAGGGATCCCAAGATAATTTGGGGGAGCTATGAACCTTTTAGGAATCGCTGTCGTCTCAACTTTGAGTGGGCCTCTTTCTTGAATAATTGAATGCTCCTGAAAAGGCCTGTCTCCAAAATCATAACCTCACCCTGATGCAATGCAAGAGAGGCATTTTCAGAATTATCCAAGCCTGTTTGAAAACTGGGTGCAGTAAAATGAATCATGTAGTTCTCCGTTTGGTGTTTGTAACAACACGTTTTGTGCTGGCCTGAGCATTAGTGAAGCTTGTCTGACCGCTGTGGGCGTGCGGGCTGCTAGACTCTGCAGCAGGGGGACCCTTGACTCCCAGCAGCCTGCTCTGACTCCAGCAGGGTGGTTGGGTTTCCTCTACCTTCCTATTGATGCTAGTCCCCAGTGTGGACCTCCTGACCCTGAGTTCCCAGTGTGGACCTCCCGACCTTGCAGCATCCTGATCTGCTGGCGGAGCCAGCCACGCCCTCCCCGTGGGCTCATCCTGCATCTTTGCCCTGGCCTGCTTCCAGCGGCTGATTGGCCCCCAGCGCTGACCTCCTAGCAGTGCTGTTCGCAGTCCGGAGAGCCAGTGGCACAGGCAGGTTTCGAGGAGATGGCGCCTCTCTTCTCCTCTTGTTCCCCCTCTTGACTCCTTCTCCACTACTGCCCCAACCTGAGTTGGCAGAGCCCCACTGGTCTGTTCTACGGACTTGCAGTTGTGCTAACCCTCCTCCCGATGGTCCCTGCTCTGCCTCCCTTGGCTCGCTCGCTCCTGGTTCTCCTGCTCTGGTGAACCGGGCGCCACTCACTCCCTCAGCTTTGGGCTGAGCTGACCTGACCCCCTGGCTGTCCCTTCCCCGTGGCCTTGGCCCCCTCCTGCCTCCACTGCTCTTCCTGCACCTCTGCTCACCCTGCTTGTTCTCTGCCCTCTTAGCACAGGCCTGTTCTGGAAAAGTTGTGATTTGAAGTCAGTTTTCCATTCGCTTTCCACTTTCGTTTCGGCTACACTTTGGGAGTTTTTAACCCCCTAACTCTGAATATCTCTTCCTCTCACTCAATGTTCTTTTTAATCAAGTAGTCGTGATACATAAATGGAATTCTTTTAGTAAACAGATCTATGACCTCACCTCCACCCCTGCTTTGTTTTCTTGGCTTCAACTTTTGTTCAAAAAACAGTTACTTGTTAGCCATTGGGCAGGTGGGCTGATCTGTTTCCCCTCCCTGTGAGCAGATGAAGACATGGAAGTTCCAGAATAGCATTAGTAACAAATCAGCAACTGAGAGTATCATGCCAACAAGATAAGCACAGTGTTCTGAAGCTCAGAAATAAACCATCTGCATGGAGAGGTTAAGGAGCCGTCAGTTAATACAGCGGCTTGCTTCAGAGCCACCAGGATTCCCACGTGTGGTTGGAGATCCAGGGTGTTGGGCTCTGTGGTGTGTTGGGCACTGCTGCTCTCCGCCCGTGGGGTTCTGGGTCCTTTCAGATGCTTTCCATACAAACACAAACAGGTAAAGGGCCAACTTTTGTAAAAATACTTTTGTGAAGTGAAGAATGCCTATCAATTTCAGTTATTGTCTTCTACCTGAACACAAGACTTTCTGGACACATTTATATGGTGAGCAACTCTTAAAAAGACTGACTTGGTCTTTTATTGTCTACTGAAGAGAAAGTCTACTTTCTCACTGACAGGTAGAAGAACATTCAGGCTCAGAGCAATGTGCCTTTCTCCAGGTGATGGAAAATATATATTACCTCTCATCTCAAAAACTAGAGTGAGTGTTTCCTTATAAACAGCTCAAGAAGATGAACAACATTGTTTAGGATGAAGATTTAAAAAAAAAAAAAATTAAAGCGATGAAACTTTTTTTTTTTTTAAGATTTTATTTATTTGTGAGAGAGAGAATGAGAGACAGAGAGCATGAGAGGGAGGAGGGTCAGAGGGAGAAGCAAGCTCCCCGCCGAGCAGGGAGCCCGATGTGGGACTCGATCCAGGGACTCCAGGATCATGACCTGAGCCGAAGGCAGTCGCTTAACCAACTGAGCCACCCAGGCGCCCCGCGATGAAACTTTTTATTAAATGAAATCTTATAGGGCGCCTGGGTGGCTCAGTTGGTTAAGCGACTGCCTTCGGCTCAGGTCATGATCCTGGAGTCCCTGGATCGAGTCCCGCATCGGGCTCCCTGCTCGGCAGGGAGTCTGCTTCTCCCTCTGACCCTCCTCCCTCTCATGTGCTTGCTCTCTCTCATTCTCTCTCTCTCAAATAAATAAATAAAAAAATCTTTAAAAAAAAAAATAAATGAAATCTTATATAGAATTCTAATATATCAATTTCTATAATATCTATTAAAATAGTCTATCTTATAACCATATAAAATCAGAGCTTTTCCATTTGAAGCGATTCCCACCCTGCCTTCCCCGACTCATCCTCAAATCCCAAAGTGGCTGCTGAGGTGTCTGCACAGGCCTCGGGCCCAGTGGCTCACAGTTTGAAAAGTATTGGTTGTACGATGTAGTGACCGGCCAGAGCCGACAAGGTTGAAGTTCTTCATACCGTCCCATTTTATTTTGTCTTATGCCAAAACTTAAAAGTTCTATTAACTTTCAGATACAATGCAGTACAGGCAACCAGGCTGACAACATTTTGCTTTTATTCACTGGAGGATTTAAATCGAAAAACATAGCCCCCTACTCCACACAGAACCCACATTGTCGGTTCATCTTCTGCCCGTTTCCTCCTTGACAACCTGCTCACCTGGGGTTCTTGCGCCAGGAGTCCCAGCAGAAGCCGGTGGGTCTGACCACCCTCCCTTTTGTTCTCCTTGTCCTGGGAAGGGCAGTGTGAGATTGTCGGTAGCCTTTGATTCTTGCTAGGAACCTGTACCTGATAATGCTTGTCTGACTCCAGATGCTGATGCTCAGAAAGAGCGTGCCTCTGAGAAGCCGAGGGCTTACACCAGCTGTCCTCCTGGCTATTGGATAGGATCCCCTGGTGTGTGACGTTAGCACGTGTGCTTTCTAATGATGGCTGGGTTCCATTCATCCTCACCACCCTGTCCTCTGTGCTGACATTCTTCTCTATGCTTATGGTTTTCTGTCACACACCTGGCATAATGGTAGCCAAATATGGGTCTGCCCTTTGTTTTATCAGAAAAGATCATTTAAGGGGCCTGGGTGGCTCAGTTAAGCGTCTGCCTTAGGCTCAGGTCATGATCCCAGGGTCCTGGGATCGAGTCCCTTGTCGGGCTCCCTGCTCAGCGGGGAGTCTGCTTTTCCCTCTCCCTCTGCCCCTCCCCCCTGCTCATGCTCTCTCTCTCTCTCTCTCTCAAATAAATAAATAAAATCTTAAAAGAAAAGAAAAGGTCATTTAAGACCATTACTCTAAAACCCAAATCACCATCTTTGGGAAAGGAACAGAAGTCCCATCAAAGAAAAGTAAGGGATAAAAGGGCAGAAATTCCTCTCTTCAATAATAATCAGGAAAAAAAAACCCACCTTTTTTTAATTTAAAAAAGCTCTAGTAGTTATTTGATCATACTTTTCAGATTCGTTCTGTAAATTTTAAAAATGTGCATGTTTTCACTTGTTAAGAAAATTCAAGTAATGGGAAGGAGTATCAAATGAGAAGTAACATTCCCCATCCCCCTCCTTCACTGCTCCATAAACACACCCGAGAATTGGCACTTGACATTCCCAGCCTCCCACAGCGTGGTCCTGGGGTCGCCATGGGCAGGGTGCCCGCCATGGGCATGGCACCCGAGCGCCACTGAGCCACGGGGAGCAGACGCTGCTGCCGCCGTCCTGGGGAGCACGGTCGGCCCTGCACTCTCTCGGCCCACTCCTGCCTGTCAGCAGCCCTGTGGGCTGTGCTCCACCCACCTCTGGCCCTCTCCTCCTGGGTCCAGGCTCTGCCTTGGACTTGATCTACTGTTCTCTTTCATACGCGAGTTCACTCTGCCCCGGGTGCAGTTTGGTGGCTGTTGGAGCTGTTCATTATGTAAGCGGGCAGGTTATAACTCCCTGTATTCCACGGCCATTACTTTGGCATATAATTAGGGCAGCTCCCAGCCTCTTGTAATCGGAGCTCGCCAAAACTCTTGGTTTATAGTCCCCAGTCTTTACGTTCACTTATGCCAGTAGTTCAAACAAATGCAGTGCTCCAAACTTTCCATGAGTTTTACGGTTATTGAAATCTAAAATCCAGTAATCTCCTTTAACTCACAGTTTTGCTAATATGTAGTATCCAACCTCTGAAACCACACAGCTAATGGGACAGGATTCTAATGGAACACTCTTGCACGAAAGACTCCATATTTACTTTTAAAAGTTTTACTTTTTGTGACTAGGACTGGCAGTCTTATTTTGCCCCTTTGAAACTTTTACTCAGGGGCTCAGATTTCTTTTCCAGACTCTCAAGAAAGTTTCAGAACTGGAAATTTCAGAGATATCCACATTGGACAATTCCCGTGAGTTTTGTCAGCCCATTTTACTTAGTATTTACACCTGTACTTACACTGTAGCATACCTAGGAGAAACCTGCTGTCTCCCACCAGAGTAGAACAGCATCAGAATGCAGTACTGAAATGTGAGCCCCTGGGGCGCCTGGGGGGCTCAGGCGGTTAAGCATCCGACTCTTGGTTTCAGCTCAGGTCATGATCTCAGGGTTGTGAGATTGAGCCCCCCGTTGGGCTCCGTGCTCAGCGCAGAGCCTGCTTGGGATTCTCTCTCTCTCCGTCCGCCCCTGTCCCCCCTCGCACTCTCTCTCTCCTCCTCCCAAAAAAATAAAAATAATAAATGAATGAATGAATGAATGAATAGAATGTAAGCCCCTGAGAGCAGGGGCTTTGTCTCTTTTGTCCCCTGCCCTGTCCATAGTACCTGGAACAGTGTTGATATTTCTGCTGTTTTGGCAGTATGTGTACGTAAGCCAAACAAAATTAGTATCTCAGTATTTTGTTACAGTCCTGTTGCTAGTGACCTGATTGATTTTCATAGATTTTTACTTAAATATTAACCACTTTCAGACTGTGACCCTATTGTCAAGAAAGTAGGATGACTGTATTTCCTTCTATACTTGATTATCTCTATGACTTTCTTAACTGAGGCCATCACATACAATACATTACTCTCCAGTGTAGAGTTCTTTTGAGACCATAACCACCACCACAATCCAGATGTGGAACAGTTCTGGCCCTCCCCGAAATTCCCTATGTCCTCTATAGTCCCCTTTTCTTCCCCCACTCCTCGCCCTTCCCCCAGCCACTGGCAAGTTCCAGTCCACTTTCAGTCCCTCTGGTTGCCCATTTCCAGAATATCTTGTAAGTGGCATAAGTGTGATTACATGATAGGTAGCCTTTTGAATCTGGCCTTATCAGGTAGCATAATGCCTTTGAGACTCATTCAAATTGTTGTGCACATCAGTGGTTTGTTCCGTTCCATTGCTGAGTTGTCTTCCCTGGTATGGATGTACCGCTGTGTTCAGCCATGCGCCCGTTGAAGGACATTCGGGTGATTTGGAATAAAGCTACTAGAAACATTTGCGTACAGATTTTTGTGTGGACATAATCTTTCATTTCACTTGAGTAAAATCTAGGAATAGAATTGTTGAGTAGCATTGTGGGTTTTAATGACAGATTAGAGATGATGCAGTCTCTTCAAAATTTTTATTTCTAGAACTTCAGTAAACACCACATAATATTGGTCATTACTGACTGTGTGGAGAAATATTTGGTAATCATTTGTTCTCTTTTTCAAACAAGACGGATAACAGTTGTAATACAGAATTGTGGATATGGGAGTACCTAACAAGTTGAAATCTCTCTAATGTTTCTGATTTCTGTTTTCCAACCAAAATGGGTCTCTGAGTGCTACTAAGAAAGACTAGTGTTTTAACAATTGTCTTAGCAATTAATCGTCTAACTTGTTTTGCCCACCCAGCTCACTGATTTACCCTGTGATTTTGTTGTGCATTTGTTTCTCTGTGGGTAAATGAAGGGGCAGCCCACTATTGGTGTACAAGATCTCCAGACCAGATGTAGTGGGAGGATGCCAGGTGGTTCTGAGTACTGCCGCAGCGTTAGGAAGGAGGGATGTGTTTGGGTACTTGAGGACTCTTGAGAACAATGAAGCTCCTCGTGGTGCTGGGACCATCAGAAAGGAAAGATATTGGAGAGAGAAGGGCTGAGGCATTAGGTAAGATAAGAGGCTTTTGCTTCTCTGGCAGTTGTGTTCAAGTTCAAAGCAAGAGATAATCCCCAGAAATTTGACTTTCTAGCACACAGTCTTTAGATCTTTTCCCAAGGCGAGCAGTATGCCCTTGGGTTATCAGAATTTAAAGAGCTTAGATCTTTGTACATTTAGGTCCAGAGGCCACCCATTCTGGGGCTGATCTTATTTTAAAAATTGATTTATTATTAATTATGTTAATAGTTAATCAGTTCACGTGGTTTAAAATTCATGAGTTTCAAGATGGGCGCATCTTCCCCTCACCATCCATCAAGGTCCTCTCAATGGGATAACCAAAAGCTATCAATTTCTTGTGATTCCTGCCAAAGATATTTTATACATATATAAGTAAGTATGTACAAATGGCAACAATGTTTTTTCACAGTGGTGCAATATACAGCCTTAAAAAAAAAAAAGAACATGTATATACTAATGTGAATGATTGTCAGGATATTGCTCAAGGGAAAAACCACCATTTTCCTATTGTTGGAATTTAGGTTATTACAGTCTTGTTATTACAAACAGCACTGCCCTGAATAACCATGTTCATAAGTCATTTCACCTGTACCAATGTATCTGAGGAAAATTCCTAAAATGGAATTGCCGGGCCCAGGTGTTTGTAAAATGTCTTGGTGTTGCCAGATGTTCTTTATGAGGTCATGGTATTTCAGACTCCCGCCAGAAACATGTGAGAGTACCCATTGCCACTTCCCCTAACACAATGCCCTCAAATATTGTGGTCTTGGTAATCTGTTAGGTATGATGGTTTTGTTATTTCTCATATTATTACTGAGATTGGGCATATTTTCATATTTGCCTGTTACACCGAGTTGCATTATTTCCCTAGTTTATCATTTACGTAAGTGATACCAGTCCTAATCACTTTTAGGAAACAAACTTTATTTTGGGTTGTATTTGTAGTAGTATTTATTCAGAGTTTTGAGTCACTTGGATATGATAAAAGTCATCCCGAATGGTTTCTTCTAACATTTTGGTTGTTTGCATAAAAACATTGAAGTCTTTGATGCATTGTGAACTTTCCATGTATGAAGGTTTGCAATATGGCTCCCACTTAATGTTTTTTTTCCAGTTCTCTGGCCAGTTTTCTAGTATCATTTAGTGACTGTTCCATCTTTTCCTATGGATTTAAAATGCTACTTTTATCATCTGTTAAATTCCCCTACTATCTGGGTCTATTTCTGGTCTCCTCCATTTTGTTCTATTGACCTCTCGGCCTGTACGTGCCCTGTACCACACGTTGTAAATTATCGTGGCGATGTAACATCTCATAGAGCTGGTCTCCTTTCTCTTCTCTTCAACGTTCATTGACAATTGTATAAGAATTTTCAAATCCACTTATCTGGTCTATATCACCATACCACATAGCCCCAGAAAGAATTATTTTCCTTAGGATTCTGTTGTCTAAATTTATAGACTTAACTTTGGGCAAGTAGACACATCAAAGGTGTTAAAACTTCGTATTCATGGGCCCCTGGGTGGCTCAGTTGGTTAAGCGGCTGCCTTCAGCTCAGGTCATGATCTCAGGGTCCTGGGAT
>NC_138369.1:186034787-186066909 GCF_054177405.1 Leptonychotes weddellii | reverse complement strand
TTTGACTTTTAGTTGCTTTTGAAAATAAAGACTTTTCTTCCAGCCTATTTTCTCATTGGTTGTTTTTTGTACATGATGCCTTATAAATTTCTGCACATTAATTTTGAACCCAACTGTCTTCTGAAATTCTCTTCATGTTGATAGTTTTCAGTGAATTGTTGTGGGTTCTTTCAGGCATACAGTCATATTATCTGCAGATAATGACCATTTTACTTTCTCCTTTTCAATTTTCATACTGTTTCTCTGGTTACATTAACTAGTACTTGCAGTCCATTAATAGTGGTGACAGTGTTCATCCTTATTTTATTCTTGATTTAAATGCAGCATATCTCATTTCCCATCAAGTTTGATGCTGGATTTTGGGAAAGATCGATCTATTTTGTCGTGTTGAGGAAGTATTCTTCTTACTTTACTAAGAATTTTACCAAGAATGGATATTACATTTTAGCAACTGACTTTTCAGCATCTCTAGAGACGACTGTGATTTTTCTTTGGAGAGCTATTAATATAGTAAGTTGTATTAGTAGTTTTTCTCAATAATTGAGCTATCCATTCATTCGGGACTAAATCCCATGGGATTACGGTGTGATATTCCTTTAAGTTGTTCCTGGATTGTATTTGTTAATATTTTATATAGGACCTTTGGATTGATAGTTATAAGTGAGAAAAATCTAGCTTTCTGTGGGAATGAGTATGTGTATAGATTTTGTCTTTTGGTGTCATTATTTTATTTGCTTTATTTTTTTAAAAGAAGCTCCTTCTTTTTCTATGTTTTGGAGTAGTTTCATATTGGAATTTTCTGTTCTTTCTACATTTGGGGATGATCTCAGAAACTCTCTGGGCCTGGTGCTTTGAGCGGGGGCTAATTTATAACTTTTCTCCACTTTTTCTGCAGTGACCAATTTGCTTAGGTTTCAGTTCTCCTTTATAGTTAGTTTGGGTTAATTATATTTTCCTAGAAGAATAACTCACTTTTTTTTTTTAAGATTTTATGTATTTATTTTGACAGAGAGAGAGACAGCGAGAGAGGGAACCCAAGCAGGGGGAGTGGGAACGGGAGAAGCAGGCTTCCCGCAGAGCAGGGAGCCCGACGTGGGGCTCGATCCCAGGACCCTGGGATCATGACCTGAGCCGAAGGCAGACTCTTAATGACTGAGCCACCCAGGCGCCCCAGAATAACTCACTTTATCAACTTTTCAGATTGACTCACATGCAGTCGAACAACGCATTCTCTTACTATTCTTTTAATTACCTCTGTATCTCTGGTATTTCTTATTTCTTATTTTGGAAATTTGTGTTTGCTTTCCTCTTTTTTTTTTTTCTTGATGAGTTGAATAATTTGCTTTGCTATTTAAAAAAAAAAAAAAAGAACCGTTGAACTTATTTACGGGCCAGTTTGGTCAATTTTTGTGCATGAACTATGGACACGAAAAAGAGCGTAGCTCCCCCAGGGCGTGGGGTTCCATGTGTGCCCATTAGTCATACCTTACTGACGTGTCCAGTAGGTCCTTTATACCTTTTCTTCTTCTTGTCCTTTTATCTGTCATGAGCTAAGGGGGCAAATTAACATCTCCCACACCGGATGTGTTTTCCTCAATTTCTGCTGGTGTCCGCTGTAGTTTCTGCTTGGGAGTGTCAATGCCATGTTATTCGATCGCAGGGAGTCGTGCCGCGGGTCTTTGCCGCGAGCCACACTGCTGGGAATTGCACAGTGCCCTTCTTTGTCTCGTCTGGTCCTTCCCGCCCTGAATTCAGCCTTGTTTGATGTGCAGATTATAGCCTGTGATTGATTTCTTCGCTCTTGCTTCAGAGTCCTTTGCTTATTAGCCTTTCTTCTTCTTGTAGGTGCTTCTCTGTCATACAGCAGAAAATTGGGTTTTGCTTTGAGATAGAATCTGAATGTCTGTTTTTAATAGACATTAATTTAGCTCATTTATTAATCTGGCATGTGTTTGGCATGAGTTCTGTCGCTGCTGCTTTGGTGTCACTTGAGGGGATGGTTTTTTAAGTAGCTTTTGAAACGTCCTCTCTCCAGCCTTCTTTTCTTTGCTTTATGTTGTTTATATGATTTTCTAATACTTTGGAGTTTTATTTATTATAATTGTTACCCTTACAACTTTTTATTGTGCCCTACATCTGCTATGTTTTAGACGTTATTTATTAATCCCCTCTTGTGAGCAATGATGAAATTATTGTATTTCCCCTTCTTTCCTTCCTCCTTTCTTCTCTTCTACAAACTGGTCTTAGTTATTTACAAATATCACCTTTACTGGTATTTATGTTTGTGAGGTTTATTTGTACTCTGTGATTCGATTTGTTTAGGGCAGCACTGTCTAGTAGAACTCTCTGCAGTGATGTATGTGTCCTGTTTATCTGCCCTGTCCACTGTGACAGCTACTGGCCATAAAGTGGTTTTTAAGCACTTGAATATGTGGCTAGTACGACTGAGGAGCTGAACTTAAACTTTATTTAATATTAAGCAATATAAATTTGAGTTTAAATAGCCACATATGGCTAGTGGCTGCCATGCTGGGGAGCATGGGTTGTCTTTTTTAAGTTTATTTATTTATTTAAGTTATCTCTACACCCAGCATGAGGCTCGAATTCATGACCCCAGAATCGAGAATCACACGCTCCTCCGACTGAGCCAGCCACGTGCCCTGGAGAGCATGGTTTTCATGGAGTGTTTGTAAGCCCCAGCTATGAGAGTCAGGGCAAGCATGGACATTATGCTACCTCCCACGTTCTTGCTCCATTCCTCTCCCGGCTAGTGTTACTTAAGTCACCTCTACCCTGTTGGGCCTTGTATTTTGCATTCTGTTCTCCTGCCATCATCATCACGTATCTCCTTGTCTTATTATTAGAGTTAAAGGGATTCAGTCTTCACAAGTGGTTTTTTTTTTTTGACTAGCCAGTTGTTTCTTTTTTGACTAGCCAGTTTTTTTTTTTTTTGACTAGCCAGTTTTTTTTTTTTTTTTTTGACTAGCTAGTTTTTCTAGCCATCCCATGGATGCTTGTAGTTCACTACGTAGTAAATTCCTCAAGGAGGATTTTCACGCAGTGCTCCTTGGGGTTTGTTTCTGCACATTTAAAGCTCCTTTATAGTGGAGTGACTGTTTAGGTGGGTATAAAATTCTATGATCATGCTGTGTTTATTGAGCATTGTAATGGCCATGGCTGTACCTTCATTTTGAATTGCATCTTGCTATGGAGAAGTCTGGTTTTTCTCCCCTCTTATGAGTGACTTGATCTTTTTGCCTGACTCCTGAAGGATTCTTTCTTTTTGAGATAGAATAATTTTACTAAAATCTGTCCTTTTCTTGACCATTTCTGATTCATTTGCCCTTTCAGTATTTTTTTTGTAAGATTTTATTTATTTGAGAGAGAGAGAGAACGAGTTGGGGGGAGGGGCAGAGGGAGAGGGAGAAACAGACTCCCTGCTGAACAGGGACCCCCCAATGTGGGGCTCAATTCCAGGACCTGGAGATCATGACCTGAGCTGAAGGCAGACGCTTAACCAACTGAGCCACCCAGGGGCCCGACCCTTTGAGTATTTTAAAATTATATCAGTGAATATGTGTTCTGTTCCATTCTTTCAGTTTCCTAATTTGGGAACTTCATTATGCACACGTTGGATGTTCCTCACTGTCCCTCATATTTGTCACTTTTTTGGTGATTCTTTTTAATACTTTATTAAATTTTCATTTAATTTGTTTGCATTTTCTTACTTCTGCCTGCGTGTACTTTTTGCCTCTTTCAGTTTCACCTCCTTTCCTGTGATGTTTTTATTTTTTTCCTTTCACTTCTTTCCTGAGTTTTTCTTCTATTTTTATCTCTTTCTGTGACCTCTTCATTTCATCATCCCTGAGCTCTTACAGCTCTGTTTTCTGTCTATCTTTTATATAAGCAATTTAAAACATTCATGGTGAAATGCATGTTCACAGTTTTCATCTGCTTTATGGTACTGTTTTTTCTGGTGAATGGTCATTTATGAATATTGAATATTGAGTAATGAATATTCAGTAAGCATTCATCAAGGTCCTCTTCTCACCATCACTCGAACCTGTGGAGTTTATATTTCAGGAGTACAGATAATATATAAGAGATCATTACTTATGTATATTTTAGAAGGTGGCAAGTGCTCTAGAGCAGAGTTGAGGAATGGGGTAAGTGAGTGTGGGAAGCAGGCAGTTTTAAAGAGGATGGTCAGGGAAGCCCTCGCTAAAATGGTGTCGTTTGCACAATGACTTGGTGGAGATGAGGGAGTGAATGTTAAAGAAAAAAATGATCCATGATACTTGTTAAAGACATCAGGCAGGCTTTTTCAAGGGGAACTGTTGTGGTGGGTGTGGAGACCTCTGCAGTGGGGACTTGCAGTAGGAGAGAGAGCAGACTCAACTCTGAGTACAGCGCAGGCAAGGAGCTGGGGGACCAGGGGGCGTCAGTGGGTGGAAAATTACAGAGAGGAGACATCAGGGACAAAGTCTAAGAGTGGATTCTGGCTAACCAACCTAACAAGATTCTTGCTGAAGGCAGGCCAGGGTGACCGACCTCATATGGGGCACTGGGGGAGGATGAGAAACCTGAGCAAGGATGATCAGATATGGGGGCTGGCTAAAGCAATTAGCAGAATTCTTGCTACAGTTGGACCATGCAGAGACAAACATGGAAGTCCAGACGTCAAGGCCTGGTTGAAAAACAGCTCTAGGAAGGCTGAGTAGCGTTTGGTCAAGGAGAGAATTTTTGTCATAAGCCACGTGGGTACCTGCAGGAGGAGCATCCAGGTGGAGGGAAGAACACGTGCAAATGCCCTGGGGTGGGAACTTGCAGACACCTAAAGGACTAGCAAGGGGGCCAGGGAGGGAGGAGTGAAATGAAGTGACTGAGGGGGCGGGTTAAGAGATGAGGCCAGACTGGTCAGGGGAGGGGCAGACCCCCCCTTTGTAGGCCATCGAAATGACTTTGGCCTTTCCCCTGAGTGACATGGGGAGCTGCCATAAAGTCCCTTGAAGTAGAAGAGTGACATGATCTGTCTTGTAAGGTTCCATCATCTGCTGCTTGGATTTCTCTCCCGTCCCTCCCTCACTCATGTTTACATCGATTATGTCTCCTTTTTGTAGGCCTTGAACTTATCCCTCGACCAGGCTGGCTGAGGTTTGATGTGTGGGTGTCTTTGTCCTTCACTGCTCTTCCGCTGTGGCCGAAGCAGCGGGGTGGGGGACAGGGGTTCGCAGTGGGAGGGCCTGCATGCCTCCCCCTGCTGCAGAGGCTCCTGCTTCCCACTGCCTGCAGGGACCTCTTGCTGGGGCTGCCTCCTCGGCCCCTCGGGTCCCGAGCAGCTCCGGCCAAGCCTGCAGCCGGGGCCGCTGCCCCTGATGTGTGCCCTCACCCGCCAGAAGCCGAGTCCCACGGCCACGGGGCCTTGTTTCGGCTTTCTCCCGCGGGCCCCTGCTGGCTCCTCGCCTTTTTAGCAGGCCTTCCACCTTGTCTTGGTCCTCCCCTGTCTCCTTGCTTCACCGAAAATAGAGGCTGTGGGATTATTTCTTGTTCTTTCGGGCGGCTTCCAGGAGGCTGGCATGGGGATGCCGACCTGACACCACCATCTTCAAACCCGGGGTCCAGATTATGGGCGTGGTATTTCATTCTGGGGAACCCAAAAGAAAAAAGTTGTGTTGTTTGCTAGTGGCCTTTTCCACTTAGAGAAGAACGAGGTCTCTGAACAGAGTTGGGTGTCATTTCTGCCCAGAAGGCCAGCGTGGCTGAAACCGGGGTGCGACCAGTACCTTCTCAGTGCTTGTACCAGCCTGAGCCTTGGTTTGCAGCTCAAGACAGCTGTTCTAGGCCCTTCTCCAGACCTGGCTCCTCCGGGCCAGAGAGTCGAGCTGGCCCGGTCACGAGTCCCCATCAGCGGAGCCGTGCGGCCGAAGCAGGGTCTGTCACCTCGAGTCTTCTCCACGCGTGCAAGGGGGGGGCCTGCATCGCTCACGTCTGTATTTCTGGGCCTTTCTCAGGCCCGGGGCCCCCTTGATGCCGTGACGACAGCCATGGCCCTTCTAAAAATTAGCACCTGCGCGTGTGATATTTGTGCATCGTTTCTGGGGTTTGCTCCCATCCTTGAGTCTATGAGTGACCCCTGCTAATGACGTTGGGTGACGTATCCGCACCATCCGGAGCCATAGTCTTCCTTTCTCCCTGTTGAGAGTTCTAGACAAAAGTCGGGGGCACGTTCTTGGTGACGTCTTGAGTTTTCCCTTAGTTTTAGTTATTCAAGCTCATTCTGTGCCCCTTTGCCAGAATTAATCAAGCATTGTCTGGGGTGCCTACACTAATAAGGTGTCATATGTCAGTTATCTTTCCATGAAAAACAAACAAAAGAGTCGGTTCCTATTACTATGGGCCTTACCTCTTCGTTGAACTGTCTTCTGTTTCTAAAATTCTGTTTCTTAAAAATAAATAATAAAAAAAAAATTTCTGTACCTTGGCTTCTTGGGCTACACTTGGACAAATTCTATACCCCTTTTATGTTGGTGGGGATTGAACAGACCTGCCAAACTTACCTACAAATATTTCATTAATTTTGTATTTCTACTATATTTTCTTTTTTTTTTTTTAAGATTTTATTTATTTATTTGAAGAAGGGAGAGAAAGAGAGCGAGCACGAGCGGGGGGTAGAGGGGGTGGGTGGACAGAGGGAGAAGCAGCCTCCCCACTGAGCAGGGAGCCCGATGCAGGACTCAGTCCCAGGACCCCGAGATCATGACCTGAGCCGAAGGCAGACGCTTCACTGACTGAGTTCCCCAGGCGCCCCTCTACTTATTCTTTCTTAATTAAATCAAAGAATGACGAAAGAGTCCCTTGGGTCATGAAATATTTACTGTGCTTCCTTCCAAGGTACTTTACTTCCTTTTTCTCCTTATGCCATAGGGACCAGGGAAGGAAGGGTTGTATTGATGTCACGACTATAATATGCCGATCAGTGGTCAGCCCAGATTCATTCCCATGAGATTAACTGACAGTGTGATTAGATAGGATCAGAGTGTCCCAAGTGCTGCCATGTCGTGTAAGTGATAAAGTTCATGAAATTGTTTTGGCTCATTTTATTACTTGACACTAGTCAAATCATAAAAATATACCAGTGAATTTAAATTTTTAAAAATTAGAGTTCTATTTAATTTGGGTTGTACAAGAAGTAATAGAATTAATTTTAATTAAATTTAAAAGTTAAATTATTTCAGAGGACTTTTAGTTTAAATTAAACCATGAGAGACTATGGACTGTGAGAAACAGACTGAGGGTTCTAGAGGGGAGGGGGATGGGGGGATGGGTTAGCCTGGTGATGGGTATTAAAGAAGGTACGTATTCAATGGAGCACTGGGTGTTACATGCAAACAATGAATCATAGAACACTACGTCAAAAATAAATAAATAGGAAAAAAAATTATTTGCTTATGCACTTTTTATGGGGGAGCGGGAAACAAAAACAAAATACTTAATTCATTTACGGGACACAGACTACTCCCCGCTCCCCAAATTCTTCAGACTGTGAGAACTTGGTGGAAGTTTTTTCACTGGGTGACTAGAGGAAATAAAAAGATTTAAACACTAATAGGACAGATGGTTTTTAACGCTTTGATCTGCAGGCCCCTTATTTCTTTTTTTTTTTGGTTTGTTGTCAGTATTTTGCTGCCATCATATTACCATTGGACAGCAGTCGTGCTACGTTTCTGAAGGTCATTTCACAAACATGTTGTTTGAATTTATTGTGGATTCTCTTTCCACTCTGGTGGACGCCGTGTCGTCTCCTGAACTTCCTTTTCCACCCCAAACCCCCATAGCAGATTGAGACCGCCGAGTTCTTTGGTGCCAGGAAGAGACTGCCATCCAGGAGAGAGGATAATGTCCATATTCTGTTACTCCATAATTATCTTCAGATAGATGAATAGATGATCTGTTGTGAAATCTTTCCTAAATGATTTCATGATCCAGGGAAATCTAGGCTCGAATGCCTACAGAGAGAGCCGGGCCATTGAGAGACTGGGGAAGACTTAGCGAAAGTGGTGGGGTGCCCTCACGTGTTCTGTGGACAAGCTCCAGACCCCTCCTCAGTGAGGCTTCCTGGGCCGAGGGAGCACCGGGCCAGTGGTTGTGTTACATTATGCATATGAAAACGTGTAGTCGTTTTAGCATAATTGAGAAAGAACCCAAAGAAAAGGGTTTTATTTTATTGTATTCTTTCTGAAGAGGTCATTATACATACTTGTGTATAATGTGGCCTTGAACCTGCTATTTGCCCTTTTTGGAATCAGACATTTGTTGGGATTCTCCCAGCCGGGAGTGCGGACGTGTCTGGAAGGCCCTGATGGCCTGAGATCCGCTGCCCCCCCCCCCCCCCGTGCTCCCCAGAGGTCCAGCCCCGCCCCGCAGCATCCACCCCTTCGGGATGCTGTGCTTGCTCCATCCCAGCATCCAGGTCTCTGGTCTGCACTAAGTGCTCAGTGAATATCTACATCTTTGAACAAATTGCTTGTTAAGGAGACCTGCTTTTGCTAATAAACAAGGTGAATGCAAAGACGTGTTAATTTGACTGGTGGCTGTCTCTGTTCCCCTAGGAAGTGCTCTCGGGCGTGGTGGTCATATCTGGTAAGGATTCGATCCAGCACCAGGGAGTGTCTTTGACAGTGGAAGGAAGTGTGAACCTCCAGCTCAGTGCCAAGAGTGTGGGTGTGTTCGAGGCATTCTATAATTCTGTTAAGGTAAGAACGCTGACATTGCACATTTTTAGTTCATTATCCCGATGTGTGTGGTGGTTTTTACTTGTTTTCTGGCTTTATTGTTGTTACCTGTCGATATTTTGCAAGGTATAGCAGTGGTCCTACTTTTTTTAATACTTGCTAATCAAACCGCAAAAATATTCAGGTATTTTGACTCTGGATATATCCTGCTATTGCAAGTCTGCCAGTTTTTATTCCTGTAAGATAGGATTAGGAGAACTGTAAGTAGACTAAATTCAGCCTTTAAGGACACCAGAGGTCTTCCGAGAAGTGCCTCTGGCTTCTGGCACTGACCTTCCTAAAACAAAACTGTTATTAGGACTGTGTATGCGGCAGCTCTTGGAGTTGGTACTCAGGTAAGATGCAGATAGAGCAGTGGCCATTCTTTTTATTTATTTATTTTTTTTTATTTTTTTTTTTTTTAAAGATTTTATTTATTTTTTAGAGAGCGAGCGAGAGAGAAACAGCATGAGAGGGGAGAGGGTCAGAGGGAGAAGCAGGCTCCCCGCTGAGCCTGGAGCCCGATGTGGGACTCGATCCCAGGACCCTGGGATCATGACCCGAGCCGAAGGCAGACGCTTAACCATCTGAGCCACCCAGGAGCCCGAGCAGTGGCCATTCTTTTCCTTTTTGTCATTTTGGGTAGAAGTGTGTGTTCCAGAATATAAACTCTTTTTCTATACTTAGAGTTTCCTTTTCCGGAGGGACATATTAACTGAGTTTTGAGGGGGATGGAGGTCAGAGGGAAGAAGGGGTCTCATTAACCGCATTCAGATTCAGGGCCTGCCCGTGCTCTTCCGCAATCTCCGTGTTCTCTTCCAGAAGCACTCAGAGGCTCACTTCACAAGTGGTGGATTTTCTGAGTGTTGCTAAACCAAGGCTTCGAATACATGAACTAGTTAAGGGGTGATAGCTGCCTTTGGGCAGGGTCCCTGTGTAACGCGGAGGCACCCGGGGCTGAGGACAGACCCGCTCCTCCCCACGCGGCAGGCGGTGGGGAGGCTCCCAGGAGGCTGGGGTCTGAGGCGGGCACAGGCTGGTAAGGAGCCCCCGGGTTCAGGTGGCAGCCCTCCTGGCCCAGCGCCTTGACTGTGCACGTCTGCTGCTTCATTCTGAAGGTAGGAGTGCCTGGCGGGAGGGTTGTTAGGACAGCGAACAGAGCTTTTTGGGGAAAGGAGAGGAAATACAGCTTCGGATGTGCACCAAACATCCAAGCATCTGGTCCTGTGAACGAACCATAATTGTGCCAGCGACTCGAGCCAGCTGGCTGCTCTTCTGCCGACCCAGCACTGTGCTGGCCAGGACACGGGCAGGGTAGCCTCTGAGGGCTCGGGGCTCGTGTCTTTCAGGAGATCGTTAATAGACATGCTAATTGGAAAATGCATCCAGAAGTGCATGTTGATGGATAGAGTTGCTTTTTCTTTACAGCCTATCCAGATTATCAACAGTACCATTGAAATGGTGAAGCCAGGGAAATTTCCCAGTGGCAAAACAGAAATTCCTTTTGAGTTTCCTTTGCATGTGAAGGGCAACAAAGTTCTGTACGAGACTTATCACGGCGTGTTCGTCAACATTCAGGTGAGAGTTTCCTAATCCCGTGCAGTTCATTTCCTGGCTTTTCCTTTGCAAAACGGCTCCGTCTTTCTTTCACTGACGGTTTATAGGGGACCCAAGAATTTAATACTGTAATTATGCCAGGACCGCCCATGTATATTCTAGTTTGATTTCTCATTTTGCTTTGTGGAACACATTTTAGGGGTGGCCGTTATTTTTGATAGGAACCCCGGAGGACCCCTGCTATGCCTTCTTTTAAAAAATCCCGTTGTTTCTTTTGGGCCCTGTTCCAGCCACACTGACACCGTGAGGGGTGCTGTTAGTGTTTGGTGCACATCTGTGCCCTCGCTCCTCTCTGGCACTCGCACTGATAATCTGTTTTATACGCATAAATATCTCTTTGTTAGATATCCGAAGGCTACTACTCTAACATAGGCTAGTATTCTTTATTGAACAAACCCTGTAAATGAGGGGAAGTGAATTTATGACTTCCTGTCTACCTCCGCTGGCTCAGGACGCCTTTAGCCACTATTGTCTCCGGCACAGTTTGGAGTCATGACTCAGAGGGAGCGGGCGGGAGAGAGCCTTTCCTTTATTCAGTGGAAAGAAAGGTACTTTTGTGATACCAGCTTTGCAGGGCTCCCCTTGCCGCGTGAGACAAAACCATTTTGTCTTGCGTACGTGCAACAGGGCGGAAGGTTAGGAAGTTTCCTGATTTATTAACTTGTAGCTGATAATTTGGTCTCGGCAAGAGACCCTTCCCCTGCCTAAAATGCACCACTTTATTTATTTATTTTTAATGATTTTATTTTTATTTATTTGACAGAGAGAGACGCAGTGAGAGAGGGAACACAAGCAGGGGGAGTGGGAGAGGGAGAAGCAGGCTTCCCGCGGAGCAGGGAGCCCGATGCGGGCCTCGATCCCAGGATCCTGGGATCTTGACCCAAGACGAAGGCAGACACTCAACTGACTGAGCCACCCGGGCACCCCTAAAATGTACCACTTTAAAAATACAGATCCTCAAAACACTTGTGAGAGTTTCAACTCAAAGTTTGACTGCATGCGAGTTCTACGAAGTGCCGGAAACATGGGGTAAGCAGAAGCACGGGCCGTGTGACATGCTGCACTGCAGTCATTGTCTTTCCGTCCAGAAAAACTGCGTCTAGTCCTTCATTATTGGTGCACCAGTTTCAGGCAATGCGTGCATTAGAGGCTTTGGACAGCACGCAGGTGACAGGAATGACCAGCTTCCTAGGTCGGGAGTACTTTGACCGCAGAAGGCAGTACATGCAAAATGCCTTCTTAGCAAGCCTGACAGTATCTCAAACGTCTCATTCAAACGTCATATTTATTCTCTCCCCAGCATCCACATCGCCTTGCTTTCCCAACACAGTAGCTCTTTAATACTGTTTATTTAATAACATAAGTGTTCGTTCATGAGAAACCGAAGAGACTAACATTCAGGTTTCACTGGTCATACTTCTTGTGCCTTCCTCCTATGTTCATCGTTCTTGTTAAGAGATTAATTTGTTTCAGGGGCACCTGGGTGGCTCAGTCGTTGGGCGTCTGCCTTCGGCTCAGGTCATAATCCCAGGGTCCTGGGATCGAGCCCCGCATCGGGCTCCCTGCTCCGCGGGAAGCCTGCTTCTCCCTCTCCCACTCCCCCTGCTTGTGTTCCCTCTCTCGCTGTGTCTCTCTCTGTCAAATAAATAAATAAATCTTTAAAAAAAAAAAAAAAGATTAATTTGTTTCAAATCAAATTGGAGGGGTGCCTGGCTGGCTCAGTCGGTCGAGCACACGACTCTTGATCTCGGGGTTGTGAGTTCGAGCCCCACATTGGGTGTAGAGATTACTTTAAAAAATAAAGTCTTTAAAAAAAATCAAATTGGAAATCTCACTCTTTTCCAAATATTGCCAAGAAGGGCATGCAGATTTACAGTTGACCCTTGAACAACATGGGTTTGAACTGTGTGGATCCCCTTTACCTGGATCTCTTAGAGTGCAAATGTATGTTCTCTTCCTTATGGTTTTCTTTTGTCTAGCTTACTTTATTGGAAGAATACAGTATACGATACATATAACATACAAAATATCTAATGTTACTGGCCAGGCTTCTGGTCAACAATAAGCTCTCAGTAGTTATGTTTTCGGGAAGTCACAAGTTACACATGGATTTTTGACTGTGCAGGGATCGGCGCCCCTCACCCCGCATTGTTCAAGAGTCAGTTGTACATAAAAAACTGTACTTGTGTCCTGCATGGCTGTGTGTAAATTGGAAACTCTTTAAAATGCAATTGGAGGGTTAGCAGGTGGTGAATTCTTCAGTACGGTTTATGATCACCCAGACCCAACCTTTATTTTGGTCAACAGATTTTACCCCTTGAGGGTTAACTTCAGAATGCTACAACTTGAATTCTCTACCTCCCCAAATATCTCACAGATTTCTAAAAATTAAGAGATTTCTTCTCATCCTAACCTCCAATTTAGAAGAGCTTATCACCTAGATTGAACATTTATTAGAATTTTGCCCTTTTTGTTTCATCTTTGTTGATCTTTCCTGAGTCGTTTCGAAGTTCCAGAATCATGACACTTGTTGGGCTACTTCACTGTCCATCTACAGAAAATAGGGACGCTCTCCTACAGAAACACAGCTGGTGTTTTCACACCTATCAAAATTAGCAAAAATTCTCGAATACCATCTCATTCCCAATTCATATTCAAATTTGTTGTTGCTCCTTTTGAGAAAACATACTTCTTTTTAAAAGATTTTATTTTTAAGTAATCTCTACACCCAGCGTGGGGCTCGAACTCACAACCCTGAGACCAAGAGTCACCTGCTCCACCCACTGAGCCAGCCAGGTGCCCCTTGAAAATATACTTCTCCAGATAAACTAGGATGGTGGGTTGTTGTTTTTTTTTTTATCTGTTTTTCATTCATTGATTCATTCATTCAGTTTCTAGAGGGGTCTTTTGCTAGCCTCGTTGTTTTATAGCAGAGCAAATGGTGACGGTCTAGGGTCCCACAGGGCGTTGTCCTCCATCGCACCCTCGCTTGCCGTGCTTACCCTGAAGATTCACGGGTGCATTACTTGGGACAGAAAGTGTTGTTAAACCTGGTAACATCCTCTTTCTTAAATTATGTGGGCGCCGAGGCATTTTACATTGGTAATTTGAATTGTAGTAGCATAATGAAAACATAGTAAAAACCATGAGACAGAATAAAGGGTTTAAGGTGTAGCGAGTAGTGCGTTTCCAGCTTGCAGGGTCTGGATTTCCTTGTCTCTCCTTAGACAGAGGCTTGGTGCTGTTTGGTCCTGTTCTTCCCAGGCATGTTGTGTTTGTTTCTCACCTTTGTGATTAGATCATGCGTACCAGAAGCTATCTGCTTTCCCCCAGTTGCCCTTTGTGCAGATACCTTTTCTTTTAAAAGTGATGTAAATCGGGGCACCTGGGTGGCTCAGTTGGTTAAGCGACTGCCTTCGGCTCAGGTCATGATCCTGGAGTCCCGGGATCGAGTCCCGCATCGGGCTCCCTGCTCAGCAGGGGGTCTGCTTCTCCCTCTGACCCTCTTCCCTTTTGTGCTGTCTCTCACTCTCTCTCTCAAATAAATAAAATCTTAAAAAAAAAAAAAAGTGATGTAAATCGTAGGCAAATTTTATTATGTTGGTTCTACTCTTGTGGACACAGGAGCAAGGTTTTATACTATACCCCAACATTACAGCAGTACCAACATGTCTGCGAAATTGTATAATTCAGAATTAATTTATCCAGATGCTAGTCGTTCTGTCTCAGAGTTAAGCGTATCCTTTCTAGGAGTCTGCTTCATGTCTGTTGACATGCATCCTCCTTCTTTCTGTTGGCCTTGTGTTTACTGACGGTCATAAGATCCAGTCCTGCACCTCCTCCTGGCGCCCTGCTCGGTCTGACCTTCCTGACCCTGTCTGACCTCTCCTAGCACCTGGAACCTCCTTAGCAGTTGGGCAAGATCACGATAAAGTAAAAAGATCTAGGGCTTTGCAGCAGGCAGATCTGGGCTTGAGTCACAGCATTGCATAAGAATTCAGAGCCTGGGTTTTGGCAACCAGCAGGTGTAAATTCAAATCCCACCTCTGTGACCCCGAGCAGCCTTCATGACCTCTTCTCCTAGGAGATTAATGAGGTCTTGGTGTGAAGAGCTTCGTTAGCGCAGTGCCTGGCACATAGAATGCTCCCAGTACGTATTTGCCGAATGGCTGAATAAATGAGTTATTGGTGACCGTCCTTGTAATTCGCTCAGATGGTACATGTGAAAGAATTAACGTCATTCGCAGAACAGAACGTCAGTGTGTTCCTCTCCTCTCCACCTTTCTCCCCACCCTCACTTAGCAGCTGCCCCAGATTACTGATTATTGCTTTCGTACTCAAAAACATTTCGTGACCAGAAGTTGATGCCTGTTCTCACTCCTTTGCAAGTTGTAGAAATCCAGCTCAAACTGACTTAACTTAAAAACAGATATCACAGATCGCCGAGCTGGCAGCTCCAGGGAAGCCGGGTGTGGGTCCAGCTCGGCCTTCTGTGCAGACCTCGTTCTCGGGCAGGCTCTTCCTTGGCCGGGGCCAAGCTAAGCTGCCACCTGGCAGGC
This sequence comes from Leptonychotes weddellii, assembly GCF_054177405.1. Classification (NCBI taxonomy): domain Eukaryota; kingdom Metazoa; phylum Chordata; class Mammalia; order Carnivora; family Phocidae; genus Leptonychotes; species Leptonychotes weddellii. The sequence goes on along the minus strand of NC_138369.1, from coordinate 186,051,962 downwards.
TCACCATCTCCTGGTTGGCACCCCCGGCAGAAAGAATCCTTCCCAACAGTCCCAGGAGCAGCCTGCCCCGCTAAACCCCTGAGACTAAAAATGAGGAAGGGGAAGTTCCCACTGGGACAAGGATCCAAGAGACCGGGCAAGCCTGAACAAAATGTTGCCCATGCTAGACAGCGTGTGGGCTGTACAGGAGAAAGACGAAACACATACAGGCTCACACACGTACATAGATGTACTGCAGGTGCACACACGTGTGTGCCCGCCTATACGGACCTGACGGCACCAGGCCTCGCTGAGCTCGTTGGGTTGGGGAGACCAGACTGAAATCTCAGAAGACAGTGTATATGTATATATGGATATATATATATATGAAAAGGTCCTTGCAGACAAGGGATGTTTCTTTTAAAAAAGTGTTTTAATCTCCCAGTGGCACCTTAAATGTCTAGTAACTTCTTATATAATATATATAGGTTGTTCATAATAATGTAGCTTCTTGAGTCAACCATGCATATAGTCCCAGGTACATGAATCTTTTTTTTTTTTTTAAGATTTTATTTATTTATTTGACAGAGACACAGCGAGAGAGGGAACACAAGCAGGGGGAGTGGGAGAGGGAGAAGCAGGCTTCCCGCTGAGCAGGGAGCCCGATGCGGGCCTCGATCCTAGGACCCTGGCATCATGCCCTGAGCTGAAGGCAGATGCTTAATGACTGAGCCACCCAGGCACCCCCGTACACGAATCATTTTTAACAGTATTTTAAAGTTTTATCTGGATGATTAAAACAACAGCTAACTTTATTCAATATGGGTTATGTGACTTTTTTTAAAAAAGATTAGCATTAAGACCATGATCACGCTGTAGAATTTTGTTACCAATCAGCGTGTCCCCCCACAGACAGGGGTGTGAAGGAGCAGCCCCGGGTCAGACGCGTAGCTCAGGGGCCGGCTCTGCAGAGGGGCTGGCTCTCCCTGTGGGGGGGGGGGGGTACATTGGCAGTGGCTCGTTCAGAAAAACTAGCGCGGGGACGGCAGAGAGACCGAACACAGCTAGGTTAAAAGCTAATGTGATGCTATTTGCCTTACCTTGCTGCGTGGAATGCTAGACGCTATCCTGAGGCTCCTGGTCCTTCCTGTGTGCTCTTGAATCCTTACTAGAAAAGAGCCGCTGCTTTACCAAGAGCGGCTTGCTCTCGGCCAGACGCTGTGCTGAGTGCCCAGCACACACCGTCTCCCTTGGCTCGTGCTGCAAGCGGATCTGAACATCCCCATTTTACAGAGCAGGAGGCCGAAGCCCAGACGAGTCGTCTCATCTGTCAGGCTCACACACTAAGACAGATCGCTGGAGCTGAGCTAGCTTTCGCTTCTGAGTGCATGTGTTTTCTGTTCTGCCCGCCCCCCTGCTCTCTCCCTGTGCTACGGCTAAGACCCTTGCCTCTGTTCGAGTGGGTCCAACTGTGGGATGGCTGTGGGACTAGGCTGAGGAATCACCTTAAAGTGTTTTTGGTTTTGGTTTTTATAGAAATGCCTTCATTTTGAGCATTGGCTCCCCCTATTATGTATATTAATTTCAAATAACACTGTAATTGGACCGAGTTTCCCTCAAGTACGTTGACTTACTTGTCTCTTTGAATATAATTCCATGATGCAAGCAAATCACGCTAACGTGCCATCTTCTCTGACTCCTCCCTGCAGTATACCCTGCGCTGTGACATGAGGCGGTCTCTGTTGGCCAAGGACTTGACAAAGACCTGCGAGTTCATCGTTCACTCTGCTGTAAGCTGTATTGGGAGGCTCTGTGTTTAATCATAGGAATCTCCTGTAGGGTCTGGTATTTTACCCTATTTCTAAGCTAGTACGTTAACCTGGTGCTGTCATTCCTGCTGGGGAAGAGACTTCCGGGTGGGAGATGAGGGACCTGTTGCTCCCGGCTGGGTCAGAGCATCGGCATTGGTGTGTGCCTCGTCCTGCTGGGCCCAGAATCCCACGGGGCGATGCCGTGGCCCAGACGCCGCTGCACCTGAGGGGCTCGGGCCTCAGCCGAGGAGCCCCAGGCTGGGAGCCCACCTCTGCTAGAGCAATCAGTGAGCAAGTCCGCTTCAGAGAGACACATCCTTGCTCAAGGTCGCAGTGGCAGACACAACCCAGAGCAATGGCCTGGCCCAGACAAAGAAGGGTTAGGCCTTACAGTCTTGGTCTGCCCAGCAAGGACACGCAGGGACACCCAGGGCCAGGGTGGGTTGCCTCTCCCAACACCTTCTGCTCATATTTTGCAGTGACAGAATGTTCTTAAAAATTTCCTTTCACATGTCAGCTTAAGGAACTGGGTCCCCCTCCCCATGGCTGTAGGCAACTCTGTGTGAATTCAAGGCAAGTCCCCTGCAGCCCATCTGCTCTACTCCTTGGTCATCGTGCAGAACTAAGCAGTGACGGGCAGTGCCTGCTCTAGGTGTGACACGTGGTGACAGATGTCCACTGCACTGGAGTCCCCTGTTTTATCTCCCCGGGCTCTCCAGGTCTGGTATCGGAGCAGCTGCTGGGCCTTGTCCTCCCCTCCCTGGGCTGTGTGCGCACACCTCTGGTTCGGGGCTGGTCCTGCCCCCCTTTCTTGGGGCCGATGGCAGCCTAGCTCCCTCCTTGAAGAGCCACCTAGCCTCAGAATGTGGTCCATCTGCCTTTGATTTAATTCTGAGCAGTTTGGGGACAGAAGAGAGCCAAACTGGGGTTCCTGGAGGCGCCCAGGTGAACGGAGCCTAGACATATGTATGGATCCCATGGGGCTGCAGGCCGTGTCAAGGTGCCAGCCAGACTGGACAGACACAAGGGCCACTAGCTTTCCTTCGCTCATGTACCTGGTGCGGCCTACAGCTTCGTTGGCATTGAGCAGGACTCAGCGTCCTGGGGGCCCCATACAGGTCCCACAGTCTTTGCCACAGGCCTTATTAGTAAGTGGGAGCTTCTCCAGAGCTCCGTGGTGAGGCAGTTGGTGTTTGTGGAACATTTGCAATTGCGTTTCTTTTACACTGTTATGAAATGTCCACAGGTGTCTTTTAGTAATGGCTCAATAAAACGGAAGACTTAGGTCGCCTGTGTATAGGATTGGCAAAATCGGGCGTCTGGGTGGCTCAGTTGGTTAAGCGACTGCCTTCGGCTCAGGTCATGATCCTGGAGTCCCGGGATCAAGTCCCGCATCGGGCTCCCTGCTCGGCAGGGAGCCTGCTTCTCCCTCTGACCCTCCCCCCTCTCATGTGCTCTCTGTCTCTCTCATTCTCTCTGTCTCAAATAAATAAATAAAATCTTTAAAAAAAAAAAAAAGATTGGCAAAATCACTGATGTCCTTTATTTGCATCACTTTTGACTTTTTGGGACTTCCAACATTTATAGTTTTCCTCTTACTAGTAATAATTACTGCGTTTGTTTCTTTTAGTGATGAACATATAAAATGTTAAAAATAGTTATCTTTTTTTGGAAGTGATGTGATTTAGACATTTTCCTTTTTTCTATCAAGGGTCTTCAAACTGAAGCAAAAAAAAAAATTTTTTTTTTCATGTGGATTATTCCCTAGAAGAGACATACACCTTTCTATGTCTTCAGCAAAAAGAGCCTCCAACTTTGTGAAGGAGAATGAGCCCAAGTTCAGCTCCCTGGAGGTCTCGGGGCCTCCTCCCTGCTCCCGGCAGCTTACCAACACATAGCCTCCAAGAAGTCTGTTCTTCTTTGTGAATGATTTCATGAGAAGGCCAAACCATGTGTGAGCTCTAGTTGACAAGTTAAATATTCCTTTAAATGCTGTAAGGAAGAATATGTTCCCTGAAGAGTGTGTTCTCGAACCTGTTAAGAAGAAGAATACGCTTTTGGTAAATGAGTAAACTTGGCGGATCAGCCAGCGCCCTTCCTCCACCGCGGCCCCCTGGCCTGTGGATCCCGGCGCCTGAGTGCACCACGCCAGGCAGGCCCTGGAGACGCTCGGCTGCCCGGGGGGCTTCTGTGGTTTTGTGATGTGGGATGACCATCATTCGTAACTAGGGTAACATTTATAGTTGAGATGAGCGAGTCTTCCCGGTGGATAGCTGAGTGGCTGACAGCACGGTCAGAGCCTTGCCCCTGTGTTTGAATCTCGGCTCTGCCACTGGAGAAAGCCACGTGAGCTCGCTGTGCCTCGCTGCCCGTGTCTGTGAAGTGGGACCCGTGGCAGGAACAGCAGCCCATAGCGTCATCGTGCTGGTTCAGCGTCAGCTCTTGTTCTAAGAGAGGGGTTTAAGATAAATACCTTCCAAGAATGCTACCATCAGTTCTTAGGTCTAACTTTTAATTTCTGGACCCAAAGGGGCCCCGAGAGATTAAGCAAGGGGTCCCCTCATTTTACAAATGAGGAAACTGAGTCGCAAGGGGTGTTTTAAATTTGACAAAGAACACAACATAGATTTTTGGCAGAACTGTGCTTTTAGACCCCACACGACCTGCCTCTGAGTACCAAGTCTTTCCCGGTTCACTGTGCTGCCCTTCGTTTCTCTAGAAGGGGAAAGGGGAGTGTGGCCTGTGGAACTCTGGGCTTCAAGCAGCTGATTTGGGTTTTGCCTCCTGTTTTAGCCTCAGAAGGGGAAGTTGACCCCGAGTCCCGTGGACTTCACCATTACACCTGAAACCCTGCAGAACGTCAAAGAGGTACGGCGCTCCTCACCCCTGCCTGCCTCACCGCTGCTTCCTGCAGACACGCTGTTGCCGAGTTCTTTATTTGGACATCAGGTCGTCGGCAAGACGAAATTTCAGATTATTGTCTCTACCCAGAATAGTCTGGATTTTCAGTTTTGATTTCTTTTTAAACTCAGTAAGTACTGAGAAGAAGAATGCTTCTGAAAAGCTGCTCAGGGAGGCTGTCTGCTTACTGTGCTTTCCTCTCCCTTCTCCCTGGTCTATACCGCGGGGGGCTCAGAGCCCCTCTTCCTGAGCCCCGGCCACCCCCGCCGCCCGTCCTGGGAGCCGCACCCCTTTACTTGGTAGTTGGCCGCCTGCTGTCTTGTCATCGAGGCCGAGGCCCATGGCGGTTCCCCCCTGCTCTCCAGACCCTGTTGATCAGCACGTCAGGGAGAGGCAGGGGTGCGGCCTGGGGGGCCTCTCCGAAAGTCCATTTACTGGAGGGGGCAAGTCCCCTGCGGGCCAGTCAGCTTGTTCTCTCACGGGGATTTGAACGTGACAGGTAGCACGCAGGGAGCGCGGGCGGTCGCAGGCGTTGCAGCCCTGTGGCCGGGACCTCGCTGCCCTGCTTCCTCCCTGGCCTCGGCTGTTAGCGCCCCGTTAGCGCTCGTGCTCTTAAGTGGGTTTGTGTTTCTTCCTTCCACGAATCTCAATAACACAAAACTCGGTGACAGAACTGGAGTGAGGAAGAGGAGCGGATCAAGTGTGTCTTGTAAAGAGCTCCCGGCTGGACCTTGTTCAGTTTGTTTTGTTCCTTGTATCGTGTCTCTGTGTTACTTTATTGTTTTTCTTTTTCTTTCTTCTTGTCCTTACTCTAATTGATTAAGGTCGTGAGGGTTTTTTTCTGTTATCCTACTGTTGCTTGCTCCTTTTTCCTCTCACATCCTTTTTCTGTTTTCCTCATAGTCACCCCCAAATGTTCAAACATAGAGACACTCGTGAGTTTAAGTAACAACACCGAGAACAAGAACCTTCTGCCAGAAGGTTTGTAACATTTTTGCATTTTCCTTCCTCCATACCCCTCTCGTTTGTTGAAATGGCCTGAAGTCTAAGTTCCAGTTTATCTGTTTTATTTTTCCCAGTATCAAGCCTCTGTTGGCTTAGAAACTATTTCTAATAGTTGCCCAAAGTATCACAGTCATGATTTGGCCGTCACTGAATTACTAGAAGTTTCACCGTGGTCATTGCTCACCTCTGCTTCCTCTCACCTTCTTTCCTTTCTTCAGTTTATTTTTTGTGCTGCTGGAGTACATCCTAGAGTCATTCTTTCTGAACAGGTGAGGAGTGAACTTACATCCTTGAGTGTCTAACAGACCCCTGACTTTGCTCTCGCACTGAACCCTAGTTTGTCTAGGTAGATGGAAGCTTCTGGCTTCAATTTCATTTGCCCTTAGAACTTGGGAGAGGAGCTCCCTGGTTTTCTGGTACCTCGTGATACTGATGATCTGGTCCCCAGATTTGTGTGAGCTCATCTGTTTCTCCTCCCTCTCCCTCCCCCCCAGTCCAGAAAATTCCAGCATCTCCCTATCCTTAGCGTTCTGGAATGTCAAAGCCCTTGGGTGTTTAATTAGTCAGTGCACCTGCCGTCTTTCCTTCAGCTCAGTGAACTTCTCTCAGGGTTTCTTAGATGTGTCACTGGAGAATCTTGGCGCGGTCTTTCAGCTCACTCATTTGCTCTTTGGTTGGTATGCTGCCCAACTGTCGACATGTTCACTTTGGCAATAGCATGATTCATCTCCAAGCACAGTTTCTTTTTCAAGATAGCCCTTCTTTTACTGCAGATGCACAGCCCTTCATCTCTGTTTCCTAGGGCTGGTTATTCTGTTTGTGGAGTGTGTACCTCTTTCTTGCTCTCATTTCCTCAACTGTTCATTGATTTTGGTTGTCAGCTTATATTTATAGATGAGGATCAAATAGGTATGGCTTTGTTAACTAGACTCTCTGTCCTTAGCCCAAATGATAGTCTGTCCTTCTGGTTGTAAACGGACACTCTGACAGAGGAGCTTTGCTGCTGGGGAAGAGGCCTTCGACCCCGTGCGCTTTCTTTCAGGGTGTGCAGGTAGCTCGTCTTCTGGGGTGAGGGCCTCGTTGTCCTGCATTGTGGCTGTAAATGGCTGTAAACACTTGCCCTGCCTCGCCCAGCCTGCTTTGGGAGTGTCCTGGGGGGTGGGGGAAGTCCCCTTGAGGGAAGTGTGGTGACAGCTGGGGCACCTGCTGACCCCAGAGGCCACTCACAGCCCCCTGACTGCCCCTTCCCTGGGTGGGCGCTGCCTCTGATCTCAGAGCTGTCCCGGGCCCTGCTGGGGATGCTCATGTGTCCCCGACCTCAGGACGTGGTCCCCTGAGCTCCTGGGAGCCTCCCTGTGCACTTTCGTGCACAGAAGCACTTCGCTGGGGTTGTCTCCGTGCGACGTCCTGCATAGGCTTTCTCCGTGTAGTTTACTTTTATTTGTATATGTTAACGTCACACTCCTGGGAGGAAAGGGTAAAGTGAAGGCTCAGTCAAGATCTTAGGCCGGATGTGGAGAGCTTTTCTTTTTCATCAGTTGCCTAAAAGAATTTTAATGTAGATTGCTACTGCTTTTTATTTTTCTAAACAAATAGCTTCTTTAGTTTTAGTTGTTGTTAAAACTTTGTCTTGAATCAAGGCTTTTCTCGAGCTCTCTGCCTCTGGGCCACGAGGTACCGAGCTCCCTGCTGTCCAGTTCCAGCGCCCACGACGGGTGAACACCAGCCACGGGGACCACTGGCCCTCAAGGTGTGGCCGGTCGGAGCCGAGCTGGGCCATAGATGTGAGGTGCTGACTGGATTTCAGAGAGGAAGAGAATATAAATGTAATTTTTTAATATTGATTACATGTAGAAGTGATATTTAGGATATATTGGTTGATTTTAGCTGTTTCCTTTTACTTTTTAAAATATAGCTACTAGAAAATTTTAAATTACTTCCGTGGCTCACATTGTGGCTGCATTTTGTTTCTGAGACAGTGGTATTCTAAACTCCAACTTAGCTTTAGCACCTGGGACCAGCGGGGCGACGTGTTCTAGGACAGTTGCTTCCCACAAGAACATCATCGTCTACCCATGACTGGGTTCCTAGGTCTACAGAGGAGAAGTCCAGAAGGTCTTAGTCAAGCGTTGATGAAAATTGTTCTCTTTAAATGTCCTTGAGGGGCGCCTGGGTGGCTCAGTCGTTAAGTGTCTGCCTTCGGCCCAGGTCATGATCCCAGGGTCCTGGGATCGAGCCCCACATTGGGCTCCTTGCTCAGCGGGAAGCCTGCTTCTCCCTCTCCCATTCCCCCTGCTTGTGTTCCCTCTCTCACTGTGTCTCTCTCTATCAAATAAATAAATAAAATCTTTTTAAAAATTTAAAAATAAATAAATAAATGTCCTTGAAATAAAAGAAGTGCCTTCGCTTTTCAAAATTGCATAATTGGGAGCATTTTTCAATTGATTCTCTTTTTAAAATGTTTTGGGGCTGGTGTGTGACCGATTCCCTGTAAACACTCCTGGCAACTTCCTCAGGAGTTTTCATGTAGTATCGCTTGGTAAGGAGGAGCGTTCTGGGTCAGATCGAGGCAACCGGGAGGGCCCTGTGGGAGCTGGCCGTTCCAGCCAGCCAGAGTCGGCGCCAGGGATCCGCAGACAGTTGTTGAATAATTCAGTCTGTTCGTGAACTTGACAGGAGATATAAGTACCATCGTCCCTTCTTCCCATTTTGGAAAACAGGGTCCCAGCGGGTTTTATAAGAGTTGCCCAACTTTGTTTTCAGTTTTTACTTGTACCAAGTGCCTGAGTCTGGAGTGATTTCCCTCAGCACTTTTCCATTCCCGATGTCTTGTTTTTGTTTTGTTCTAGCGAGCCTTGCTCCCCAAATTTCTCATCAGAGGGCATCTGAACTCCACCAACTGTGTCATCACACAGCCGCTGACAGGGGAGCTGGTGGTTGAGAGCTCGGAGGCCGCCATCAAGAGCATAGAGCTGCAGCTGGTCCGCGTGGAGACCTGTGGTAAGGGCCCGCTGCGGCCGGCGGTTCACGTGCCGCGGTGGAAGCAAAAGTAAGAGCGCGCCCCTCGATTCCAGGAAACGTCTGCCTGGGAAAGTGAGATGTGGACGGGAGGGAACTCCAGGTCCTGTAGAACCAGTGGCAGAAGTGGTCACCGAGGGCCTGTCGACCAGGCTGTTGGGACGTTCCCTGTTCTCTGAGCACACGATGCTTTCTGCCTTGTGCAGGGTGTGCAGAAGGCTATGCCCGAGACGCCACAGAGATCCAGAATATTCAGATCGCTGATGGAGATGTGTGTCGGAGCCTCTCCGTCCCCATCTACATGGTGTTCCCCCGGCTGTTCACCTGCCCTACACTGGAAACCACCAACTTCAAAGTGGGTAAGCGCACCAGCTCCCACGCCCATGGGCCCGCTGGATTCTCCCATGATGGTGGGGCCCACGGAAGGGCCCCTGAGCGCCCCCGAGGCAGACACACTGGTCTGCTCTCGGCTGGCTCAGCGCAGAGCACTGGGTCCTCCGGTTGCTCAACAGAAGCTCCCTGAGAAGCTGCCATACCCATCCTGAGGCAGCACCATCCCGTCGGTGCGGGCTAGGGCAGGGACAGTGACGCCGCCAGGAGCAAGCCCGCAGGGAGCGTGCGGAGGTCAGGGAGGCTCCTCGGACAGGCCGGCACCCGAGCAGAGACTCAGGTGACAATCCCGTGTGAGCGCCGATCATCGCGAAGGCTTCCGTTCCACCGGCTCAGGATGACGTGGTCATTTTCCATGATTGGTATTTGTGGAGCCCCTAGAGTGCTTTTATTGGCACATAACGGGGTCAGGACATGCGCTTCAGGCGCAAAGGGGCACAGACTCACTGTTTGCCAAATACTGACAAGGACAGCGACGTCTGCCGGAAGGCCGCACAGGGGCAGATCTGGCCCAAGCTAAGCTGCCGTGACTGTTCTCAAAAAAGATGTGCATGATTATTATGGAACAGGTAGTCTATGCCCACAGTACAGAGAGAGAGGCGCCGGGGTCTAGAGCGCAGGGTGATGCCCTCGGCTGCCCAGGCGCCCCCAGACCAGCCTGCCTCGCCCTCCCGAAGGCGCTCGCACGGCGACCAGCACGGTGTTCTCAAGGCGGTATTTTACTTCAGAGTCCTTTGATTTCAAGTTAGAAGGGGGAGCTTATCTGTCGATTTCTCCCTTAGCTTTTCTACATAAACTTCAAGAGGACTAACCTTTTTTTTTTCTGCTACGCTCTACCTTAAGCACCTAGATTTCTGCCTGCTGTTTCTGTCAGATTTAGAAAGTGTCCACATAACGGTGCATGCAGTGCCTGTGATTCTTCCATAGAAATCACGCTCTCGGTCCGTCAGCCGGGATGTCAGTAATGCTCCTCATGCCTGATCCTGAGTTTCGTCTGGTTTGAGGCTCGCCACACGGGAGTGTCCACGGCGGGGGGGGGGGCACGATCGCAGAGCGCCGCGGCCTCCCATGGGCCCAGAGCTGCCGTCCGCGTGGCCAGCCGAGGTTAGGCTCTGAGTCTCAGGCGGGGAGGTGGGGGCGAGCCCCAGGTCCCGAGTTACGAGCAGAATCCGCACGTGCCGCTGTCACCTCTGCCAGTGCTGAGCACACCTTCGGTGCGCAGTCTTGCCCGAGCCCAGCCTCCAGCCTGAACCCACCCAGAGTTGAGGGTGCCCCGGGGAGTGGTTGCTCTGCCATAAGGAAAGCCAGCACCGGCTCCCTAACGTGGGCCTTGCACGCCTGCTGGGCATCCAGCCACACCACGCTCCCTCCAGGGCAGGACAGCGAGGTGCGTGGGGGAATGGTGGCAGAGCATGGGGACCAGAATCCCAGAGGGCCATTCTAGTGCCGTGACGATTAGCAAAGCGAGCGAAGTAGTGGGCTGGTGCTGCGGGCGCACGGCCTCTGTCATGGCCAATGCTTGGCGGAGGCAGCCAGCCACACGCGGGGACATTCTCCTCAGGACTCCGGCCACCGGGGCCTCCTATGCGGTGACCCCGAAGCCCCCTCCGCAGGGCTGAGCTGCTTCGGTGCTAGGCCTTCTCCCTTTGGCACGAAGCTCCCTGCTCGCGCACCCCTTCCTCTTGTCAACGAGAGACGATTGTGTAAACAGGGGTCTTGGTAGATGAATCACTACCCAAACAACAGCAATTAAACTGCACGCTGTTTCTGGACACTGTTTCTCATTTGGGGCGGGAGACGTGTACCCGGACGGCTAGGCCCGTCGGGGGTTGGCTCTTCCGTTAAGAACTGTCACAAGTGGAAAAATAAAGCAAACGAGTATGAAAGAACAGAAAGGATTTTAGAAGATTCTAGTAAAGACAGAGGACAAGGGAGGTGTGGTTGGGAAGCAGACCCCTTACTGTCCCAAGGCCGGGAGACACGTTTCCTTAGAGAAGGCGCGCCAGAGGCGGTCAGAGGCCAGTGTTGCTGTCCTCACTGGTTCTCCCGGAAGCTTGGGGTGATGTATGTGGGACGCGGACACGGACACCCCACGGCACCCGGCGCCCGCCCCCCCCTTTCGGAGTCTGTTCCGCCTGTGGTGCCGTTGGCGTGGGGTGTCTGCTGCTGGGGCAGGTGAACATGATGCCTGTTCTTTCTCTTCTCAGAATTTGAGGTTAACATCGTTGTGCTGCTTCACGCGGATCACCTCATCACGGAGAACTTTCCGCTGAAGCTCTGCAGGATGTAGCCGGGGAGCAGGGAGCATGGACAGCGAGAGAGGCCGAGCGGACATGCCACAGGGTAGCCGGCGCTTGCGGGAGCTCAAGCCAGCAGCATAGGCTTATTTTCGAGATGATTCTGTATCAGAAATGAATCTGACCCCTCAGATTACATCACTGTTGTTCCTCATTTCCTCGAGGCTTCTTCCAGTGGACACCTCTGATCAGACCTTGTCTCTAAACTTCATCAGGACTTCGTAACTGTTGTTGGCAAGATCATTTCGCAGAAAGCAAAATTTCCTCGGACTCCTGGCTTAACTGGCCTTTTACCGAGCAGTGAAATGTAGCAGCAGTGGAGCTTGGCTGGGAGGGGACGTCCTGGGGACGAAGGAAACCCGCCGCACCTGGCCAGCGCGGGTGGCTAAGCCTCTGGCGGCAAAGCAGCTTCTTGGGACGGTGACAAGCCGACCGGTTGCTTATGATGTTTGTAGACACCATCCAAGGAGGGCTGCACAACGGCGTCCGCTGGAACCGTCTAGCCTTTTTTCCACTCTGTAGTTCTTTTATCCCAGTTTTCCCGATGACTTCAGAACATTGAGCGTTCCTGGCTGTCGCAGGAGGAAACAGCGTCTGTCTGCACCTGCTGTTGTTGGGTGGGTTCTGAAGGGCAGGAGACGGGTGCCCGGGGCCGGAGCTGAAGACCCCGGGCAGACGCCCTGGACCTGGTGAACTTGGCCTGCCTCCCCGGGCTGAAGCCACTGTGGAGAGCCTGTAGCAATGCATTTCTGCCGTCTGATCCTGTTGGTCCACAATGAATGAGGCCTCAGAAATAAGCTGTGTGCTTTGCACGCCACCCGGCCTTCCCCGACAGTCCCTCCACCCGGGCCGGCCTGAGCAAGGCGGCCCGGCCGATGCCCCCTGTGCCCGGCTGTGCTGCCATCGTCCTGGGACCGTGTCTGACGACGTGTGAGCCTGAGGGCAAACAGACCTGACTCAGGCGCTGCTTTATCCCAGGGCTTCACCAGTGAAACCGATAACAGCTTATTCAAGGAGTCATTTCTGATTTGGCTCCCAGAGAATACATTTCTGGTTTATAAATCTCTTTTTATGCTCATATGACATTAACAATTATCTGTCTTTGATAACGTGTTCAGGGGATCGGAAAACAAAGAGGCCATACTTTCTGGGACATTTCAAAGGTAGAAATCATTTTTAATGAAAAGAAAAAAGCTAAATGAGAATTTTGAGCAAAGGTTTGGGGTGAATATTGCTATATCACTTCTTTAGTAAACTGCTTGTATGGATATAAATAGGACAAGTGTTCTTCTTAGGGAACAGCTGTTAACTGAAGACCAGCCCGCGCCCTGGCTGCTTTCATTATCTCATTCGATCCTGAGTGGCCCAGACAGGGGCCTCAGGCTGGCCATGTCCTTCCCCTGCTTGGGCAGCACCTCCCTTCGGGGGTTAAGGAGAACAGAGATGTGTGGCTTTCTGGCCGGGGCGGGGGCGGGGGGGGGGCGTCCACTGTTGGAGGCTCGGGGTTGTCAGATTCTCCCATTAGAGCAGGGGGACGGGAGGGGAGGGGAGGGGAAGGAAGGAGTCTGAACCGCGAATCCGTAACAGTATCTTGTTTGGGAAATAAATGCCCTGTAGGCAGCCATGCATCCTGGCTGTCCGAGCTCCCGCAGCAATGGGGCCTGGCTCCCATTCTCGGCCACGTTGCAAGTTCCAGAGTAAAGGCAAGAGGTACATCAGAAATCAGATGTAGAAAAGCCGAAGCGTTTGTGCCGGAATTCGCCCAGTTGGTGTCCCAAGCCTGCCCACTCTGGTATCTGCTGGGAAATGGAGCCCCGGCGTCCCTTCTGCCTCCGTCAGCGGCATCTCTTAAGTCCCAAGGCCGAGTCTGAATTGTCCTCTTAAAACTTCGGGGGATAGGATTACCTCCGCTCACTGGCATGGATTTGGGCTGCGGCAGATTGATACAGTCTGGGATCCCACGATCCCCTTCAGATTCCCCCTTCTTCTGAAATAAGGCTGTGCTTCCATGAACCCACGGCCCCCCGGCTAGGGACCGACTTCCGACTCCTTGGCTGCTGGGTGTGGTCCTGTGACAAGGACAGGAGCCCCTTTGCGCGGCTGGACCAGGAACAGGCCAGCGTCCCGGCCCAGCCCGTGCTGGAGCTCGATGCCGTCGGGGATGGCAGAGAAGCGGGACACCTCCCCCGCCCCCGCAAATGTGTAAGCAGAACAGCTCACCTCCCCGCCCTGGGTTGTCACAGGAGAGAGAAAGGAGGAGACTTGTCTTCAGGCCGCGGGATTGCTAGGGGTCTTGGCAGCCCAGCCCCCACCCCAGGGCTCATGGCCAGAAGGCCCGGAGTTCCCATACCAGGGCCTAGTGCCTCGCAGAGCCCGAGGTACACATGCGTGTAGAACAAAGAACTACTCCTCCCGTCTTCATGACCATCCTCTGAGCCGAGAAAGGACTTGGAGAGACTCAGGGGTCCAGAACCTTGCTGGAGCCAGCTGGTCAAGTTCCAGGGCGGGCGTAGGCCCAGTACTCCCTGCAGCCACCACTGGCCCCCATCCAGTAGCCACAGGACCCAACTGGACCCAGCCCTACCCAGAAGAACTTCCCTGACCTGAGTGGAAGGAAAATGGGCAGGTTTTCACTGGTACTAGTCAGGCAACTAAAAAAAAACGAAGTTCTTGGTTTTCCTAGAGACAAGTATCCATACTGAGAGTAAGTCCTGGGAAGGCAACTGTGGTGCATCCCTTCTCCATCCTTCGTTTTGGGAGAAGAGCTGCAGTGGGTTCTCAGGGTGTCTTTCGGGGGAGGGGGGCATGCGCTGCCTGCTCCGGTGAGCTCAGCTCCGGTGGTTCCAAGGTGCTGGCATGTTCGGAGATACGAGCTACAGCTTGGGGTGCAGTGAGAGTAAGAGCTCCACGAGCACTCGTGCTTGTTTGGGATCGGGCCCTCTTCTAAGTGCGTGTATCATGTGACTGTGTGGGACTCCTAGGAGGAGAGAATGGCTACCCGCATTAGTGCCGAAGGGATTGTCACTGATGGAAGGCACCTGTCTGCGTTTCCACACACCTTCCCGAGTCCAGGGGAGCTCGTCCAATGTGGTCCAGTTTTCCCAGCACCAAAGCCCAGGCCACTCTTGCCCCACTTCATTTGGGCTTCACTTTGCCTTTTCGGCGACATGCTTTTCTGCTTGTTTCCTCCTGTTTCCCCATCACACGTTGGCCCTGCCACCATAGCTGTTGAGGGCAGCCAAGGGCTCTGCTACCGCTGTTCACAGTGATTGCCTCAGCTTTGATGAGGTGAATCAAAGGAAGATGAAATCATGAGACAGGAAATCGTTTGCAGCTGGATGCAGCTTAGGAATAAGGTGAGTGTTTAAAGGCCCAGAAGTCCAAGGCAAATCACATTCTAATCCTGATTTCCTTTATGGAAAGTGAAAATATCAGGGAATGTTCTAGACCAACTCAGACCACTATAATGTCCTTTAGTAATGACCTCACAATGGCCTTCTGAGGGGGTTTTGTTATCCCCACTTCATAGCTAAGCAAGCTGAGGCACAGAGAAGCTGTGCCCAAGCCACATCACTCTGCTGATTCCCTGGGCGATATCCCCCCAAACAGCCCCAACTTCCCCTCCCAAGAGAGAATTAGAGTAGATAGCCATTGCCCAAGGTGCACGTGATCTTGTTCACGGAGCCGCCGTTCATTCTTCGTGAACCACTGCTGTCAGAGGTACTCTTCATAATCCCCACTGATTGTCCACGAGGTCAGAACATTTTATGTGAAGAAATCTCTCCATGGTAAGGCTCATCCAAGCTAACGGATGTTGGGGCTCAGGATGTAGAGGTGAAAAATCACAAAGAACAACTGCTTGGGGAAATGCTCTGTGAAGGGAAGGCCAGTTTTGAGTATAAATTCTGTAACCCCAAGTGGTCAAAACTAGACACGTGAGTAGAAAAAAAGTTACGCATGTGGGTCTAAGAAGTGGAGGTGAGAATGAGCCTCCTGGGTCAGTGTCTTCTCCCCTGTGACCACCAAAGGCTATTCATATTCAAGACTGTCGGAGTGGCTGAAATATTGAGAGAATGACTTTACGAAGAAACCTAAGGGCACCCAGTTTGTAGACTCAAAGTTGATCCAACTACTATTTACATAAAATGCAGTCAAATGATAGAGGGAGTAAAGGCAAACAGGAATGAAAACTCAGTGAGGAGCCCTGATACCCTCCGGTACTTTCTTGTGAATGTTGCTGGTAAAATGGGAACACCTTGCAGCCCTGTCCGGGTGGACAGGATCCTAAGTGTTGTGAGGTTTTTCATAGCCAAACCCAGCCAGTCCGTCTGAAACCTTGCATGTAACATACAAGCAATACTCTGGAGGTTGTAAGTACTTAGGAGAGTACAAGGACATAATTTGCACCTGGGTCTGTAAAACTCTTGTCAGATTTGGAGGAGCACCTGCTTGACCAAGACCAAGGGAGCAGAAGACACCAAAATGTTTGGTTTGCCTATGATCAGCATCCACTGTCACTTCCTCCAGTGACGGCTCTGTTCAGTTCCCTCGACAACGTCTCGCAGGGGCGGAAAGCTGGAGTTCCCTGAGGCAGGGTTTGTTCAGTGAGGGCCCCACGAGGTGGGATGTAGTCACCTCCTCAGTTCCCTGAGGCAGGGAGGGAGGGAGTCTCCTTCTCCTTCTGACCCTCCCCCCTCTCATGTGCACTCTCTTATTCTCTCTCTCTCAAATAAATAAATAAAATCTTTAAAAAAAAAAGTTTTCAATATCAGTCTGTATTAAAACCCAAATTTAAAACCCAGTACACAAAAACAGATACATTTAAGAGATGAGCATTTACTTCCTAAAGTATTTATCACTGTCTTCCTTTATATCTTACAGAAAATGCATATATTTTTTAATCCATGGAAAATTTGCAAAAATCAGTTATACATTCTTCCAAAAAAGAAAATCTCAATAAAATTTTAACAAGTAGAAACTGCCGAAGCCACATAGTCTACCATATTGCAATAAAATGAGAAATTAATACCAAAGGGAAAATCAAATTCAGTATAACCACTTGTAAATTTTTAAAAAGATTTTATTTATTCATGAGAGAGAGAGAGGCAGACGCAGAGGGAGAAGCAGCCTCCCCGCAGATCAGGGAGCCTGATGAGGGACTGGATCCCAGGACCCTGGGATCATGACCTGAGCCAAAGGCAGACTCTTAACCAACTGAGCCACCCAGGTGCCCCACCACTTGTAAATTTTATAACATTCTTCAAAAAGGAAACCAAAACTTCATTTGCAGACCTTTTAAAATGTAATGAAAATGAATATATACTATATGGCAAAGAGCTTTGCACTGTGGCCAGTGTTGCAATCAGAGGATAATTCATAGACTTACGTGTTTTTATTATATTGGAGAGAATGAAAACTAATGAGTTAGGCACCCAAATGTCTAGAAAAGCAAGAACAAAAAAAAGAATGACAACTTAAAGGCAGTAATTAACTGATATGAAAGCAAAACTATTGGAAAATTTATAAATAAGTTCATGAGTTTGTACTTTGAAAAGACTGATTCAATTGACACATCTTTATTTTTTTTTATTCTTATGTTAATCCCCATACATTACATCATTAGTTTTAGATGAAGTGTTCCATGATTCATTGTTTGTGCATAACACCCAGTGCTCCATGCAGAATGTGCCCTCCTCAATACCCACCACCAGGCTAACCCATCCTCCCACCCCCCTCCCCTCCAGAACCCTGTTTGTTTTTCAGAGTCCATCGTC
>NC_138369.1:185963826-186034287 GCF_054177405.1 Leptonychotes weddellii | reverse complement strand
TGGATGTCTTCTTTGGAAAAATGTCTGTTCATGTCTTCTGCCCATTTCTTGATTGGATTCTTTGTTCTTTGGGTGTTGAGTTTGATGAGTTCTTTATAGATTTTGGATACTAGCCCTTTATCTGATATGTCATTTGCAAATATCTTCTCCCATTCCAATTGACACATCTTTAATAGAACAAACTAAACACAAAGAGAGAAACCTAAATGTCTAGAAAAGCAAGAACAAAAAAAGAATGACAATAAAAGCAGTAATTAACTGATGTGAAAGCAAAACTATTGAAAAATTTATGAGTAAGTCCATGAAAAGACTGATTCAATTGACACATCTTTAATAGAACAAACTAAACACAGAGAGAAAAAGAACTATGTAACACTAGGAACAACTTCACATAAAAAGCCTGATAAGTTATATTACAGTATGTACCTCCCCTGCTAATAAATTTGTGAACTTCAATAAAATGCAAAGTGAGTCCAGAAAATATAGGCTACCTGAATAAAATAATAGCCTTGGGAAGAAACTGAAAAAAACTGGCAAAGAAATGGCACTAAAAAGGTGCTGGGCTGAGATGGTTGTATAGCGGGTTTCTTTCTTTCTTTTCTTTTCTTTTTTAAGATTTTATTTATTTATTTGACAGACAGCGAGAGAGGGGACACAAGCAGGGGGAGTGGGAGAGGGCGAAGCAGGCTCCCCGCTGAGCAGGGAGCCCGACACGGAGCTCCATCCCAGGACCCTGGGATCATGACCTGAGCCGAAGGCAGACGCTTAACGACGGAGCCACCCAGGCGCCCTGTATAGCGGGTTTCTATCACAGCTTCAAAGACTACTAAAGTTGAAAACCTCCCAGTGTATCTTATGAAGCCAGGGTAGCCCTAGTATCAAAATCTGACCTATCAGGTGGAATTTGGTTCAGCTGTGAGTGAGGGAGACCCACGGTTGGAGGGACTGAAACAAGACTCACGTAAATGTCCACAGGTAGGTAGCCCAGAGCTGACACATCAGCACAGAGCCATGATGTCCTCAGTGATCCGGACTACTTTTGGCTCATGGTGCCACCTTGTCTTCACGGTGGAAGACAGTAACAGCTAGTTCAGCCATTACATCTGTATTCCAGAAAGCAGGATGGAGGAAGGGGGGAGGGTGAGAAAAGGCAAAGGCCAGGTGCCACCTCTATTAAGGATGGTTTCTAGAACTGCCATATGACACTTCTGCCTATATCTTATAATCAAAAACTTGTATGGCCACAAATAGCTGCACAGAAACAAGAAACACATTATTCTGTGTGGTCATGTGCCTAACTGAAAAATATCAGAAGTTTTACAGGAAGGGAAAACTGAATATTGACAAAGCAGGAAAAAACCCACAAATCTATATCACTTATCAATACAAGTTGATTTCTTTTTTTTTTTTTTTTTTTTTTTTTTAAAGATTTTATTTATTTATTTGAGAGAGAATGAGAGAGAGAGAGAGCATGAGAGGGAGGAGGGTCAGAGGGAGAAGCAGACTCCCCGCCGAGCAGGGAGCCCGATGCGGGACTCGATCCCGGGACTCCAGGATCATGACCTGAGCCGAAGGCAGTCGCTTAACCAACTGAGCCACCCAGGCGCCCCTACAAGTTGATTTCTAAGTGTATTAAAAAACCAATATATCATGACCAGAAAGTGGGGGGGGCAGTTTGGGGGATTGTGTTTCAGGTATGAAAAGGCAGTTCAGCACTAGGAAGTCTATTAACTAACATCACATTAGTGGGTTGAAGGAAACCATCTTGATGGATGCCACAGGGTATATATTTTAACTTTTTATTTTGGAAATTTCCAGCATATACAAGAGAGAATCAGATTATGTCATATCCAAAAGATATGTATTATTTTTGTTAATAAAATTGACCCATTCACACTACAATTTCACGGTTTTTAGTATACTCACAGAATTGTGGAACCATCCCCATAATCTAAATTTAGAACATTTCTTCACCCTAAATAGAAACCTTGAACCTATCAGCAGTCAGTCACTTGCTGTCTCAGCCCTGAGAAACCAGTAATTTACTTTCTGTCTCCGTACGTTTGCCTATTCTGGACATTTCATATAAATAGAGTCATATTATGTGGCCTTTTGTGACTGACTTCTTTGACTTCACATAACGTAGTTGAGGTTCATCCGCGTTGCAACGTGGATCAGCAGCTCATTACTTTTTATTGCCAAATAACATTCCATTGCATAGCTATACTAAATTGTGTTTATTCGTCGGTTGACAGGCATTTGAACTGTTTTTCCACTTTCTGGCAATTAAGAAAAATGCTGCTATGAACACTGATATACATACAAGCTTTTGTGTGTACATATGTTTTTACTCTTCTTAGATGATCTAGGGATAGAAGTTCAGGGTTATATGACTCTGTTTAATCTTTTGAGGAGCTGCCAGTCTCTTTTCCAAAGCAGCTGCACCATCTTAACTTTCCCACCAGTAATCCATCAGGGTTCCGATTTCTCCGCATCCTCACAAACTTACTATGGTCCATCTGCTTTATTGCAGTCATCCCAGTGGTGTGAAGTGGTATCTCCTTATCATGCTGGTTTTCATTTCTCTAAAGACAAATGATACTGAGCATCTTTTCATGTGCTTATTGGCCATTTTGTACGTCATCTTTGGAGAAATGTCTATTCAGATCTTTTGCCCATTTTTAATTGGATTATTTTTCTTGCTATTATTGAGTCATGAGAGTTCTTTGTACATTCTGTTTACAAATCCCTTTTCAGATACATGGTTTGCAAGCATTTTCCCCATTCTGTGGGTTGTCTTTTCACCATCTTAATACATAATTTGCAGCATAAAAGTTTTAAAATTTGATGTAGTCCTGTTTATTTGTTTTTTCTTTTCTAGCTTAAGCTTTTGGTGTCATATCTAAGGACTTACTGCCTGATCCAAAGGCCATGAAGATTTACTCCAATGGCTTTTTTTCCCAAGACACTTATAGTTTTAGCTGTTAGATTTATGTCTCTGAACAATTTTCAGTTAATTTTTTGTATGGTGTGAAGTAGAGATCTAACCTCATTCTTCTACATCTGGATATCCGTTGTCCCAGCACCATTTGTCAAAAACACTATTTTCCCCCATTGAATTGTCTTGGTACCCTGGTAAAAAAAAATCAATTGACCATAAATGTATGGGTTTCTGGATCCTGGATTCTTTTCCATTAATCTGTATGTCTATTCTTATGTCAGTACCATGCCGTTTTGGGTTACTATAGCTTTGTAATAAGTCTTGAAATTGTGAAGTGTTAGTCCTGTAACTTTTATTTTCATTTTTAAAATTATTTGGGGTCTTTTGCATTTCCAAATGAATTTGAGGATCAGCTTGTCAATTTCTGCAAAAAAGTTACCTAGGATTTTGATAAGAATTACATTGACTCTGTAGATCAATTTTGGGAGTATTATCATTGTAGTAATATTAAGTTTTCCAATCCATGAATATGAGATGTCTTTCCACTGATTTAGACCCCATTTAACTTCTTTCAAAAATGTTTTATACTTTCCTTTGTACAAGTCTTCCTTTTCTTTTGTTAAATTTATTTCTAAATATTTTTTTATTTTTTTTAAAGATTTATTTATTTATTTTAGAGAGAGTGTGAGTGTGGGGAGGGGCAAAGGGAGAGGGCGAAAGAGGGAAGCAGACTCCCTGCTGAGTGGGAAGCCTGACATGGGACTTGATCTCGCCACCCTGAGATCATGATCTGAGCTGAAATCAAGAGTCAGACACTCAACCAAATGAGCTACCCAGGTTCTTCAATACTTCACTATTTTTGATGCTATTGTAAATGGAATTTTCTTAACTTAATATCAGGTTGTTTATTACTAGTGTATAGAAT
Source organism: Leptonychotes weddellii (assembly GCF_054177405.1). NCBI lineage: Eukaryota > Metazoa > Chordata > Mammalia > Carnivora > Phocidae > Leptonychotes > Leptonychotes weddellii. The sequence continues at coordinate 186,030,421 of NC_138369.1, read as the reverse complement.
ACAGTTGATTTCTATATATTGTTTTGTACCCAGCAATCTTGCTGACATTTACTAAAAGGTTAATTAGTAAAATAGGCTAATTAAATACTAATAGGGGTTTTTTTGTAGATTCCTTAGGATTTTCTATATACAAGATCATGACATCTGCAAATAGAGTTAGTTTTACTTTTTCCTTTCTAATTTTGTCTTTTATTTCTTTTTTCTTACCTAATTGCCTTGGCTAGATCCTCTAGTACAATGTTGAATACATATAATGAGAGCAGACATCCTTGTCTTGTTTCTGATCTTGAGAGAAATTTTGCAGTCTTTCACCATTAAGTATGATGTTAAATGTGGGGTTTTCACAGATGCTCTCATGGGGTTGAGGAAGTTCCCTTATAAACCTAGTTTGTTGAGTATTTTTATTATGCAAGGGTGTTGTATTTTGTCAGATGCCTTTTATGCATCTATTGAAATGATCTTGTGGGTTTTGCCCTCTATTCTATTGATACAATATATTACATTAATTGATTTTCAGATATTAAGTCAGCCTTGGGACAAGTCTCTCTTGTCAGTGGGGTACAATCCTTTTCATATGTTGCTGGATTTGGTTTGATAGTATTCTGTTGAGGATTTTTGTGTCCATATTCATATATTCAAAAAACCAATTGTTCAAGGCATCTATTTTGATTTTTTAAAACATATTAAGCTGGGGGCACCTGGGTGGCTCAGTTGGTTAAGCGACTGCCTTTGGCTCAGGTCATGATCCTGGAGTCCCGGGATCGAGTCCCACATCAGGCTCCCTGCTCAGCAGGGGGTCTGCTTCTCCCTCTGCTCTCTTCCCTCTCGTGCTCTCTGTCTCTCATTCTCTCTCTCTCTCAAATAAATAAATAAAATCTTTTAAAAAAAAAAACGTATTAAGCTGGAGAGGTGCCTGGGTCACTCGGTTGTTAAGTGTCTGCCTTTGGCTCAGGTCATGATCCCAGGGTCCTGGGATCGAACACTGCATCGGGCTCCCTGCTCCACAGGAAGCCTGCTTCTCCAGAACTCTCCCACTCCCCCACTTGTGTTCCCTCTCTCGCTGTCTCTCTCTCTGTCCAATAAATAAATTTTTAAAATCTTAAAAAAAAATAAAATAAAAACTTATTAAACTGGGGAAATACAGAATTCTAAAAATGTGATAAAATGGATTTATAAAGATGAATCGGAAATACTCTGCATAACAAAGTTTTGGGGATATCTTGTTAATTTTTAGAGCAAGAGGGTATCTGCTTTCCAAGTAATTATTCAAATTTTCTGTTGAAGTTTTGGCCAATGCAGTAAGATAAAAAAAAGAGGGGCTCACTAGATAGACTAGGAAGCCTCTTAGTGATGGTTATATGTGCTTATAACAAAACAAACCCTTTGAATCTGGATTGAACTGATTGGACCAGGTACTTGAACTAGGATAGCGTAGGAGGGCAGTTGCAGGTGACATAGTGATAAGTCAATCCAAGAGCCCTTCCGTAGGTTCATGCTTAGGGAAAAGGATATAGACAACATTTGCACAACACAGGAGACCAAGGGGACTAAGGGAGTGGGCACAGAAGATAGAAATCCCTAGATTTCCTTAGATCCAAATAGCTTTTGCCTTCCTGTCTGAATGTATCCTTACAAATTACTTTGTTTTCCACTTGAGCTAATCTGAGTGAGTTTCTGTTCCTTGTATTAGGTATGAACATTGCAAAGGAAGACATAAAGTTATCATTATTAGCAGATATTATTAAAAAACCTAGAAATCCCAGAAAATCAACTGAATTAAAAAAGATTATAATTATAAAGGCAATTCACCAAGATAGCCCATTACAAATATACATATACACAATATACAATAGTATTACATATATACAAAAATAGCTTTCCAAAAAACAGAGGTAAACACTGATAAAATTTTATCAATGTTTCCATTCACAATAGCAACAAACTATAAAATACAAAGAATAATTTTAACAAAACTTATTAATAAGGCACATGTAAGACCTTTTTAAAGAAATCTATATAACATTTAGGAATACTTCTTAAAATTATAGCATATAGAAAGACTCAATTGTAAAGATATCAGTTACCAAATTAATTTTAAAATTTTAATATTTAACCTTATTCTAATACAATCTTTTTTTAATATTTTATTTATTTATTTGTCAGAGAGAGAGAGAGCACAAGCAGGGGGAGCGGCAGAGGGAGAAGCAGGCTCCCCACTGAGCAAGGAGCCCGATGAGGGACTTGATCCCAGGACCCCGGGACCATGACCCGAGCCTAAGGCAGACACTTAACCGACTGAGCCACCCAGGCGTTCCATTATTCTAATATAAATCTTAATGTAATATTTTCTTTGGATCTTAAGTTCATATGGAAGAATAAGTATGTTAGAATATTCAATAACATTTTTAAAATGAAGGAAAAAATAAAAGGTAATACTAAACCAGATTTAAATAGTATTAAAAAATACAAAAATTATATCAGCATGGTAGTTGTGTCAAAAGAGACAGGTTGGGGCGCCTGGGTGGCTCAGATGGTGAAGGGTCTGCCTTCGGCTCAGGTCATGATCCCAGGGTCCTGGAATCAAGCCCCACATCGGGCTCCCTGTTCAGCAGGGAGCCTGCCTCTCCCTCTCCCTCTGCCTCTCCCCTTCTCATGCTATCTCTTTGTCTCAAATGAATAAATAAAATCTTTAAAAATAAATAAATAAATAAATTTAAAAAGAGAGACAGGTCAATTTAACAAATACAAAAGCCATAATTGGACTCAGGTGTATAAATAATTTAGTAGATGGGATAAACAAGGGACACTAAGTAAAAATGTCACTTCAAATCAATTGCAGAAGAATTGAAAATATTATCTTGTGTTAAAAATTATATTGCCAATAATCACCTCAAAAGGAAGTAAATTCCAAAGGTATAAAAATATAAAGTAAATAATGACATAATACTACCAAAAGATACAGTAAGTGAAAAATCCACACATGAAACTACTATCACACTGTATGTTAACTCACTGGAATTTAAATAAAAACTTTAAAAAAAGAAGATATAGATAAAATATAACTTTTATATGGTGGAACTTTTACAATATGACAGCAAGGACAAAAGTCATCAGGAAAAATATTGATGGTAAAAACCTTCCGTACAAAAAAAAAAAAAAACCTTCCGTACATAAAAATTTTCTGTAAGTTAAAAGAGAAAAGACAGATTAGGAAAAATATTTATGACATAATGATTTGAAAGGTATTAATATCATTAACATATAAGGAATACTCTTACAGATCAGTAAGAAAAATATGAACACCCCAAAAGAAAATACGTCAAGATATGAATAGACAATTCACCAAAGAAGAGCATGTAGCCAATAAACTCATGAAAAGAAAGGGTCAGCCTTGTTAATTTCTTCATTTATGCAACATATCTATTAAGCAATACTATTTATCAGCCATTGTTTTAAGATACCTAGTGAAAGGGGTAAAAAGCATGGTGTCTATGAAGGTTAAATGTTCATAAGTTCTCTGTTTTAAGAGAAATGTGGGAACAAAATTATATAAGACCTTTGATTCAGAAATGTATGAAATCAGATATGTGAGAATCTTTTCATTTAAAGAAAAATGGTAATGCCAATCACATGGCCTAATAATCCTTTGCTTGTTCACGCTCTATGTTACAACTTTCTGTTCTGTCCTCACAATAGAAACTAAGGATACAAAATATTTATGACTCAGGGAGATAAACAAAGAACTTGTTGTCCATGAATCAGGTTGAAACAAGCAAGGAACACTAAATAAGCCTAAAACCTGGCTTGGCTCCATCATAACTAAATTTTCTGTGATGTGCCTTTTGGCTAAGCAGTATTACAAAATAATAAATAATCTTTAAACACCTGCCATGTATTCTTTAACCTCTTGGCTTAAATCAATTGCTTGATATAAGAAAATATGTTTTTTTCAAATTTTAAATTTTTAAAAATGTAAATAAGGTAGTATTCATTTATGAATTATGTTTGTTATTTTCTTTTTTTTTTTAAGATTTTATTTATTAGAGACAGAAAGAGCATGAGCGGGTGGAGGGGCAGAGGGAGAAGCAGGCTTCCCACTGAGCCGGGAGCCCGATGCGGGACTCGATCCCAGCTCCCCGGGATCATGACCTGAGATGAAGGCAGACGCTTAACCTACTGAGCCACCCAGGTGCCCAGCAGACAAGGAATTTAAAACAGCTATTTAAAATATGCTGAAGGGGGCGCCTGGGTGGCTCAGTTGGTTAAGCGACTGCCTTCGGCTCAGGTCATGATCCTGGAATCCCGGGATCAAGTCCCGCATTGGGCTCCCTGCTCGGCGGGGAGTCTGCTTCTCTCTCTGACCCTCCCCCCTCTCATGTGCTCTCTCTCTCTCTCTCTCTCATTCTCTCTCTTTCAAATAAATAAATAAATAAAATAAAATCTTTAAAATATGCTGAAGGAATTATGAGAAAACATAACATGATGAGGAAAGAAATTGAAGACATAAAAAAGATTCAAATGGAGGTGCCTGGGTGGCTCAGTTGGAGAAACGTCCGCCTTCAGCTCAGGTCATGATCCTGGGGTCCTGGGATTGAGGCCCACGTCGGGCTCCCTGCTCAGTGGGGAGCCTGCTTCTCCCTCTCCCTCTGCATCTCCCCCTGCGCTTGCTCTCTCTCTCTCTCTAATAAATAAATAAAATCTTTAAAAAGAAAAAAATCAGGGCGCCTGGGTGGCTCAGTTGGTTAGGCGACTGCCTTCGGCTCAGGTCATGATCCTGGAGTCCTGGGATCGAGTCCAGCATCCGGCTCCCTGCTCGGCAGGGAGTCTGCTTCTCCCTCTGACCCTCCTCCCTCTCATGCTCTCTGTCTCTCATTCTCTCTCTCTCAAATAAATAAATAAAATCTTTAAAAAAAAAAAATCAAATGGGAAACACCTACCTGTTTACTAGAAAGGATGCTGCCTGATTTGTGGATCATTGAATAAAGTCAATTACATCTTCAGAAAAAAAGAAAAAGGAAGAAACAAAGAAGAGAGGGAAAGGAAATGAAGAAGACCCCTCATGACCTGTGGGATAATGTCAAGTGGTCTATCCTACTTATCACTGAAGTCCTGGAAAAAATGTTGACTGGGAGCAGAAAAATATCTGCATGAATAATGACTGAAAAATTCCCAAGTGTGATGAAAATTGAAATAGTTAAATAGATTTTGTTACATCAATATTGATATAATGCAAGGCACCTGGGTGGCTCAGTTGGTTAAGCATCTGCCTTCAGCTCGGGTCATGATCCCAGCGTCCTGGGATCGAGCCCCACATCGGGCTCCCTCCTCTGAGGAGAGCCTGCTTCTCCCTCTGCCTCTACCTCTCTCTGTCTCTCATGAATAAATAAATAAGATCTTTTAAAAATATATTGATATAGGGCGCCTGGGTGGCTCAGTTGGTTAAGCGACTGCCTTCGGCTCAGGTCATGATCCTGGAGTCCCGGGATCGAGTCCCGCACCGGGCTCCCTGCTCGGCAGGGGGTCTGCTTCTCCCTCTGGCCCTCCCCCCTCTCATGTGCTCTCTCTCATTCTCTCTCTCTCAAATAAATAAATAAAATCTTTTTTAAAAAAATATATATATATTGATATAATGCTAGAGAGTTGTTAAATTGGATAAGGTAGATTTCTATGTACTTATATATGGAAAAGTCATATATATTATAAAGTGAGAAAAGCAAGGTATACAGTAGGAGGTATAGAATCATCCCATTTGTGTAACTTTGAAAAGGGCACACATTATCTTCTATGAAATGGATATGGAAGTATCCACAATAAACTTCTGGAAGTGGATTCCCTGGGACAAGGGATCAGGGTAGAGGGACAAAAGAACAGCTTCTTATTTATTTTTAGTTGTCTTACTTTCTGTAGTATTTGAATGTTTCTCATATCCAGGTAATTTTTTATTTTTAAAACAAACTCAATTAAAAAATTTAAAATATATGATGTGTTCTCATGCACTGCTGGTGGAACTGTAAATTGGTATATATGTACATACGTATGCACACAAATACATATGTGACACAGATTAAAAAAAACAAAAAGAATCTACAAAAAAAGTTTAAGATTTTATTTATTTGAAAGAAAAAGAGTTAGCAAGAGAGAGAGCACAAGAAGGGTGGGGGGGAGGGAGAAGCAGGTTTCCCGCTGAGCAGGAGCTTGATCCTTCTGAGCCAAAGGCAAACTGTTACCGGACTGAGCTAGCCAGGCACCCCCCCAAATTTTTTTAAGGTAAAGAAAGTACACTGTGATAATTTCCTCATTACAGAGGAAATTAAATCTTTGCCAACATACACAGTTCTTCCTGGGATGTATATACACCTGAAATACGAGGAAATGGAGTAGGGGCGCCTGGGTGGCTCAGTCGGGTAAGCTTCCAACTCTTGGGTTTGGCTCAGGTCATGATCTCAGGGTAATGGAATTGAGCCCTGTATTGGGCTCCGTGCTCAGCATGGAGTCTGCTTGTCCCTCTCCCTCTGCTCCTCCCCACACTCTGTCTCTAACAATAATTAATCTAAAAAAAAAAAAGAAAATGGAGTAAAGGCTCCGAGAGTACTTAAAAAACAAAGAGCTAGAAAAATGAGTGAGACCCAAGAAGAGATTATTGAGATTATTCACCCCCGAGAGCCCTTGGGGGGACTCAAGGATAGCCCTCCAGTGCCTAGGCCCAGGCCATTACCCCTAAATCGGCAGCCGCTGGTCCAGCCCACACCAGGCAGGAGAGCCTGTGTCCATAGGAAGCCTCCCAGGCTAGCAGGGAGGATGGGTAAGGAGGGCTGTCTCTTCTGCTTTGCTTGAAAGTTTCAGAGGGTAGGAGAGGAGACTCTCTCGTGTCTGACTTGTCTAGAATAATAATCGCTGACACTTACTGAGTGCTTACCATGTTGGTGCCTCATATCAGCGCTTAGTTCTCACAAGCCTGTGAAGAGAGTACTCTTACGCCCCCTTCTTATAGATGAGGAAACAGGCATGGAGAAATCAGTGTAATTTGCCCAAGGTTACCCACCGGGGCGGGGCGGGGGGGTGTTGGAGCGCATAGTCTCAGCACTGCTCCCCAGTTAGGGGCTTGACTACAGGGCCGGAGGTAACCGGGCCCCCTTCCAAGGGGCAGCTCCTCCCAGGCCTGCTTGGCATATGATTAACTCCGTTGCCCAATTGGCCAACACCTGCAATACCTTACCCCCAGGTGCCCTGGTCTTCCACCTTGACTGCATGTTGGAAGTACCCAGGTGGGGCTCTTAAAAGCCCAGAGGCCACCATCTGACTACTTATTCCAGTTACTTGAGAAGAAAGGCCAAATTGTGGCCCCCGTGAGCAGCCAGCAGGAGGGCTGCGGCCTGGGCCAGAGCCTCACTCACTGAGGACCGTGCTCTCTGAGAGCTCTATAACCTCACCCTTTTCGAGGGGAACAGCTTCTCCTACCCTACCCCAGGCCCACCTCACCCTGCAGAATTTGAACGGCTTCTCGGAGTTTCCCGGGGCCTGAAATGGAGCAGGTATGCAACACATGTTTGTTGAATAAGGAGAATGAAAAACAGGGCCTGGAGAAAAGCTGATGAGCTCACCAGCCTGTGGTTAGTACCGCGGAATTGGCCATTGTTTTGAAAAACGGAAGAGGTTAAGACCTAAATTAGCTCGACCCATATTTAGTTAGTAATTGCATGTAAATCCCCAGGCCTGCCCCTGAAGCAAATAGAAAGATAAATCTTTCATCTGTAAAATATGGACAGTAACTCCTACTGGGAAGGATTCAAACACTTGGCACAGCGCCTGGCCCATAAAAAGAGCCGGGTAAATGTGGCCATTATTGTTCCCTTGACATGTGCAATGAGGAGGCAGGTACGAAGAGAGCGACTTCATCAGCATCATGCGTTGCTCACTGGCTGTGGGGCAGGCACCATGCGGGGGACTCCCTGGCCGAGCAGCCAGCCCCTGTCTTCACGGCCCGGGACCTCACTCCGGGGTAAGACAGACTAGAAACCAGAGGTTGGGGGCCTGAGAATTTCCGAATTTGTGTTTGTAATCCTAAAAATAAAATATTTTGTCCTACCAGTTACTACATTTATAGTCACAAGCAGTGTACTTTTATTTTTACTGCCATTGAGAAAAATGTAAAAGCCTCAAATATACTTTCCTACGCGGTGCCTAGCAAGAGACTAAGTGGGTCTGTTGTACAATTCCCTGGACCTTCAGAGGAACCCGCTAACTGCTCCACCCAATCCTAAGAGCTCTAGAGGGAAGCTGTCAAAGGAGGAAACTCATGAGATGTTGGAAGTAATGGATGTAATTAGATTAAGACCAGGCAATGGATTTCAAGACGAGAGGATGAAAGGAGGTCCTGATATTTTGAAGTAAATATTTAGGTACGAAAAACTGGCATTTAAAAAGTCATTTTACATATTAGGAGATAATTTTCTGGGAAGAGCTTTACCTTTTAAAATAATCTGAAGGCATCATCAAGTTTTCTATAATCAGAGAACTTTGGTGTGTCTTTCATATAAAAAAGTGAATAAAGCAAATTATCTGTTCCTTTTATCCATCCCTGCAATTGATACCACTTTTAGTTTCTATTCTGCTTCTAGATGGAGGGAGATTTAAAATTTAAATCTGGGCCCTTTCTCTGCTACAGGGACTCAAAATACAAATAACCAATAGTAAGAATGAAGAAGAACCTAGAGGTTCTTTAGATACTCAAAGGACAATAAAGAAATATTAAAAAAAAAAACAAACCTTATGCCAACAAATTCAATCTAGGTGAAGTGGAAAAATACCTTGAAAGACACAAATTACTACAATTGACAAAAAGAAATGGAAAATTGGAATGGTCCTATATATATTAAACATATTCTCTATAAAAAAAAACTTCCACAGAGAAAATTCCAAATTATCCAATATCTAACAGAGAAACAGTACCCATATTACACAAACTCTTTCAGAAGACAGAACACTCTGCAATTCATTTTATGAGGTCAACCCTGACAACCACATCCTGACGAAGACATTCCAGCTGGAGATGAGCAGACTGTTAATACCTCATGAACATAGAGGTAAAAATCTTCAGGGTATTATCCAATATAATGCAGCAATATAGAAATAGGTACAACATGAATAAATAGGGTTTATCAGATGTGATTCACCACATTAACAGAATAGAAAAGAAAAATCATGTGATCACTAATAAAAATGGACAAAATTCAACATCTATTAATGATTTTTTAAACTCTCAACAAACTAGGAATATGAAGGAAACTTCCTTAACTGGATAAAGGGCATCTATGGAAAATCCATAGCTAACATCATACTTAATGATGAAAAACTAGATTCTTTCCCCTTAAAACTGGGAACAAATGGGGCGCCTGGGTGGCTCAGTTGGTTGAGCGACTGCCTTCGGCTCAGGTCATGATCCTGGAGTCCCAGGATCGAGTCCCGCATCGGGCTCCCTGCTTGGCAGGGAGCCTGCTTCTCCCTCTGACCCTCCCCCCTCTCATGTGCTCTCTGTCTCTCTCATTCTCTCTCTCAAATAAATAAATAAAATCTTTAAAAAAAAAAACAAAAAAAACTGGGAACAAATGAGAATGTCTTATACTGGAGGTCCTAGCCAATGCAGTTAAGTCAAAAAAACCAAAAGGTATAAGATTGGAAGGGAAAGAGTAAAATTGCCTCTATTTGCAGACCCAGTTGTCTACACAGAAGGTCTAAGGAATAAAAAAATACTATGAGAATTAATAAGAACATTCATCAAGGTTGCAGGATACAAGGTCAATATACAGAAATTATTTTTCTGTGTGCCAGCAAAAAACACTTGGAAAATGAAGTTTAAAAATAGCATTTCCAGTGGTATCAAAATATGCAGCATACTTAGGAATATATCTTATTAAAGATACAAAAGACCAGCTGAAACTATAAAACTATAAACTATAAAACATTGATGAGAGAAATTTTAAATGATCTAAATAAATGGAGAGATAGATCATGTTTACAAGTTGGAATAATCAACGTTGTTAAGGTGTTCATTCTCCTAAAATTGATCTGTAGATTCAATGCAATCCCAAAACACCCAGTAGGCTTTATATATAAAATGATAACCTGCTTCTAAATTGTATTTGGAAATGCAAAAGACCTAGAATAGCCGCAGTTATTTTGAAAAAAGAAAATTCTGATGCTGGATTATATTAATTTGCTCAGGCTGTCATGACAAAATACCACAGACTGGCTGGCTTAAACAACAGAGATTTATTTTCTCAGATTTCTGGAAGCTGGAAGTCCCAGATCCCCGATTACGGAGTCAGCGGGTTTGGTTTCTCCTGAGGCCTCTCTCCTTGGCTTGCAAACAGCCACCTTCTCACTATGTCCTCACATGGTCTTTACTCCGTGTGTGCATCCCTGCTGGTCTCTTCCTTTTCTCATAAGGACACAGCAATTTTGGGCGGGGGGGTAGTTAGGGCTCCACCCTTATGACCTCCTTTAACCTTAGTTATCTCCTTAAAGGCTCTATTTCCAAATAAAGTCACATTAGGAGTTAAGGCTTCAACATGTGAATTTTGGGGAGACACAATTCAGTCTACAACATGGATCTCACCCCTAAAGAGTCTTAGTTGTGCTAGGGGTCCTGGTTATAGGATGCTTAAATGCTTCCAGGGATTCTAATGAGTAGCCACGGCTGAGAACCACTAAGTGAGGACTAAGGTCTCAACCCATGGAGGGGCTGAAGTCACAGAGGCTCTCCTGTACCTTGTGAACTCTGACTGATGGATGACATCAATTAGACACCCAGAAGGAGACTCTGTGATTAAGTGTCTGCTAGGAAAGAGTTCTATTTCAGACACGTCTCCCACCTTGTGTGGTCCTGGGATCAGCCATGTAACAAATTCAGCCCAATGTCAGGCCCAGAGTGATGCTCATTAAATAGAAGTCATTGGCCGGGCACTGAATTTCACATTAGCTCCACTCGAAGATCCAGACTCTTCCCACTCTACCTTAGTGACTTCCAGGCTGTGAGGAAGCCTAGCAGTAAACGAGAGGGGAGAGCAATACTATTCTCATATTATGTAGTCAGGAGCCCCAATGTTTGGATGTTAGTGGGTTTTATTCATTTTACAGCTACTGTGTTTGTATGCTATTTTGGGGGGTGTGCTAACCCAGTGCCATTTAGTGACAATCTAGCCACCTTTTGCTACTTCCACTGCACGAACAGATGAAGATTTGTCAGTGAGAACCAGCGAGAACCATGGAGCACCCTACAGCCAATCTAACATATAGGAAAGCCTTAGAAACAAACACAGTCCATTTCTCCTCTAGTTGCTTCCTCAGGATTAAGGGGACTATTTTTAGGATTGGTGTGGTGACAACTGGCAAGAGGCATGGAAGGGGTTTCCAGCATTTGCATCTACTTCATCTGAGCTCCAGACTCAGCTCTTGTGCTGTCCCCTTTATCTTTGATATCAGGGCAGTGACTTGCAAGGTCTTCCCTCCTGCCCCCTCATTGCAGCTCTGTCCCAGTCTGGCTCTGCCTCCTCCACCCAACAAACTTTGGGCTGCTCCCTCCACAGGCTCCACCACTGCCCACAGCTCCTGTCCTGGAGTCCTAAGGCAGGGAGGGAGAAGGACACTGAGAAGCCAATGAGAAAGTCAGCAAGAAGAAAGGAAACCAGCCGGCCACCAAGCACGAAGGCCAGCTCTCCAAGCCATGGGTTCCCCACCTTCCCTCTTTCTTCACCCTCCCCAGCTCAAGACTCTGAGGCTGCTCACACCAGAGATGGGCATGCCATTTTCACAGGGCTAGGTCCCCGGCTGCAGATGCTTCTTGAGACAGAGAAGGCCTACCTCTTACAAAGTGTGGCATGGGGGAAAAGTGTTAGGATATAAGAGTTTGACATTAGAACTTAAAACAAATCTAAAATCCTTTGACCACTTGAGAAAAAAATTGCAGAAACACATAAGCAACTATTCTCTTTTTCCTTTGAAGTAAGAACATAAACTTACTTCATTCACTTATTCATTATGTTTCTATGATAACTTCTTATCATCTTCTAAATAAGATGCCCTTTTAGGTGCTGTGAGGAATAGAAGTGTAACCCAGGTGTCAGCAGGAGTTCTCAGATCTCCGAGTCAGAAAAGGTGAAGTTGAATCCTCTCTTCTTTGCCCTATCCTGTGAAAGTCTAAATCTCCCTTAAATATACCAGCAAGTTCCAGGAGGCTTCTGTTCTTTCAATGAGCTCATTCTCCAAGTTTCTGCTGCTCTGTTCCACACCTCATGGAGTCATGAAATTCTTCTTCAATATGTACTTTCCACAAAAGTTCAACTGACACAGAATCTATAATAGATTTCATGAAGAAGTGGGAGGGTTGAGAAGGAGGCACTTATATTACAAAAATGCAAACAACTTCAAATGGTGTATTAGACACCCTGTTTTTGAAATACCCTCCAGGACTTTCAGGTCTGGTCAGAACTGAAGAACAGGTATTGGACTCATTCTCTCACAATGAAATAAAACTGAACAAATGTAAAGCAACTGCTTTCAGACATTGGATAAAAGCCATTAGAGGACTACAGTCCCTGAGGAAAGTGAAACATTGAGTACCACATTCATCCTGGCTTTCTGCTTGGGGACACTTTGCTTAGCATCCTGTTCATTTAGTTGAGATCCTCGAAAGAGTAGTCCTCATTGCTCCAGGGCAAGGCCACTCTAAGCGTTTCCTCACAATGTATATTAGTAAAACTTGGAAGGTTAAGATCTATCAACAAATTAGCTGCCTTTCAGAATAAAATTACCCATTACTTAAGGGAAGACAACCAAATACAGACTCTCAAAAAAGGAGCATCCACAATATCTAACATATAATCCAAGGGAGTTAGTGTTTAATGAGTACAGAGTTTAAGTTTGAGAAGATGAAAAAGTTCTGGAGAAGGATGGTGATGATGGTTGCACAACAATGTTGATGCTACCGAACTGTACAGTTAAAAACAGCTAAAATGATAAGTTTTACATTATGTGTATTTTATCACAATATTTAAAAATACCCTCTAAGACTACTGCTTCCAGAAAGAATAAGGACAAGATGTACCATCTTGCTTGAAGCACTAAAACACCAGAAAACAAACAAACAAACAATGATATGCAAATAATGGGCATCAGGCAGCACAGGACAGTAGTCCTTCAGAAAGGGAAAACAAAAAGGTCCTACAATGTCTCCAATCTACTGTCTGGACAGAGTTTCCAGACTACAGCATTGGGAGGGGAAACCCTAATGGAGGCCAGTAGTTTCCCTGAATTGAGAAAATGGAGCTAGGAGTCAAAAGAGGCCAAAGCAATCAGAGTTGAGAAGGCAGAGTACTAGAGAGAAGAGAATCATGTAGAGAGAGGGTCCCAGAGATTTGCAGAGGGTCCCCTTGAGTCTTCAGCTGATTACTGATCAACACATTGTATATGATGACACCAAGAGAGACTGGAGAAAGAATCACCCAATAGGACCAGAGGGAGGGGAGCCTAGCTGGCTCAGTAAGTGGAGCATGTGACTTTTAAAAGTTCTCACCACAGAGGGGGGGGCGGAGCAAGATGGCGGAGGAGTAGGAGACCTGGATTTCGTCTCCTCTCAGGAATTCAGCTGGATAGGGATCAAACCATCCTGAACACCTACAAACTCAACAGGAGATCGAAGAAAGGAATAGCAACAACTCTCTGAACAGAAAAGCGACCACTTTCTAAAAGTTCTCACCATAAAAGAAGAAAAAAGGAAGGAAGGAAGGAAGGAAAAAAGGGAGGGAAGAAGGAAGGAGAGAAGGGAGGGAGGGAGGGAAAAAATTGTAAGTACATGAGGTGATGGGTGTGTTAACTAAACTTATTTTGGTAATCACTTTATAATATATACATATATCAAATCATTACACTGTACACCTTAAACTTACACATTGTCATAAGTTGGTTATATCTCAGTAAAACTGGGGGGAAGAGGTCATTGAGATGCACATCATTAGCCATTAGGAAAATATAAATTAAAACCACAATGAGATATCATTTCAGACTCATTAGGATGACCATAATAAAGAAGATGGGCAATAGCAAGCTGATGTGGAGAAGTTGGAACATTCATATACTGCTGGTGGGAATGCCAAATGGTGCAGCCACCATTTAAGAAAATATCTGGCAATTCCTCAAAAAGTTAAATATATACTGTATGACTGAGGGATTCCACTGCTAGGTATATGCCCCAGAGAAATGAAAATATATGTCCACACAAAAACTTGAACATTTATTCCAGCATTATTCACGAAAGTCAAGAAGTGGAAACAGGCAAAATTTCATCAACTGAAGAATGAATCAGTAAAATGAGGTATATTCATACAAGGGAATGTCTGTCAGCAATAAAAAGGAACAAAGTTCTGGTACATGCTACAAAATAGATGAACTCTGAACACTAAGTGAAAGAAGGCAGTCATAAAAGACCACATATTGTATGATTCCATTCATACCAAATGTCCAGAATAGATAAATCTATAGAGACAAAAAGTAGATTAGTGAATATCAAGGATTTAGGAGGATAGATAAATGAGGGTGACTACTAAAATATATGAAGTTTATTTGGGGGATGATGAAAATACTCTAAAATTGATTATGGTGATTGTTGCACAACTCTGCATATACTAAAAACCATGGAATTATACACATTTAATGGGTAAATTGTATAGCATGTGAATTATATCTCAATAAAGTTGCCATTAAAAAGATAACCATTTGAAACAAAAACAAATGCAATATACTATAGGGTTTAAAATGTATGGCAATAATAACACAAAGGCCAAGAGGAGAAAATGAAAGAATACTGTTGTAAGATTCTTTTTTTTTAAGATTTTATTTTTTAGTCAGAGAGAGAAACAATACCAGCAGGGGAACGGCAGGCAGAGCAGGCAGAGGGAGAAGCAGGTTCCCCGCTGAGGGACTCGATCCCAGGACCCTAGGATCATGACCTGAGCCAAAGGCAGTCGCTCAACCGACTGAGCCACCCAGGCGCCCCTGTTGTAAGGTTCTTATACTATAAGTAAACTGGCATAATATTACTTGAAGGAAGTTAAAGGTGTAAATTATAAACAAATCAACCACTAAAATTTAAAAAAGAGATAGCTAATAAACCAAAACCAAAATTTTTAAACACAGTTTCTCAAAAAAGATGGCAAAAAAGGAAAATAGAAATGAGAAGATACTGCAAATAAAAAACTAACAGCAATATGGTAGATTTACACTAAAGTATACCAACAATTACATTAAATGTAAATATCCAGACACCCCAAATAAAGGCTTAGCTTGTCAGGTGAGTTAAAAATGTAATAGCTGCTTATAAGAAACCTAGTTTCAGGGCGCCTGGGTGGCAAAGTTAAATGTCCAACTATTGATTTCAGCTCAGGTCATGATCTCAGGGTCGTGGGATTGAGCCAGCATTGAGCTCTGCACTCAGCATGGAGTCTGCTTCACATTCTCTCTCCTTCTGCCCCTCCACCACATGTTCTCTCTCTTTTTTTCTCTCTCTCAAATAAATAAATCTTAAAAAAAAAAAAAAAGAAAAAAGAAACCTGGTTTTGAATATAAAGACACAAATAAGTTAAAAGTAAAGGGATGGGAAAAGATCTACTTTTCCAACACTAACCAAAAGAAAGCTGGAGTAGCTATATCAGATGATGTAGATTTCAGATCAAAGAATATTGCTGGAGATAAAAACTGGTCATTTCATAGTGATAAGAGTCAGTTCATCAAGAGGACATATACTAAATATTTATGCACCTAATAACACAGTTTCAAAATACACATAGTAAAATTTGTTGGAACTCTAAGAAGAGACAAGGCCACCATTATAGTCAGAAGTTTCACCCTGTAATTGGGAGAATGAATTGACAGAAAATCAGAAAGTATATAAAAGGTTTGAAAAATACTACCAACCAATTTCATTTGTTGATTGACCCTTCACCTACCAACAGCAGAATACACATTATTTTTAAGTGCTCATGGAACATTTGCCATGACAGACCATATTGTGGGCCATAAAAAACTTAGTATTTTAGGGGTGCCTGGGTGGCTCAGTTGGTTAAACATCTGACTCTTGGTTTTGGCTCAGGTCATGATCTCAGGGTCCTGGGTTCAAGACTTGCATCTGGCTCTGAGCTCAGCGGGGAGTCTGCTTGAGGAGAGAGATCTCTCCATCTCCCTGTGCCTCTCCCCTCATCTCTCTCAGATAAAGAAATCTTTTTAAAAACTCTTAATATTTTAAAAGGATTCAAATCATACAAAGTTTATTTCTGACTCTTGGAATTAAATTAGAAATCAATAACAGAAAGATATCTTTAAAAAACCCAAATATGGGCGCCTGGGTGGCTCAGTCGTTAAGCGTCTGCCTTCGGCTCAGGTCATGATCCCAGGGTCCTGGGATCGAGTCCCACATCGGGCTCCCTGCTTGGCAAGAAGCCTGCTTCTCCCTCTCCCATTCCCCCTGCTTGTGTTCCTGCTCTCCCTATCTCTCTCTCTGTCAAATAAATAAATAAAATCTTAAAAAAAAATATTTGGAAACTAAATAATATATTTTTTAATAACCCATAGGTAAAAGAGAAAATCAAAATCAAAATGAAAAAAATATTTTGAACTGGATCAAAATGAAAACACAACATTACATTACAGGGCTTAATGATGAATTCTACCAGACACTTATGAAAGAAATAGTACCAGGTCTACACAAAGTCGTTCAGAAAATCAAAGAGAGAGTACTTCTGAACTCATTATATGAGGCCAAATATTATCCCATTATCACAGCTAGGGAAAGACATTACACAAAAAGGTATTATATACTAATATTCCTCATAGACATAGATGCAAAAATTCTAAAACAAGTCAGAAAATTTAATTCAACAATAATACAAAAAGGATGGCCAAATGAGATTTATCCCAGGAAAATAAGATTGACTTAACATTTGAAAACCAATAAATATAATTTACCATATTAACAGGCTAAAAAGCAAAAACAATATAATCATCCAAACTGATGCAGAAAAAACACTGGACAAATCCAACATTGATTTCTTTAATTAATTTTGAATTGAAGTATAACTGACATACAATATCCTATTAATTTCAGGTGTACATCATAGTGATTAAATATTTTAATACCTTACAAATGATCCCTATGATAAACCTAGTTACCATCTCTCACTATACAAAGTTGTTACAACATTATTGACCATATTCCTTATGCTTACATTACATCCTCATGACTTATTTTTTAACTGGAAGATTTTACCTCTTAATCTCCTTCACGAATTTTGCCTACCCTCCAACCCCTCACCCCTGTGGTAACCAAAGGTTTGTTTCCTATATCTATGAGTCTGCTTCTGTTTGTTTTGTTTGTTCATTTGTTTTTTCAGATTCCATATGTAAGTGAAATCATATAGTATTTGTCTTTCTCTGTCTTACTTACTTCACTTAGCATAATACCCTCTAGGTCCATTCCTGTGTCAAAATACAAGGTTTCATTCTTCTTTATGGCTGAGTATATTCCACTGTGTACATATATATACCACATCTTCTTTATTCATTCATCCGTTAATGGACACTTAGGTTGCTTCCATATCTTGGCTATTATAAATAATGCTGCAAAGAACATAGGGGTGTATATATCTCTTCAAATTGGTTTTCATTTTCTTCGGATAAATACCCAGAAGTGGAACTGCTGGGTCATATGGTAATCCTATTTTTAATTTTTTGAGGAACCTCCATACTGTTTTCCATAGTGGCTGCACCAATTTACATTCCCACCAACAGTTTAAGTGTATGAAGGTCCCCTTTTCTCCACATTCTCCAACACTTATATTTTGTCTTTTTGATAATAGCCAATCTGACAGGTATGAGGTGATATCTCATTTTGGCTATGGCTCCCTTTGATTTGCATTTGCCTAGTAATTAGTGATGATTATCTTTTTATGTGCCTGTTGGCCATCTGTATGTATTCTTGGGGGAAAAATGTCTATTCAAAACTGTCTGCCCATTTTTAAATCTTTTTTAGCATTAAGTTGTGTAAATTCATTATATATTTTGGATATTAATCCCTTATCAGATGTATGATTTGCAAATATCTTCTCCCATTCAGTAGGTTGCCTTTTCATTAGTTTGATGTAATTCCATTTGTTTATTTTAGTTTTTGTTTCTCTTGCCTGAGGAGACTGGTCTGAAAAAATGTTGCTAAGATTGACATCAAAGAACTTACTGCCTATGTTTTTTTCTAGAAGTTTTATGGGTTTATGTAAGTCTTTAATTGATTTTCCATTTATTTTTGTATATAGTGTAAGATAGTGGCCCAGTTTTCCCAACACCATTTATTGTAGAAATTGTCTTTTCCTAATCGTATATTCTTGCTTCCTTTGTCATAAACTGAGCATATATGTAAAGTTTTTTTTTTTTCTGGGCTCTCTATTCTATTCCATTAATCTATGTGTCTGTTTTTGTGCCAGCACCATACTGTTTTGATTACCATAGCTTTATTGTATAGTTTGAAGTCAAGGAGCATAACAGCTCCAGCTTCTTTCTCCTTCTCAAGATTTTTTCGGCTATTCAGGGTCTTTTAAGATTCCATACAAATTTTAGGATTCTTTGTTCTACTTCTCTGAAAAATGCCCTTGGTATTTTGATGGGGATTGCACTGAATCTGTAGATTGCTTTGGATAGTATGGATATTAATATTAATAATATCAATCCTTCTGATCTGTAAGCACAGTATATCTTTCCATTTATTTATGTCATCTTTAATTTCTTTCATTAGTATCTTATCGTTTTCAGAGTACAAGTCTTTCACCTCCTTGGTTATATTTATTCCTAGGTATTTTATTCTTTTTCATGCAATTGTAAAGGGGATTGTTTTCTTAAATTCTCTTTCTTTCTTTTTTTAAAAGATTTTATTTATTTATTTATTTGAGAGAGAGAGAATGAGAGAGAGCAAGCACATGAGAGGGGGGAGGGTCAGAGGGAGAAGCAGACTCCCTGCCGAGCAGGGAGCCTGATGCGGGACTCGATCCAGGGACTCCAGGATCATGACCTGAGCCGAAGGCAGTCGCTTAACCAACTGAGCCACCCAGGCGCCCTTAAATTCTCTTTCTAATAGCTCGTTATTAGTGTACAGAAATGCAGCCAACTTCTGTATGCTAATTTTGTATCCTCTGATTTTACTGAATTCATTTATTAGTTCTAGTAGTTTTTTGGTAAAGTCTTTAGGGTTTTCTATATACAGTATTATGTCATCTGCAAATAGTGAGTTTTACTTTTTCCTTTCCAATTTGGATGCCTTTTATTTCTTTGTCTTGCCTAATTGCTTTGGCTAGGATTTCCAATACTCTATTGAATACAAGTGGCAAGAGCAGGCAACCTTGTCTTGTTCCTGATCTTAGAGGAAAAGCTTTCAGATTTCCCCACTGAGTATGATGTTGGCTATGCATTTGTCATATACCTTCATTAGGTTGAGGCACATTCCTTCTATATTCATTTTATTCAATTTTTACCATAAATGGATGTTGAATTTTGTCAAATGCTTTTTCTGCAGCTATTGAGATAATCATATGATTTTGATCTTTCATTTTGTTAATTTGGTGTATCACATTGGTTGATTTACAGATATTGGACCATCCTTGCATGCCTGGAATAAATCCCATTTAATCATGGTGCATAATCCTTTTAATGTATTGTTGAGTTTTGTTTACTAATATTTTGTTGAGGATTTTTGCATCTATCTTCATCAGGGATATTGGCCTGTAATTTTCTTTTTGTGTGGTGTGTTTGTCTGACTCTAGTATTTCTGATTAAAAAAAAAAAACCAACTTCAGCAAACTAAGAATATAAATGAACTTCCTCAATCTAATCAAGGGCATCTCCGAAAAAACTACAGTTAGCATTATAACTAGTGGTAAAATACTGTGTACTTTCAGCATAAGAAGAGGAATAGGCAAGGCTGCCTGCTTTCACCACTTCTATTCAGTATTGTACTTTACTGCATTGTTTACAGTCCAATAAGACAAAACATAAAAGAAATCCAGGGTAGAAGGGAAGAATTAAAACAGTCTTTATTCTCTAATGATATACTTATCTATGAAAATGCTTCAGTCTATAAAAAAGCTACTAGAATAAGTGGGTTTAGCAAGTTTGCACAATGTAAAATAAATAGACAAATATCACTTGCATTTCAATATCTTAGTTATAAACAATCAGAAATTGACATTAAAATAAAAGTCATTACCAACAGCATCAGAAATAGAAAATACTTGCATAAACTTGACATAATATGTGCAAGATCTCTACTCTGAAAACTGCAAAACATTCCTGATAGAAATTAAAGAAGACATGAATAAATAGATGTACCATGTTCATGGAGTGGAAAATTCAATATTGTAAAGATGTCAAGTCTCTCGGTATTGATATAGGGGTTTAATGCAATCCATATCGAAATCCAAGCAGGCTATTTTTGTAGAAACTAACAAATTGATCCTAAAAAGAGCTGTAAACCAGCTAAGAGAAAAACATGCACTGAGGACGGTATGGGTTCAATCCAAGATACCAATAAAGGTAATTCTAAGATGGAAGCTGGACAAGAGCCTGAGAAAATAGGCTAAAGGCACATGATGGAAGAAGAGAGGACCAAAGAAAGAGGGAAAGAGAGGCAACCAAAATTTTCAGAAAAAAAGAAAAAGAGCCTGGCCTATTTAGAAGTCAGTGGGCTCCAAGAAAAACAGAGTGGATTCCTACCCACAGATAAGACGAAAATAGAATAGGAAGATATCGGGGATTCAGTGAAATTCTCTTCCCAACAACATGAGTGACACAAGAGTTGTAGCACTGTAACCATGGAGAAAGCCATGTAACCATGGGACACCATTTGTGTGGCCTCATGAAGTAGTACGTAGGGGACCTCCACTGCAGCTGTGGTGTAGGTGCATGCAGCAGGTGAAATGGGAATTCCAAGGATTTTGTAGTTTACATGGTTGGAGGTTTTGTTGGGGTGTGGGAAGCTGTTTTGGCTGAAGGGGAAGTGGCCAGCAGATGAATGGCTTGAGCAGAGTCCTGGCCTAGGAGATACAAATCCTGACTCAGACATTTCCAGCCTTGTGATCCTGGTGAAGTTATTTAACCCTTTAGATT
This sequence comes from Leptonychotes weddellii, assembly GCF_054177405.1. Lineage (NCBI taxonomy): Eukaryota > Metazoa > Chordata > Mammalia > Carnivora > Phocidae > Leptonychotes > Leptonychotes weddellii. The sequence continues at coordinate 186,009,229 of NC_138369.1, read as the reverse complement.
TGTTTCTGCTTCTGGAAAATGGGGATAAAAGTGATCTCTACTTTGTAGGGTACTTTGAGAAATTAAAGGCTGTGATGTTTGTGGTCAGTGCAATAGCCAGAACATTTTACTACACTTGAGAAATGGTCATTTGTAAAAGGAATGTTGGGAGACAGTGAAAGGCAGAGCCTGTGTTGGGGGGATTGTGAGGAAGGGGAGATGGAGGTTGGGGGCATCGGACTTGGAGGCCACCACAGCCAGTTTGGGGCATGTGGCTCTTATCCTGTGGCTGCAGTGGTTTTAAAAAATGTTTATTGAGCAGCTACCATGTGCAAGGCACACTCATTTAATCCTGGTTGTGTGCATGTGAAACCAAGGTTCTAAGAGGTTAAATAATTTCTCAAGGCCACAGTACTAAAGGCATTCAGGGAGCAGGGCATGGCACGATGAAAGGGGAGGTCTGGGTGTCTTAGCTGACAGTGGGAGCACTGGAAGGGAGCTGGTGGCTGCAGGTCAGGGGCTGGTTTGGGTTACAGGTGTGAGAAGTGAGAATGAGGCTGATGGCCTGGGGTGGGGGCTCAGGCCCAGGATATGTGAGCCTGCTGGTACACCTGCAGCCCTGCTGGGCAGGTCCACTGAAGGTCTGTGGGGCCTGATTGGGTCCAGAATCTCAAGTGACTAGGGGAGAATGGGAGTGTGGCAGGGGTGTCGAGGGTGGAAGCAGACATTGTTAGGAGCCTGATAAAATACAGTTCAAATTGCATCGGAAATGCCTGCTGCCTGCCCCAGGGCCAGTCCCTTGTTAGTCCAAGGCTGCACTTAGGACTGGTATTTAATGAGGGCCCGTTGGCAAGCTCTATCACCTGCCAAATGTTGAAATACCTCCACATCAGTGCTCTCAAGCCCAAGCCCCAACTCCAACCCCTGCTCCCCAGTGCCCTATCTCTGCCCTGGGGACCTCCTGCCCCTGCACAATCCACCAGAACAAGACCTTCTTGCTCTCCTTAAACACTCAGCAGGTCCTCCTTTGGCCGGCTTTGTTCTTGTTTTAGTTCTGTCCGCACTGCCCGGCCCTTCTCCCTCACCTCCATCCGTCCTTTGCCTGGCTCCTCGGGGTTCCACTCAAATGGCCCCTTCTCTGGCCCCTCTAAATTTGTGACCCCTAGCCTCCCATACACACCACCTCATCCCTTTCCTGGCTCTATTTTTCTCTGGTCTACCATATATATTTACTATCATAGTTAATGCCAGTCTCCCCTATTGGAACGTTGAAGACTTGACGACAGGCCTCTCTGTTCCCTGTAGTATCTTCTGCGCTCAATGCCTGCACATGCGAGACATTCAATGAGGGTTTGGTGAATGACCGCATGAACCAACGAATAGTGGATGTGCTGTGGTTCAGCAGCTCATCAGTGACCACGGCCGTGGGGCTTACTCCCAGAAGGCACAGCTCGGATGCCCTGAAACTCCTTGGGAGAAGGTGGACAGGCAGACAAGGTCCTTGTCCTCCAGGAGAGGTCCCTAGTGGGACAAGGAAGGGGGAAGGGAGGAGATGTAGGCTCAGCAGTCTCACAAAGGCCCAGGACACAGGGCTTGATGGCCATGTCTCCCACAGGGAAGGCTTGCAGCAAGGGCTGTGCCCCGGCTTTCAAAGGTCTTGGCCAGTTTAGAGGTTGTGGTAGTTTTTTTTTTTTAAGATTTTATTTATTTATTTGAGAGAGAGAGAATGAGAGAGAGCACATGAGAGGGGGGAGGGTCAGAGGGAGAAGCAGACTCCCCGCCGAGCAGGGAGCCCGATGCGGGACTCGATCCCGGGACTCCAGGATCATGACCTGAGCCGAAGGCAGTCGCTTAACCAACTGAGCCACCCAGGCGCCCGAGGTTGTGGTAGTTTTGAAACTGGAAGCAAAAGCAGTGTGGCCTCCGATGAGGCCCCAGTCAAAGCTGGAGCTCTGTTGGTGCTGCGGCAGCAGCCAGCATCTGGCTGCACAATGTCCAGCTGTTCAGTTGCTTTCTTTTTTCGGAGGCTGTTGGCTCACCCCGCTGGAATGGGGTGGCACTTCGGGACATGAAGCTTGGAGCTGGTGGCAGGTTTCTTGGAACTGGGAGCAGGGAGATCTAAATTAGGACCTTTATATCACACCAAATAAATAGAAGCTGAAGTAGAGGGCTGAAGGAATTAGGCAAAATGCCTTTATACATAACTTCTTGAAAAATGGAGGGGGGAAAAGTTAGAAAACAGAACGGTGTTTATTCACTCAAGTCCCAAGGTATTTGCCGAAAACAATGACACCTCTGTCTGCCACGAACGCACATGTTAGAAAGAGCCAGGCTTTCTCTTTGAAGCGTCCTGCCACAGAAGCCTGGGTAATAAACGCCGAGCGCTTTGTTGTCCAGGCTCTGGTGGAAGATTGAGGGCTGGCCCAATTTCAAGCCGCCTCCTGCCTCCAGGGAGGTAAGAGGAGCCGCCCGCGGCCGGGGGTCGTCCGCATGGTTGTTTCTCGTCTGGCACCCCTGAAGCCCACCTGCTGTGGATTTACCGGTAAGCTCCTGGGGTGGGGCCTTGTTTCTCTCTGCAGAGGGGGGCCCGCCGCAGGGCCAGGTGTGACGGGGAACAGTGGCCCTGGGAGGCGCTGAGAAGGGTAAGAGGCGACTCCACCACACACAGTGGCCCGTCTCTGGGCCCGCGTGCCCCAGGCACTGTGGCGAGCAGTCTTCTTCCCAGGACAGCAGTGGAAGGGGAGGAGCCCAGGACGGGGCCCAGGACGGGCAGACAGAAGGCACCTTGGCAGTGAGAATGAGGACCTCACCAAACAGCGCAGCAGCAAGGAACTCGCTCAGCAGAAATCATCTCAAAGGGCTTATGTATTGAAGTCCCCTAATCACCGTGTCAAATGCGAACTGAGAAAGGCATAAAGGACACCTTCAGCGCCAGTAGACCAACTGTTTCTCCTACAGACAAAACTCCCGCCCCCCACCCCCAGCTTCTCCAGGGGTGGAGGGCAGTAGGAAGCCCCGATACGGAGCATTTGCCAATTTCTACGGTGTAAATACTCCCAGCATTGAACAGAGTTGGGAAGAGATGCATAGAATCCCACTACACAGTATTTCCACCATACAGATTCTACATACATCAGTAACCCCAAAAGCATAAACTATAGCAATCCTTTGCTTTTTATATAACTGGTAAGTTCACACATTCAATCTTCAATAGTTGTGCAGAACAGCCAGCTCACAAAATCCCTGAAAACTAACGATGGGCTCTTGCTACCTGGGCCGGCGGAAACCAAAGCCAGCGTCCCAGACCTCCCCCCAGGCCAAGGAAGATGGCAAAGCCGGTCCTTGCAGAGAGGATGGTCTTGCTTGCCGGTACCAGGCAACTCCAAGACAATTTGCACTACCTTCCCAGCAAGGTGTGCTCTTGGCTTTTTTTCTCTCAATTCAGCAGCGGTTACAAGTTTGGCATCAGGCTCATATTCTCTATGACCTTCCTGAAGAACCGCTGGCTGGCTGTGGTCATAGCTGGGAGGTGGCGGGAGCCAGCAACCCAAGCAGGGAGCACCTGTTCTGGGGGGAGGGGGTGTAGGTCAGCCCCAGGCCTCTGGTGGGAATTTAGTCTGTCGTGGGGGCCATGTGCACAGGTGTGTGATGAGCCTTTCTAGGAGCTCTGCCCAGAGACCATAGCAATCACTCTGCCTCCTGGGTTCAGGTTTATTATTTCGTTGTTGCTTTTCTCGTGCTCTTGTTTAGTTCTATTGAAAATAACTACAGAAAAGTGCACACATTTTTAAATATACCACTGCATGAATTTTCCAAATGATCTATTCGGGGAAGCGTCACTCAGCTGAAGAGACCCATTTCCAGAGGTGGACACCCTCGTGCCCCTTCCCCGTCAGCAGCCTCGCCTCAGAGGTAACCGTGACTCTGACCTCTCCTGCTTTGCTTTCTTGTTCTTGAAATTCACATATATGGAATTCTATTCTGGCTGCTTTTGCTCAGTATTCTGTTTGTGCAGGTCAGTGTTGTTGTGTTTAGTGATAGTTCCTTCCTTTCGTTTCTGAGATGTAATCCATCACATACATGTACCGCAATTTGTCCATTTGGGGTTGTTTCTTGTTTGAGGCTATTAGGAACAAAGCTCATATAAAATTACTTGTACTATTGCATGCATTTCTGTTAAATGTATGTGAGGGAGTGGGATTGTGTCAAAGGGTACCAGAGCGTTAGCTTTAGTAAATACTGTTATCGTGGGCGCACCAGTTTACACTCCCAACTGCGGTGTACGAGAGTTCCAGTCACTCCTCATCTTCACTAACACTTGGTCGTGTCAGTCCTCTTTATTTTACCCATCCTGCAGGTATCTAGCAGTATCTCATTCTGGTTTTTACATTTCCCTGATGATGGGTATTGAATAAATTTGGCTATTAAAATGCTTATTAACTATCTGGATATTTGTGAAGTGGCCATATTATTTGCTCATTTCTAAATATATTGTCTTTTTATTGATATGCAACACTTACATGTTCTGGGTCCTTTGTTGGATTTCTTTTTCCACTTCCTGGCTTGATTTCTCTCTCAAGGGTAATCTGATAATGAGTTAATTGTAATGACATTCAATTTCTCTTATTTCTACCCTTATGGAGTTTTTTGTGTCCTAATAAATCTTTGCCTATTCCAAGGCCAGTAAGATTGTCTGTTTTCTTCAGAAGCTTTATTATTTTACTTTCCATACTTAGGACCATGATCCATTTGGAGTTCATGTTTACGTATGGTGTGAGGTCAAGGTTCACTTTTTTCCATATGTACATCCAAAATTACTTTTTCTGATTATTGATGGTTGTCTCATTAGGATTTTGCAGTTCCCAAGTGTTAATTCTTGCATTTTTGCTAAATATTTTCTTTTTTTTCCCCTTTTCTTTCACTTTTTAGAGAGTGTGCACACGTGTGTGAGCAGGGGGAGGGGCCGTCAAAGGGAGAGGGAGAATCTTAAGCTGTCTCCATGCCCAGTGTGGAGCCTGCTGGGGGCTCGATCTCATGACCCTGAGATCATGACCTGAGCTGAAATCAAGAGTCAGACACTTAGGGCGCCTGGGTGGCTCAGATGGTTAAGCGTCTGCCTTCGGCTCAGGTCATGGTCCCGGAGTCCTGGGATCGAGTCCCGCATCGGGCTCCCCGCTCTGCGGGGAGTCTGCTTCTCCCTCTGCCTCTCTCTCTCTCTCTCTCATGAATAAATAAATAAAATCTTTAAAAAAAAAAAAAGTCACTTAACTGACTGAGCCCCTAGGTGCCCCCCTTTTCTTTCACTCTTGAAGGGGAAATAGGGAGAGACAGTATCACCTGGAGGCAATGAGAAAGTGAATGAGCACAGTTCTCACCCCAAACCAGGAAGTCAGGATCACACACCATCTCTACTAGAATTAACCTTGCTTGGACCCCTCCCATGCTCCAGTACAAATACCCCAAGTGAGCCAACCATAGAGCTCTGGTCCTCAACCTCAACGGACCAGAAAGGCTGCCTCAAGACTGCTCATCCAGGTAATCTGTGGTGAAACCCAGAGGTTAAATTATCCTTTGCTGTATCATCATGATGTCCACAGTCATATTAGGGAGATTTCAGGAACAAAGCTGTATTTTTCAAATGACTTTGAGGTGAATTGATTTCTTCTGTTCACTTGATGACATTCCACAGTCTGGGCTACATTGAGGAATTCTACTTCCTAATCTAACAAAGCCCTTCTTATATAGGACCAGCAAACTCTCCCTGTGCAATTTCCAGGCCCTAATCTTTTTTTTTAAAGATTTTATTTATTTGAAAGAGAGAGAACACAAGCCGGGGGGCGGGAGAGAAAGGGGCAGAGGGAGAGGGAGAAGCAGGGAGCCTGACATGGGGCTTGATCCCAGAACCCTGGGACGATGACCTGAGCCGAAGGCAGACACTTAACTGAATGAGCCACCCAGATGCCCCTCCAGGCCCCAATCTTAGGAACAGTTACTAGCTTCCTTTTATCAAGGATTTATGTTAGGCACTATGCTAAATACTTTATGAGATTATTAATATTACTATTAATCTATATACCTACTTCTTCAGAACCTTTCTTACCATCAGGAATCACACCATATATTGTCTATTCAGCTGGAAAACAAATTTCAGCGTCCTGGTTTCTTGTTCACTGCTGTATCAAAACATCTAGCCCAGGGGCGCCTGGGTGGCTCAGATGGTTAAGCGTCTGCCTTCGGCTCAGGTCATGATCCCAGGGTCCTGGGATCGAGCCCCACGTCTGGCTCCTGGCTCGGTGGGGAGCCTGCTTCTCCCTCTCCTCTGCCTCTCCCCCTGCTCATGCTGTGTCTCAGATGAATAAAATCTTTAAAAAAAAGTCTAGCCCAGTGCCTAGCACATAGTATGTGCTCAATCCACATTCATTTTCACCGGTTTCCAGGCCTTGCCCATCCCTTCCTTCCCAGGAAAGCACTTAAGGTATATGGCCACATGAAGGCAGACAGCCCCTCTCAGATCCTTGGCAGAGTGAAGAGGAGAAAATAAAAAAGGGATTAGACATGGCTGATGATCAACTGTTTTTACAATTGTTCTTTTAATATAGTTTGATTAAAGTTTAGAACACCTAAATGTACTTCCTGTTTCTTTCACGAAGGACCATACTGGAGATGTTTTTGGTCCTCGTTCTGACAGACTTTACTGTCTGCTTCTTATCAGTCTCATCACTACGTACCTCTTGTGGCAGGAGGACTTCCCACCTTTGCTACCGTCTCTTCTGCCAGCGTCTTTTAATCTGTGTCTTCAGCGAGGGTCAACGGACTTACAGTTTCATTGCTTCAGCGCCGTGGTGTCAGCCCTGCCCACATGCCTCCACTATACAGTCTTAGGAATTACCTTAAAAATGTATTAACCTTGTGCGTTGCTAGGGCACGATTTCAATTTTCTATTCAATTTCCCATTATTTTAGCATAGATTAAGCTGCTCTGCAGAGAAAACAATTTAAACTCTTAGGAATAGTCATTGTTTTAAGTTATATGTTATTTTGAATTAAATGCTATCAGATTAAAAACACAGACTGATAATACTCGCTTTCTTCTATCATCTCTTAGTGCTCACCAGAAGATTCTCCAAAAGAGAAACCCTACTGCTTGGCCTCAGTTGTCCATGAATCCACAAGTGCCTCAAAGGAAAATGGATACTGAGGAATGTAATTTGATTACCTTCAACATTCTTATATGTGTTCACATAAAATATCTTACATTAGCTAGAACAGTAAACTATCATCTGTGTATAAACTTTCTATTCACAAATTAAATAGCCAATCACGTGAACTTGAGTTTAGCAACCTTTATTTAGGCACAGAGGCATGTTTTGATCCAGGCTCTAAAATTTTCTAAGATCCTTGGTTACACTCTTTGGATGTATCATGGCTCTTCTTTTCCAAATGAAGATAATGTATGTGTCCTGAATTTTCTAGTAGAATCCTTTTTAAAAAATACTTGAGAAAAATGGACAAGCATGACAGTAAACTGGTATTATTTTAGAACGCTCTTTATTTTGAAACTTACACCGGACATGTATAAGGCATGTTCACAATATTTGTTTGATGTACAAAACACATTTTCTCACTCTCCAGTTGCTCTTCTTTTCCTTTATACCTGCTGCTACAAACTGGTCCCTACATATCTTCCTATCTACAGTTCTCAGTTATTGTGAACATGTAGACAGTGTTTCAGGGACCTGCAAGGAGAATCTGCCTCAAAATACAGAGTGAGCATCTATGGACTAAGTCACTAAGACATAAAAACTCACAAGGAACCAAGGCTGAGGAAGATGACCAAATTAGCTCACGAACTTGGGACTGTGAGCTTCCAGGGGAACAAAGAACACAAAGAAAAACATTTTTTTGATGTCTGAGAGAAATGGAATGTGTCCAGAATTCATGTTTCTATATTTACGACTGTCTACAAGTCACTAAAGAGATCTAATATTTTAACAGATTCTAATGCAGTTAAAGTTTTGTTCTCACACCACAGTACAAGAGTGCATGCATTACTTCACACAGATGTCAAACATGGAACAAGTGAAACAGGGGCACCTCAGGATTGTCTAATTACACAAGTGCCTCTTTCTTTGGTGGGATAAGGGAGGGAAATGACGGTGACTGTTTCCCTATGGCACCTACTATGTGTTAGACAGAGATACCCAAACATTTGTCATCTGACTCATGAAGAAGGACAAATGGGGCTAGTAAGAGTAAGATATTCAAAGAACAAGTTCCAAATGTAGCATGGGGGTGATGAATATTTAGCCTCAATTTTCAGGGCAAAAAAAAGTCTTGGCTGATACTAATAAGAAAGTATTTGTAATTGATTTTCAAAAATCAGATTATATCTTTTAGGTGATGAAAAATAAGCTCTTTTATAAACAGCCATTTATTCTACTGGGGGGAATAAAACAATGAAATGAAAAAGCAAAATCACATGGTGTTTCATGAAAAGGAGATTTAAATCTTTTGGTTTAAATCAGCCAGTATGTTACCATTTACTACAGATTATTAAAATGTGTTTGCTTAAGCCCATTTAAATGCAGAATCTTTGAGGAAAAATGTAGGCATGTTATAAGGAATATTGACTTGTAAAAATTTTAACCTGGGGCACTTTAATAGGTCAGAATACTTTAAATTCAAGTACTGCTTTGAGGTGCTCGTAACACTTCCCAAAAGAAGCCTTCCATCTCAGAGAGCACCTCTGTAAGAAGCCCCAACAATTTAGGAATGTGGCTACACATAATTTTATTAGCCACTATTTGCTATTATCGAAGTGTTTAATAAGAGCAGGGAAATTACTATCAACTGTATTAAAGATTTCCATTTATTAGCACTGTGACACACAGTGCAAAGAATCTCAAATGTTTGCTTTTTATACCAGAAGTAATATACTGTTACTCTTCCAATTCAACAAACCAGTAAATTACTCTTCAGTGAACTGTGACTACCTAGAAAAGCAGGCTGACCTCTTGCAGAAGGTGCCGGCTGTTCTTCTTACAGGAGATCCTGATCAAGGCAGGCTGGGCAAGTGCTCTGCCCTTTCAGCCACTGCTTAAAGCACTGAAAATGAGAAAATGAAATCAGTGTCTTCAGGAACATGTGGGGCCTTAGCTCTCCTGTGCTGCTCCTCAACAGACATGGTTAAGTTCACCTCCAAGTCTGGTGGCGCCCGGAGCTGCCCAACACTCAGGAACACTGAAGCCTACTCAAGCGAGGAGTGTGCCCCAAGCCCTAGGAACAAATCATTTGCCTCAGAATCTGACCCATGGACTCTGGGCCTCTGACCTAATCTCAGGGGGATGGCCTTGCCCCTCCACTTTCCCTACACTCCGGCTTCATTCTTGGCATTTCATTCCAGGGATCGGCATTTTCTTGGTCCTGGGACTCACCCAATTTTTAACTGATCCTCTCTCTGCCTGGTCTTGATTCTTGTACATCCCACCAGCCTCCACACCACAGCCTTGACTGGAACCTGTCTACCATCGTGGTCCCAAGTTGCTTGTGGCTGCCTGTTGCTGCTAAGAGCTGCGTGTGTGTGTTAAGTCTGAGAGCCCAGGCACAACACCCTATACCTGCAGGAGACAGGCCATGCAAGAGACTGCAAGCTGTCTTGACTCCTCCTACTAAGTGTATTGTATCTATCCCTTTTTCCAGGGGATTAATAAACTGACATGGCAGAGACCTGATCTATTCTAACCAGAAGGAGGGATACAGAATGAATGCCCACAGCACCCAAAATATTTACCCAAAGATCTTGGAAGGGTACAAGCCAGAATCTCCCAGGATCAGGCACAATGGGCCCAGTTAGGTTTAGCTTTTCTCCTCTAAAGTGTTAAACTTACTTCATATACTGCACTAAATTGACAAAATGCTGCACTGTGCATCTATTCAGCCATGTGTGTAAGAAATTACCTTTTAAGAAACAAATACTGTTTTGAATTTCAGCACCAACATATTTGAGGGAGCCGACTAGGACTGTTCTCCTCCACCCATGATGTGATGGGTGGAAAGGACAGTGCGCAAAACTGCACACCCTAGACCCCAGGAGGCCTCTCCCCCTTTCCACAGCAGCAATCTTTGGAAAGGGAGACAACGAACACCGGCACAAGGAGGCTTATACAGAAAATGCTCTGAAAACTCAAGTACTGACACCTATGAAAAAAAGTCCCTTTTTGGGGCACCTGGGTGGCTCAGTCGTTAAGTGTCTGCCTTCGGCTCGGGTCACGATCCCAGGGTCCTGGGATTGAGCCCCGCATCGGGCTCCTTGCTCAGCGGGGCGTCTGCTTCTCCCTCTCTCTGCCGCTACCCCCACCTGTGCTCTCTCTCTCTGACAAATAAATAAATAAATAAAATCTATAAAAAAGGGGGGCGCCTGGGTGGCTCAGTTGTTAAGTGTCTGCCTTCTGCTCAGGTCATGATCTCAGGGTCCTGGGCTCGAGCCCCGCATCAGGCTCCCTGCTCCGCAGGAAGCCTGCTTCTCCCTCTCCCGCTCCCCCTGTTTGTGTTCCCTCTCTCGCTGTGCCTCTCTCTGTCAAATAAATAAGATCTTAAAAGAAAAGGCCCCTTTTTATTTTCAAAATACTTAATAGTCAAAATTCATGATATGAGGATGGCTGAAGAGAATTCTTACCCCTTTGTGAAACCTGTGCCCACATTTTAGCACACGCACATTTTTGGATTTGAATACCTCACGGCATAGTTCACAGGAAGCTGCACCGGATGCCTGTGGAAACAAACGTATCCCCGTAATGAAGAATAGCTAAATTCCTTTTTACTACACAAGCTCTTCCTACAAGTGGCCTTTATACACTTTCGTCATTAAGGTGGCAAATTACTCCCAATTATAGCTAAGCAGGCTGAGGGAACGACTTAGTTTTTAACAGCATTTCTTAAGAAAAATTACAAACATACAAAATAAAAAAATATACCTTTAAAGTTCCAATTTTCTCACAGAAAAAAATGTTTTATATGGCTAATAAGTTCCCAGGAAATTATTACAAATTTCTAATTATCCCACCCCACACCCAAACCACGGTATGAATATTATAAATTAATCATTCATCTATTTATCTAACAGTTGGGGACAGAAACATAAATTATGACACATCCACACTATGGACTATTACGGGGTTAACTGAAATCATGATGGAAGTCCACAATCCCTGACACACAAAGCTGGTGACGACAATCCTCTGAATAAAAAGGTTACAAAGGTTACAGGTTACAAAACAGTATATATCATATAGCCACATAATTGATTTTTTTGAAATAAAGATAACGGGTGTAGAGAGAGATACCTTGTAAAGAGCCTGGAAAGATATAGAATGTGAACAGCAGTTACTTTCAGTTAAGAGATTTAACTTTTTTCTTTGCTATTTTCTAAAGTTTCTATGAATGTGGATTACGTGTGCAAATCAAAACAAAACAAACTGATGGCTCATTCAGCAAACATCCGTGGTCAGGGATTGTGCGGGGCGCGAGGGCACAGAGCTGAATGGGAGAGTTTCTGGCTCGAGCAGCACACAGTCTGGTGAGCACAGACAGCATTTTCTGTGAAAGCAGAGTTGGAGTGCCACCCAGGACACCATGCACAAGCTCCCCCCACAAATCACAGCACCTACCCACGCTGCACCATTATTTTCCACTCCTCCTCCCCTCCAAACTCTGAGCACCCTGAAGGCAAGGAAGGAGCCCTGTTCATCTATATCCTTAGCAAATGGCAAAGAACCTGGCCCCAGAATGATTCTCCATAAACTGTCAGGCGAGTGAATGAGAGCAGCCCTGGCCATGGGATTAAGGTCAGGGATGCAGATGGGGACAGTGCCTAAAGGCTCTGAAGACCCTGAACTGCTGAATGGGGTTTTCTTTTTCTCCCCTAGCATTGATGGGGTAGATATAGTAGAATGAGGGGCTCTAGCTCCACTCTGTGGCCCGATGGGAGGGTCAGGGAGCAATGGAAGTGTCAGTCCCAGGGAAGGGCAGATTAAGACCTCTGTAAAGCTCAGAGCTAGGTTTGGCTTGAAAAACCCAGTTAACTTGATTTATTTTTATTAGCATGAAAAGATGGGCACATACATTTCTAAGTGAAAAAAAAAGACACAAAAAGTATTTATAGTTTTGACTAAATTCATATATACACACACATACAAAAGAGGTTAGAAAAACACATACCAATATCATAATACTGGTTACCTTAGGGGGTGGGTTTTGGGGTTCTTTAAAGGCTTTTTATTTGTATTTCCTACCATGAACACATACTGCTTTTGTAATTTGAAAAGATAAAGCAAACTACTTTTAATTTTTAAAAAAACTACCTATAATTATCAAACTAAGTCCCAGTTTGAATACATATTTTTCTTGTAAGTCAGCTTTTACAACTTTATCATCATCAACAACAACCATGAAGCAGAAAGTAATCTCTCCCCTGAAGGTGACTGCATTCTATGTGTGTGTTGGGGGGGGGGGGTGGTGGCAGGTGTCGGTGAGGATGCTCTGAGAATTCAGCCTGGTTGGAGGACCACCCAGCACCTGGCCAGTCAGCAGCCTGGGGAGAGGGAGGCACTCCAGCCAGGTCTTGCAGGAAAGCTCTGCGTGCTCATAAGCTCTCTCATTGGAGTTAGATGCTCTGGGAAATGAGTATATATGGTTTGGAAAATAGCCAAAGAACAGTGGAAAATGAAAATATACAGGAGGAATACAAACATTAAGTTCACACAAAGATTCACTGCGTAGTTCAAGTCAGCAAACAAGTACTCTGTGCAATCATGCATCGCTGACTCCACTATGGGGCCAGAAACTCTTCTAATTTTCATTTCATCTAAACTCTGATACCGGGGTGCCTGGGTGGCTCAGTCGGTTAAGCATCTGCCTTTGGCTCAGGTCATGATCGAGTCCTGCACCGGACTCCCTGCTAAGCAGGGAGTCTGCTTCTCCCCCTCACTCTGCTCCTCCCCCAGCCTTGTGCTTGCTCGCTCTCTCTCTCAAATAAATAAATAAAACCTTTAAAAAAATAAACTCTGATATCACAGTTGGACAAAAGGGAAGAACATGCTTTATACCAGAACTCAATCCCACAGCCCTGAATGGCCTCTTTCAACCACGTTTGGTTCCTACTACACAGTCCCTAGCATCGGCTGGCTCCATGTGGTGAGGATTAGGGAATTACATGCTACACACCCAGATCAAATGAGGAATGCTGGCAAGCTGCATGAATCATCTGTGCCTCGGTTTCTTCATTATAAAATAAAGACAATTACAGTACCTTATCAATTGAGATCATAGATACCACAGTATTTTATAAAAAGATCTATGTAAACGTAACATTCTTATTGTCCAAAAGAACAAAAAACATTTTAAATCCGTTTATCAAATTAAGGCAAGTTTAGCCCATAAGATCAAGTGTCCAGTGTCCCCCCAACCCCCTCCAGGCACTCAAGGGGAGGGAGAGGGGAAGCAACCAGACTTGCGTGAATACAGAGCTTGACCCTGGTCATTCTATTCTAGCACTTCATCCAGACAACAGCCTGAACAAGCAGATATGATATTAGCTCACAGTGTTACTAAGTGACAGAACCAAGTCTGGGATTCCAAAGCCCATGGTGGCATGGAATAAAATGATTCAAAAATCATTTTCCCCAACTATTCAAATTATCACACTTTCTATAAAAAATTAACTTGTATTTGACTGCCAGTAGGCCCAGTTCCCAAAATGTGGCCAGAGCTCTCCTGGTCTCTCTAGTGCAGGGGCTTCTCCCAACAGGGACCCATAGGTACCCACAAAAGCAGAGATGTTCTAATGGAACACTTAAGTACATCTAAATTTGGTCTCTAATATTCTTTAAAAATTTATTTATTTGAGAAAGAGAGTGTGCACACGAGTAAGGGAGGAGGAGAGGGAGAGAGAGAATCTCAAGCAGACTCCCTGCTGAGAGCAGAGCCTGTCAAGGGGCTTGATGTCACCACCCTGAGATCATGACCTGAGCCGAAATCAAGAGTCCATGCTTAAGTGACTAAGCCACCCAAGCACCTCTAATTTTTTTTTTTAAAGTAGGCTCCATGCCCAACATGGGGCTCAAACTCACAACCCCAAGATCAAGAGTTGCACACTCTACCAACTGAGCCAGCCAGGGGCCCCTGGTTTCTAATTTTAAGATCAAACAAATTAGGTCTAGAAATGAAAAGAATGGGGCTAAATCATGGATTAACTATTTTGTCTCCTTCTTGTTCTTCATTAAAAAAACAAAACTGAGGGGCGCCTGGGTGGCTCAGTCGTTAAGCGTCTGCCTTCGGCTCAGGTCATGATCCCAGGGTCCTGGGATCGAGCCCCGCCATCGGGCTCCCTGCTTGGCGGGAAGCCTGCTTCTCCCTCTCCCACTCCCCCTGCTTGTGTTCCCTCTCTCGCTGTCTCTCTCTGTCAAATAAATAAATAAAATCTTTAAAAACAAAACAAAAAAACAAAACTGACTCCATTGTCACACATATAACACTCACAGGGATATCTTCTGTCTTCTGTCCCTTGGTTTTGGGCGATGGCCCAGCAATTATGGAGGGTGGGCCCTGGGAGGCCCTGGTCACAGAAACAGCAGAGCTGGGCTCAGACAACTTCTTGTCTTTTCCTGAATTTGAATTTGGCTAGAGAGATAATGTGGGCAGGGAGAGAAGCAAGTTTAGTAACCCAAATCTTCTGTCTTTACTGAAGTGCTCTCCATATTTTGGTTGGATACATTTTTTTTTTTTTGCTTTTTATAATTCTTATATTTTATAAATAAAGTGGACCATATTATTGTATTATTGTATCCGGATGAAACACTGACCTTTTTCTTTTTCTGTTCATCTAGAATGTGTTCTGTCACTCTTTGGACAATTTCATCAATACTCAATCCTGAGAGCGAGTTCTTATTCTTGTTTCGCACTTTTTTAATAAAACCAGCAAGCTCGGTGCTAAAAAGAGGAAGTGGAGATAAATGACAAGAGAAAGTCAAAGTTTTCTACTGTGGAGAAATATTATGTGCTAATATTAACCCAACAGCTATAAGAAACAAACCCAATACATACAAACAAAACTAAACAATAGCAACTGTAGATAAAGGCAAGAGAATCACTCTTTCCAAGTAGTTATGAAAATTCCAATACTATTTCTAAATATTTATTTTACTAGAATTTCAAAGTAACAGAACAGTTTACCTGCTAGATCCATTTGGGATATCCGTATCTACTTTGAAACCAGATTTCGTATAGGCTGGATGTACTGCAGCTTTATGCTAAATCACTGATTGATCAGATAACATTGGTTCTGACTTGAAATCAGTAAAACCTCTTTTTACCTAAGGGGAAACTAGATTTGTTGACTGCCTCCCTTAAAAAAACCCTGACAACAAGGTTTTCAAAGCCTGAATGTTTCACAAGTACCAGTGGATGGAATTAAACCATTAATCAACAGGAACTTGATATATGAAGCACTAACACCTCAAATGTTTTCATTTTCAGAAAAGTAGGATGCATTTCTATTCAGTTGTTTAAACTCTCCCAAATTTAGTCAGGATTGCAAACCATTTTATTTGTAAGGTACTTTTGGTAATTATAATGAGCATTTTTACAATTGGCATGGGAACTGCTACTGAGGGAACTTACAAGTTTCTCAAACTTAGGCTAACTACGCCCACGGACATACACTTATTCTCAATGAAGCAGTCCTCCACAACAGATGCAAAACATTAATTCTGGCCAATCATAATTTAACCACTACTTTGTTTCAAAAGTGTAATTTCAAAACTTATAGTATCATATCAAAGACAGAAATAACATGGGACAGAGTACAGAGGGTCATTCTGGGATGTGGTTTCCTCTCTTCCTAGCTGTATCCCTGAGGAATGCCTTCACCGCTTCTCTCCTTGGCTGAGACAGGGAGCACCTCTGATCCCTCATACCAACCTGCAGATCGAGGTCAGAGGCTGCCATGCAAATGCTCGCCGGCTTAGATAAAGCAGCGCTCCCCACCCTCACAGGACCCTCTGTAACACACCCACAGTCCTGACTCACTATCAAATCACACCTGGTCATTCCAACTTCACACCTCTAACAAATCAGAGGTGCTATTTAGCAAGGTGTAAGTTCTTGCCACCTTTCTTGCTAGCTGGTATTTCTTCCCCCAAATGATACGAAACTAGTGTTTTGCAGTTTTGTTTTTCATTTAGGGATTGCATACTAGGACTGGAGCATGTTACTGATCTCATCAATATCTCAGCAAATTGCCCTGGGTTCTGATGAGTGTAGAGTAACCAGGAGTCAGTGTTTTCAATCTAGAAACACACATCAAAAAGTTGGTTTGAAAATGCTCACCTCTATGTTTACAAAAAAAGAAAAAAAGGTAGCACCTGTCTTTTCTGAGTAAAACAACTATGGAGTGGTTTCCACTTCAGCCCCTAACTGGCCATAATGTTATCTGATCAGGAAACCTCAGTTCAATAAAGTATTTAACAGAGTCACAGACATTTTATATCCCTACCTGTTGTAACATGGGAATACCACTGACAGGTGCTCGATAATACTATTAAACGGCTTTTTTGGAGACTGGCTTGAGCGGGTAGCACGTCCTGGAAGAATAGGTGGTTTCTGATCAGCCACAAGGCTTTGTTTTGGCGGAGTTTCCTGGCCCGTGATCTTACACTCTGGCAGCTGGGTGACTTCAGGCTGACAGGAG
The DNA here is from genome assembly GCF_054177405.1 of Leptonychotes weddellii. Classification (NCBI taxonomy): domain Eukaryota; kingdom Metazoa; phylum Chordata; class Mammalia; order Carnivora; family Phocidae; genus Leptonychotes; species Leptonychotes weddellii. The sequence goes on along the minus strand of NC_138369.1, from coordinate 185,992,507 downwards.
AGCGATCCTGTTAACGGTGGAGAGGAAGCCCCCACTGGGCCATCATTGGCAGAGACCAGACTTGAATTCTTAGCAACTGCTGTTTGGTTTCCAGTCCCATGACTTGTAGAAGTGGAGGTTCCATGATCTTCATGACCTGAAGACTCTGGAAGTACCATAGGAGGAATCTGGGAAGAATATACCATAGTCCTTGGATCACTAAGAGAAACATCTGTGGATAAAGACTGACGATTAAGCAGACTATAATAAAACCTGGGTGCTCAAGTGCACAGGAAACTTGAATACAATAAATTAAAGTTTTGTTTTTAAAAAACCGCTGATCACCTTCACTTTAAAATGAGCTCTACTGGGCTCCACACTGCTGGCCTCCCTCCCACCTCTCTGCAGCCCCTTCCCAGGCTCTCCCTGCAGTTCTTAATGCTTGTCTGTGCCTTAATGTGGACGCTCCTTAGGATGCTGTTGGGCGGGGGGGGTGGAGATTCACGTTCTTCCCCAGGACATTTCACATTCTTTCATGACTCAGTAACTGTGTGCTTGGTACTGATAATGCCCACTTTTTAAAAGATTCTAGTCTTCAATGTTCTCCTGAGATCCAAAACTGCAAATCCAAACTTCCTCTTAGGCAAATCCAAGGCCACTTAAACTCGTGTCTTCAAAATCAGGCTCGGCTCAGTCTCCGACCCTGCTCTTCCTTGGGACAGAAAACCAGATTTGTCTTGACTCCCCAAAATAAGCACACCGTGCCCCCCATCTCACAAGCAGTACAGTTATTTCCACTGTTCATCCTAAATACCTCTCAAATCTGCTCTCTCCCTCCAGCCCGACTCCCACTCTCTAATCCGGGACACAGCTGCTGACAGTGAGCCCCTCTCCCAGTTCTCCATACTGTGGGCCAGCTGATGGCATCTCCTTACTTGAAACCTATATTGGCTTCTTAGTGACCTCAGGAAAAGTCAAACTGCTGAACACACCTTACAGAATAAGTAAGGCTCCCTTGGTTCTGACCCCTGGGTATTTTTATGATTTTTCTCACCAAAGCCCCCCTCTATCTTACTGAACTTCTTTTATATCCATGAAAGAAGTATTCTCTGTTTTTCTAGCCTCCAAATATGCTGTTTCTTAAAGTTTTTTTTTTTATTTTTTTTATTTATTCATGAGAGACAGAGAGAGAGAGGCAGAGGGAGAAGCAGGCTCCCAAGGAGCAGAGAGAGCCCGATGCGGGACTCGATCCCAGGACCCTGGGATCATGACCTGAGCCGAAGGCAGATGCTTAACCATCTGAGCCACCCAGGCGCCCCAAATATGCTGTTTCTTGCATTTGAAATACTCTGACCCTCCAAATATCACACTGTCCACCCCTTCCTTCTCAAACACACACCCATGTCTTCCTTTTGCCTGGTAATTCCTATTCCAGATCTCTGACTCACTGAGACCTCCAACAGGGAATCTTCTGCTGAGGCCTAGACCTCTAGGTTAGGTTAACCCCTCCTAATATATGCTGCTATAGCATTTTATGCTCCTATGAAAAACCTTGGCACACTTTACTTATAATTATGGGCTTAATAACTCTCTTTTCCCAAACCCATACGCCCTTTGAGGGAATAGACCATATCTAATCTTGATCACCACTAAATACCCAATGAATGAATGGGGGAGAAATAACACACAAAGCTAATGGCCTTTAGGGATACTTATTACTTAAGTTCCTGGAACCCTAAGAGTTCCCAAGGCTTAGATATTAAAATTCTTTTGTGTATTTATAAAATTACATAAGCTACAACTAAAAATTAATAGCAAATATTCTACTGAGATCTCACATTTTTTTTCCCTTCCATGTCTACCATAAGAACTTAGAAACACACTCTCTCTCCAAAAGAAAAAAAAAGAGGGGGTGCCTGGGTGGCGCAGTCAGTTGAGCATCTGACTCTTGGTTTCAGCTCAGGTTGTGATCTCAGGGTTGTGAGAAAGAGCCCTGCCTCAGGCTCTGCATTCAGCATGGAGTCTGCTTGTGACTCTCCCTCTGTCCCTCCCCACCACACTCTCTCTCAAATACATAAATCTTAAAAAAAAATAAAGAACTTAGAAACATTATAAATGATAAGTGATCTTTAATTCTACATCAAACTCTGCTTCTTACTCAGTTCAATGGAGAGAAAAATGTGTTTCTATGGAGAGAAGAAAATGGATCCCAATAGAGTATTTTACTCAGTTCAAGGTGGCCAAACTTTTTAATTTTTTTTTTTAAAGATTTTATTTATTCATTTGAGACACAGATAGAGAGAGAGAGAGAGAGAGAGCATGAGCAGGGAGAGAGGCAGAGGGAGAAGGAGAAGCAGGCTCCCCACTGAGCCAGGAGCCCAATGTGGGGCTCGATCCCAGAACCCCGGGATCATAACCTGAACCGAAGGCAGATGCTTCACCATCCGAGCCACCCATGCGCCCCCTTTTTAATGTTTTAAAAACATTTTTTGGCAGGTGAAACCACAATAAGCTTGTATGCTTAGTATGCAAAGTACTGGCTAGAGAGAGACTTTCAAGATCAGGCTCCTGAGTGTAGTCACCTACGGTAAGGAGACTGAACGTACATGACAGAAGGGTTACAGGGTGGGGCACAAATGTGGGCAGCCTTGACTGGGCTTTTAGGGAGAGGCAGAAGGTGGAGAGTGAGGTTGGTGCTCCAGGCTGGGGAACATCCCAGATAAAGGTCTGGCAGTGGCAGGAAGGTGCAAATCAGGACCTAAGGAAAATAGGCTCCTTATAGCAGACTATTTCACAACCAGAAGTTTTTAATGTTGTGCCAAAATATTCTGAAACCTACCTCTAATCAACTCTTGAATAGAGCCCTTCTTTAAATTCTTACAGTCTGATCTCCTTTGGTCTGAATTCTTTTCAATTTGGTATCAGGTGAGCATCTGCTCTGTGTCCAAATAAGAAATATGTACCCCAGAATACAATAAAGTGATACTAGGTGGAGCCATATTTTAAAGTCCACAATATAGAACTAATCTTTTACTTTACTGTGCTGCATATTTTAAAACACAAAGCAATGTTTGGCAAACACTATTATTCAAAAGATTCAGCAAATACCTCCAACTAGCAATAAAATATGACAGATCAGACCAACAAAACCTTTGTATGTCTCAGATACAGCACTTTTTAGTCTGTATTTGATGAAAAAACAAATCTTAATTTTGGTCTTATGCCTGCAAGTATCTAGAAATAAGACTATATCTTAGGTGGTATTTGTAGAGAGAGCTGGTCTAAATCACAGGCAACTGATCCTCTTGGATTATTCGTTCACACGTAGAAAACACACACACCAGCATCCAGAAAAGAAAGCAATGTACCAGCCCTGTGTTTACTTCAGTCCCATCCTCAAGACACTGATGCAGAAAGACTCATCCAGTTATATAAGAATGTTTATTATTAAGCTTAAAGGGTTAACCAGTAGCACCAATAATGAAAACATTAAGGTAACTTATTAATCCATCTCATCCCCACTCCTAGAATACAAACAACAAAAATCTACTCTGGCCAAATAAGAAAGAAACTATGGTTTACTATTGTTTTCTTTTCTTCACACACACAAAAAGAAAAAAGAAAGAAAAAAAGAAGGTGTGACAGACTTACTGTGCTACAGATGGGAAATGAAAGCTCAGGAATCTGCACTTTAGGAAGTTCACTGAGCCGAGAGCCATTTTTAACTGCCTGTATTTGTTCTTCATACTGAGACTGTAGGTAGAAGGAAAAGTGTTAAGTTCTTCTAATAAATTCTCATAAAGAATCACAACTGTCAATTCTTACTATATATTTACAAATGGTCGACAGTCTTTCAGGAATATAACAGAGATGCAAAGTATCAGAACAATTATTTCTTTAAAAAAGTTCAAAATAAGACCTCATTAATAGGAATGCTCTACAGCCTTATCAAATATAACTTCTCTAATTTTCTCAATTACAGGCGGAGTATAAGACAGCTAATTAAGAAAACAGCATTATTTTCAGGAAAAACTCTTAATAATTACAACAAAAAATATATATTGCCTTTAACAGCTCAACAAAAAGTTTCAGTGACATTCATCTCTCCTGAGAACTATAATCATATCGGTTTTGATAGAATTACAAAATATTTTATGACTTACCTTTGCTTTCACGATTTCTTTTCTAACCTTAGAAAGAAACGATTCCCATGAATGTACATCCGACTCCATATCAGGGTAAGTTGCAGAATCACTGAAAAAGAAAAACATGGAACTGCTTAATGTCTACTTCAGATATGTTTTTAAAAGTTAAAAACACTACAGTGCAAATAAAAACAAACATGAGAAAGATATATATATATATTAAAGATTTTATTTATTTGACAGGGACAGAGTGAGAGAGAAAGAGCACAAGCAGGGGGAGTGGCAGGCAGAGGGAGAGGGAGAAGTAGGCTCCCGGCTGAGCAAGGAGTCCAACATGGGGCTCAATCCCAGGACCCCGGGATCACGAAATGAGCTGAAGGCTGATGCTTAACTAATTTAGCCACCCAGGGGCCCCAGAAAGATATATTTAACATGATCACACACACAAAACTATTTTTTTAAAAGATTTATTTATTTCAGAGAGTGCGCAAGAGTGCTCACGTGTTGGGGGAGGGGCAGAGGGAGAGAATCTTCAAGCAGACTCCCCACTGAGCGTGGAGCCCGACAGGGGACTCAATCTCACAACCCTGAGATCATGACCTGAGCAGAAATCAAGAGTCGGATGCTTAACAGACTGAGCCACCCAGGCGCCCCACACACAAAACTATTTTTAAAGAATTATGTATCTTACAGACTCACCAATAGAAACACTTTAGGAAATCTTAATTATTGATTAACCAAACTTCCCAAGCTGGTGGGCAGAGAGTAAATATTCTCCTAAATTTTAATTTCTTGTCCTAACTTTGAAGATTTGACCATTTTTCATTTAACATCTTTGTGTTTAACAACAAAGGCTGTTTTTACATTAAAAAAAATAAAAAGACAACATGGAACACTTAAACGTTCCAATAAAAAACCTCATCCTCGCCTTATGGTAAAATAAAGAGTGGGGCCTAACAGACTGTGATAAGTTTATACCTCAGCACCTTTACTGAAAGTGACAAACAAGCTTTCCACTCCTAACTGGGAAGATCAATAACATTATCAATCCGTGACTGTGTCAGTTCTCATTACATATCTTAAAGAAAAACCAGAACATTCCTTTTATGTCTTTTCTCTTTCGCTATCCTTTGGTGGAATGAAATTAGCACAGAATCCCTAAGAAAGAAGCTATGTGTACTATGAGGCTTAATGAGGAAGTCGACACTATCAGACGAAAGGTCTGAGAGCTCTGTTTCCCAGAGATGCCATAACGTGTGGCCCACGGCAAGATGAGACACCAGCCTTTCGGCACCACTGCTTCCACTTCAGCTGTACCAGTCTTGTAATTCGAATCAGCATATTAGTTTTCTCTCATTAGAAAGGTTTTCTCATGTGAAAAAAAACTAAATCTTGAAAAACCAAGAAATAAAAACTCCCTTAAAACCTTTTCCATGACCCCACAGAGGGTCAATACTGAGGGTTTGAAGTGTTAAAGCAAAAAGCATTGGGAAGGATGAAAACTGACTGTGGAATATGATAAAAAGACCAGATGAAAAGTAATACCTTGTGTGAAAATCCACACAGAAAATGCTGAGGCTAGACTGAAGAAGACCCTCTAAAATTCCCAGGTAAACCTTATTCCAAAAACGACGTCAAACAAAAACAAGAAAGATGATGGAGAGTTAAAAAAATTACCATAGGTGAATATCTTTTGAAGTGACATTCCATTCTTAGTCTACCACTAAGACTGTTAAGTGACTGTTCTTATATAGAAGGTAATTTTTAAAAAAGCTTGAAAATGTGATCTTCATTCCAGAAATTTATTGCATGGAAATGAATAATAATATGCATAAAAATTTAGCTACAAGGAAACTCACTGAAGTGCAGCTTCATTTGTATGCTGGAACACTATTCAACTTTGCAAAATTAGGTTAGAGAGATGTAATTATTGATATGAAAGGAAGTTTCCTATGTATTACTTAGTGGAAAAAAAACCCATAAATTTTCTTTTTTTCAAACACTGATTTATTCCAAAATACTAACTAGTTACACATCAATTTAGAATTATGGATAATCTTTACCATTTTTGGTAAAGGGAGACTTTACAGTTTTGTTTGTACGTTTCGATTTTTCTACCATTGAACATGTATCAACTGTACAACTATTAAAAATAAAATGGTCTTGGGGAACCTGGCTAGCTCAGTCAGTTAAGCGTGCAACTCTTGATTTCGGCTCAGGTCTTGATCTCAGGGTCGTGAGTTCAAGCTCCTTGTTGGGCTCATGCTAGGCATGGAGCCTACTTTAAAAAAAAAAAAAAAAGGTCCTGTCTAATATAAACATTTTTTTTCTCAAATCAGCTCTAACTTGGATTTACTAAATGACATGCCAGAAAGAACATCTGTGATGCCACACAGTACCTGCTCAGGAGCTTCAGGTTTTTAAGATACCCTTCTGCCTGTGAGTCCATGATCTGTAATTTGTACACATCCATGTCCTTCCAGTTTTCAAGCACAGATACCTAACATTAGATTAGAGAACGTTTAAGTATTTTAAGATGATGAAACTGAAACTATTTTAAGTTGTTAAAACTTAAACATTTCGAACTACTTTCAAGTTTCTCCTTAAGTGACCAATGATGACAGAATCATTAGAACGTGATAACGCTGTAATTTCACACAAATGAACATGAATTAAATAAAACTTTTGGATTTGAAAATAGAATAACATAATGACAGTAAAATTATTTTACCTTAAATGATACGTTTCTCAGATATGGAACTTTCCACATGGCTTACCGCTTAAGCCACGTACAAGCACGGAGCCAGGTTACCCACATGTGTGCACCTGATGTGCATTATCTGTGGTCCTGTTCCTGGTGAGCAGAGGACCAGGGGCCTGCAGAATAACCCCAAGGCTGCACCCTCTCAAATTTAAAGGCCTCAGAGAAGTTGTTTTCAGTACGAACTTCAAAAGCCTCTAGGGCAGGTTCTTAAAACTTTAGACTCTTTAGCTTCCCAATAAGCCTACTGGCCATTTTCATTAAGTCATTATGGAAATATAGGACTCCTTTGTTTTAATGCAGGTGTCAGTCCCAGACCCACCAGGCAGACGGGCTGGCCAAATGGTGGTAAATGGGACCTGAACAAGCTTATGAATATAGATGTGGGCACAGGACCCAAAAATATATGTACTTTGGCTTTTTTCCCCCCCTTCCTTTCCTTAGAAGCTGCTGCACAGTCAATATTTAATCAAAAGTCCGTCTGTGGACTACATAAGCTAACCCTTTTTTTTTAAATTTTCCAGAATAATCACAGATAATATATACCAACCAAGAACATTTCTTCTCAATTGGAAAAATAAAGATAACCATGTTTTGGGAACTAAATAAAATACAGCCAGAGGTTATGATTTTGAATTTTGTCTCAGTAGTGTCTCAAACAGTATACCGACATTGGTATATATTCTTCGGGGGGAAGAAGAGAGCATATTCTTTCTTCTTTTTGAGAGTGTATTAATAAATGGAATATTTTCAAGTTCTTCTAGTACTGGCAAGTATGTTTTATGGTTGGCTACTTCATGGCATATCACTTGATTACATATGATGAAGCCATTCTAAGTGCAGAGCATGGAAAATGACTGAATTAAAATAATAAGTGAAGCAGACTGCAAAATTTGGCGTACACTATGAGTACAGATACATAACATAACGTGAGCTTAAGGGCAAAAAAACATTAAAAAGTGATAGGCAAGGAAAAAGTAGCTATTTCCGGGAGCAGGATGATGGGTAAGAGGACGTCCCCCAGACTCCACACCTTTTGGCAATGCTGTTGTGCCTCATATGTAATTAACACAAAGCAAACGTATGTTGTTTTTTTTTTAAAGATTTATTTATTTATTTATTTGAGAGAGAGAATGAGAGAGAGCAGGAGAGGGGGGAGGGTCAGAGGGAGAAGCGGGCTCCCTGCTGATCCCAGGACTCCAGGATCATGACCTGAGCCGAAGGCAGTTGCTTAACCAACTGAGCCACCCAGGCACCCAAAGCAAACGTATGTTGCCGTATCTGTCAGGTGCCAAGTGTCTTAGGCTCACCTCTGCAGCCACAGCTCTTTGAAGACTCTCTTCATAATTCTCCTTCCCTTTCTTTATACATTCTTCTACTTTCATTTTCTCATTTGTAAATGTATTACTGCAAATATTGAGAAAAAAACTTCTTGGGAAAAAAAAAAAACCAGTGAGATAGACAAAGGCCTAGCTTTGAATCATGCCACAGAAAGACTTATATAAAACATCCTCTAAGGTACCTTCCTGCCTAGTATTTGACTATTTAATACACAGACTCATATGTCCTTTTTGCGCTTCACAAATGATCAAAGGAACATATAAAATAAAATTGAGTGTTTGGTGGAAATGCTGAGACTCTGGTTCATCATTTTTATGAGGGTAGGTGGAATACAATCTGGCTATATTGATAAACTTTATAGAACATCCCTCATCGTTTCAGTCAGAAATTCTATTTTGACACACATTACAAGGAAATAACCCAAAGGAAAACAGTGATCTGTACCAAGTTATTCATGGCAGTATGTTTATGAATCATGATGTGAATGGAAATGTGTACGTGAAACAATATTCAACGAGAAATGCAGAACACAACTGCTAAACTGCTGGATACATTGGCTACCGGTATGTAAACACATTATTTCCATTAATAAAGGTTAAAAGGAAACTTTTTATAAGTTCATAATAAAAATCTTCAATAAACTTATAATTATAGAGCCACAAACTATCATAGTAAAGTTGAAATTGTTATTTTAAGTAACACAAAAGTTTTAAAAACACACTTTTAGTTTCAGAATTCAAAAGAAAAGAGTAATCAACAATAATAAATTCAGGATTTTTATACTGACAATGTGAAACAAAGTAGTAGGAACATCATAAAATAAAAATACTCAAAGAATAAACTTATTTAAATATTTAAAGAATAAAATAAAAACATAAATAAAGAACAGACACATAATTATTTTAAAAAAACAGACAAGCCACAACAACAGACTTAGAAGCCTAGTGTGCTGGCGCCTCTGGTATTAAAGGAATAATAAGGCAGTAAAAACAAATGTAAGCTTAATTTGCCTGATTTCAAGGGACTGATCCAGAAGTAATTCATGTTCCTTATCTTTTTCATCATTTTTCTGGGCATATCTATGAAAGAAAATCACCAAATTTTAATCAGTTTTCAAATATTTTTAAAGACATGATCCCTCACAGTAAATTCTACCTATATCACGCAAACATTTTTTGAATTCTTTGTAAATTTCTACATTTTGATTTCATTTCTATATCTTCTAAATAGGCAAAGAATCTGGGTCGTTTTTCTTTCACGCCTGGAGGGCAGAAATCTTTCCTTCACCCTAGGTCATATGCTTGCAGTGCAGACCACCCTATCTCAGTTCACTGCAAGAAGTGCGCCCCCCTCCCCCTCCCGCCGTGGTTCAATGTGACGCAGAAGAGTGCAGGTGTTGTCGATCATCATCAGTATAACCAGCGGCTCTCATTCAAAATGAAAACAGCCTTCTAGTCTTTAAAACAGAACTTAAAGCCCAGTTAACACACACATCCAGTCTGATAACCCTGCAAAACAAAGTGTGTAAATCTTTGATTTTAAAGCAAAACCCTGCAAAAGATGGATTCTGCCTCTTCTTTCATTCTCTCCCATACAACTTTTTGTCATCTCTACTTGCTAAAAATTCCAACATTTCCATTAAGAACCTAAATGTTTAAATGCCATTTTCACTTCTTTTGTAAAATACGTCCTCCTCTAAGTACTCAATACTGGACAGCAATCATTTCTCATATCTTTTGTACTTCTCTAAGAGATCCAAAAGGCTTTAAGATTTTACTTTAAAATCTAAATATAAAAATTTAGATTTAAATCATTTATCTGGGAAGTGTAAAAAACAATACACATAGAGAAGTCTGTAGCTTATCTTTAAAATGGGACAGAAAAAAAGCAAAAAAAAAAAATTAATAAAGTGGAAAAAAATCAATAAAAACTTTATTCCTCAACAGAAAGTTAATTTTTATGCTAGTACAGAAAATTTTTTTATCATAATAGCCTCATTTATTTTATCTAGTTTTGACAGTAAACTTGAACTGAGCATACAAAAATATATATTAAATATAAATATTCCTGTATTTTTGAGTAACTTAACTACTGGTATGCTCAAATATTAAGAGGCATAGCAGTCCCCCTTTATCCAAGGAGTGACAGGTTCCAAGACCAACCCATGGCCTATACCAAACCGGTTTCTTCCTACACATACACACCTATGATAATGTTCAAGTTGTAAATCAGGCACAGTAAAAGATTAACAACAATAACTAATAATAAATTAGAACAGTGGTTATGTGAATGTGGTCTCACTCTCAAAATTCTTACAGAGCATGCACTGCACTCGCCCTTCTTGTGATGACGGGAGATGATGAAATGCCTACGTGGTGACACGAGGTGAGGTGGGTGACACAGTGTTAGGCTACTGCTGACCCCCTGACAACATGTCAGAAGGGGGATCATCTGAGCTTCTGGATTGTGGGTGACCACAGGTAACTGAAACCACAGGAAATGAAAACTACGGGGAGGTGGGGAGGATACTGTAAAGAGCTTCATCATTTCCATAAATGTGTTCTGACGGAACTACTCTACTTTGAGCATTCTCAAAACGACATGCCATAGGCAGTGTTGTATATGTCATCATTCTTTTAAGGACTACCTAAAAACTGCCCAAATGTAATGCTAGCAAGACTCATAATAACAGCCGTCTGATCATATGGCATGGCAAATGGAAAAAGCACAGATGTCCTGAACGGTGAGTGTGGTAGTGCGGCCCCGAGTGAACCATGCCTCCCATTCTTCTTGCCCTTAAATCTAAAGTAGACCTGCCACTTGCTTTAAACAACAGAATGTGGTGGAAGTGATGCTCTGACAGTTCTGGGCCCAGACCTTCAGAAGACATGGCAGCTTCCACTCCTGTACCCTTGAAGCCCTTTGGTACCACATAAGGAGTCTACCATGCTGGAGACCAAATGCCACATGGAGAGACCATCCAGATAAAAGTCACATGGAAAGGGAGCAACCCTGAAACTACAGGGAGAGAAAAGGCCAGGACATCCCAGGACATCCCAGCTGCACCTAGCCCCCAGCCAACTCCCAGCCACATGAGGAACCACTGGCAAGACCAGCCTAATAGCCCAGTGGAACTCAGCCCAAGTTCCAAGATCAGGATCAAATAAAATGGCTGTTAATTTAAGCCACCAAGTTTGGGTGTTTTGTTACACAGTGGTAGGTAACAATTAAGCTGAGGAATCATATGACATATCAATTTTTAGGGAAGAGAGGGGTTAGGAATGGATCACAGAGAATCTCAAAACAAACGTGGCCCATCTGACAACTGTATTACCTGTATGTATTTATTACCAAATGCTTCATACCACAAAACCAAATTTTAATAATTTAAAGATTCAAGATGAAAGTAATGATAAATAATCACCACAGAATCCTAGTGCAGGGAAGAAACTTAGATCTAGACCAAGCCCCTCACTTTACAGAAAAGGAAAAAATGGGTCAAAGGTAATGTTCACAGTAAGGGGTGGTGTCCAACTAGAAGGAAGTCAGTTCTTTGCTGATTCAGAGTCCCACTTTATCTGTCAACAGGGTAGGTTCAGGAAAAGTTTTAGGTAAGATAATTCTCTACTGAATGTTCTCTAAAATGAGATGAAAACAATATTTAAGTTTGTTCTTCACCTGACATAGTCGGAAACTGAGTATCAAAAATGTTAACACCACCCGCCCCCCAAAAAGCAATAAAAATCATTGCCTTTCAGTTGTTACTTACGACTCGCTGGCATTTAAAACCTTTCTCATTTTCTTTGTTAGTGCTTTCAGACTTTCTTGGATTTCTTTTTTCTCGTGTTGCCATTTTTTTATTTCCTTTTCCAAATCTTCAAGGAACCAATCTAATTCTGTCTTTGAGATCTAAAAACATGTTTAGAAAGTTCTTAAATAAATAGGAAGATTTACTTAAAAAAAAAAAAAGAGTCCCAAAGACCAGAATGGTGGTGGTGTTAGCTTAATCAATGACTCCAGTTTAGCAGAACACACACAGCCCTGGGCCTCACCGACTCTCACTGATCAGGCTGGGCGGCAGGGGAGGCTGTCAAATAAAAAGGCACAGAGGCATGACAGACTCTCTGGTACTGGAAAAGGGTTTCTCAAAATCAGTGATTTCCGACTTCTGTCTTTAAAGATGAGATGCCAGGAGCATCTGGGTGGCTTAGTCGGTTAAGCATCTGACTCTTGGTTTCGGCTCAGGTCTGATCTCAGGGTCATGAGATCAAGCCCTGAGTCAGGCTCCGTGCTCAGCAGGGAATCTGCTTGAGATTCTCTCTCCTTGTCCCTCTGCTCCTACTTCCTGCTCTCTCTCTCTAAAATAAATAAATAAATCTTTAAAAAAAAAAAAAAGATGAGATGCCATGTGGAGAGCGGATTCCAAGAAGTGGGAATGGCAAGGGAGAAGGATAAAAGATAACGGCATGTCTGAACAAAAGCAAGAGGCACTATGTGGCTGGGATACAAGGTGGATATATGGAAGGCAGGGCAGGGAGAATGGTACCCCAAGATGCTTTGGGTTCAAATTACAAAAGGTCTTGTAAGCCATGCTAAGGAGGGTGGATTTGGTCCTGTAGGACACGGGGAGCCAGTGAAGACTCAAGCAGGGCAGTGAGATGATGAGATTCTGGTTTTGGAAAAATAGCTCTGAAAGACACAGAGATGGATTAGGATTGGGTGAAGGCATGTGAAAGCGTTAGACCAAAACTGGCCTTCACATTTTCTTGACTGTGACCCAAAATAACAAATACATTTTAATAACGATCCATAGCATGTGTACATAATATACATATGTATGTATGTACACACACACAACTGAAAGAGAATTGCCTTTACTTTTTGAGATGCTTTCTGATATTTCTACTCTATTCAATTATTAAAAACAATTCCAGTCACCGCCATTAAACTGATTTCATAGCTCAATATGAACTGTAACCCTTAATTAAAAACTCTAGGTAGAAGAAGGTAAAATCTTTTTAAAAAAAGATATTTATTTATTTATTTATTTGAAAGAGAGCATGAGTGTGGGGAGGAGAGGGAGAAAAAGAATCTTAAGCAGACTCAGTGCTGATCATGGAGACCAGACATGAGCTCGATCCCATGACCCCGAGATCATGACCTGAGTCGAAATCATTAGCTGGACACCTAACTGACTGAGCCACCCAGGTCCCCGAAGGTAAAATCTCTTAAAATCTCACTGCAGTAGCCCAAGGGAGAGACAATACGGACGACGGTGGTAACATTAGGGATGATAAAAAGAAATAAAGGAAACTTTAGAGAAGAGGATGGAGAAGAGACCATGTGTCTAAGTAGGATATAAAACAAAGCAGAAGTTTACAGAATTCAAGATAGGTTTCTACTTTCAATGAATAACTAAAAATCCCATTAACAAAAAAGGAGAGCACAGAAGATGTACTAGGCTAGGACATGAAAACAGATGTTAACCTAGCTTCGGATGTCTAAATAAATGAATAAACAATAAAATATGTGAGAACTCCATAATTTTGACCCTGCAGTCATTTTGATGGGACAGAGCAGAAATTTACAAGTGTTTGACAGAGACTAGATATCAAAGGAATAAAAATACTGAATTCAAACAGCTTTCAAAAAAACCGGAGGAACATGCTTTTTTTTTGTTTATAGTTTCACATTTATTGATTTACTATTATTAATTATGGTGATTATCATATTTAAACAGACATCTTTGCGTATTTGTCCAGTTTTCTCTAGTATAATTCCTAGATGATAGCTGGGTTAAATCTTTTTTTTTTTTTAATTTTATTATGTTATGTTAGTCACCATAGAATACATCATTAGTTTTTGATGTAGTGATCCACGATCCATTGTTTTCGTGTAACACCCAGTGCTCCATGCAGTACGTGCCCTCCTTAATACCCATCACTGGGCTAACCCATCCCCCCAACCACTCCCCTCTAAAACCCTCAGTTTGTTTCTCAGAGTCCATAGTCTCTCATGGTTCATCTCTCCCTCCGATTTCCCCCCTTCAATTTTCCCTTCCTTCTCCTAATGTCCTCCATGCTATTCCTTATGTTCCACAAATAACTGAAACCATATGATAATTGACTTTCTCTGCTTGACTTATTTGACTTAGCATAACCTCCTCCAGTCCCATCCATGTTGATGCAAAAGTTGGGTATTCATCCTTTCTGATGGCTGAGTAATATTCCGTTGTATATATGGACCACATCTTCTTTATCCATTCATCTGTTGAAGGGCATCTTGGCTCTTTCCACAGTTTGGCTACTGCGGACATTGCTGCTATGAACATTGGGGTGCATATGGCCCTTCTTTTCACTACATCTGTGTCTTTGGGGTAAATACCCAGTAGTGCAATTGCTGGGCATGCTTCTAAGTCATGTTTCTCTACACAACAGGCACCTGGATTCAACCACAGATTAGCACATGATCAAGTCAGGTGTGCTTTGCTCCTCAAAACAGACTTTCTCAATATGGGCAACTCCCACTCTTCCAAAAGTCCGCTGAACACCTGGTTGGTTGTAACTTAGAATGCATTTCCCCATGAAAAGCCGTGTTAGAAATGTCAGTTAAACGTCCACCAGTTCCTTCCAGGAAGCTCCTGGTTACAATGGTAAACCGGATACAAGGAGGGCTATAGAGTTAACAGGGCAAGTCCCCAGACCATCAAGAGTCTATCTGACTGTATAAGACACAGTCTTACCCTGGGTGCTGGGGAAAGAGATGTGGTGCAAGGGAAGGCAAAGAGGAAAGTTCAGAATTTCCTCTGAAACCTGCTTGAAAAGATTCATGTCTGTCTGCAGTAGCTTCCCTCTTCTTTTTGGCATTCATTTCATCCTCCAAGGACCCTTCTCCTGCAACACCCTCAAAGTTTCACCTGATCCCTCATTTAAGCACCCCTGACCCAGGGCATGCCCACCTTCCAAGCGCATACTTTAAACGTCTTTCCTCTCCTTCATATCTCTCAGCATTCAGAGCACCTGACTGCAGTAAGGGATTCTGAAGAACCCCCTCAGCTTGCCTAGAAGTGTTCACATTTCACTCTTCAGCCACAGTGATTCTCTCATCTAGAGGTAGTCTGCTCACATTTGGCAAGTCCAATAGTTTGTTCGCTTTTTAGAATATAAATGTGGTGTTTCTGGCCTGGTCCCAGGGGCCTTTGGGTCGAGATACCCACCAGAATTTCAGGCAGTGTGACAAACAGAATTGTGAAAACCTGTATTCTGAAGCAGGGGTAGTTACTCTTCCCCAGATGATTATGTAAAACACCACGTGAGACCCAGCCTTCCTTGTTAGCTTTCTTATGAAGGTGCTGCTTTCTGAAACTTCTTCTGAACCTATACATTCTCTCCAAGTTTTATGTCATTTTTCAAAGTGTCATCCATTCAGTGCCGGCAGAGGTATACGTGGGACACGTGCTTGTAAATACACGTCATTTGTAAGTAGGATGTCATTTCTAATAACATGCGAATCAGGGAATAGAGCAATATTTACAAGAAACAAGTTTAAATTTTAATATTTTCCAGTTTGAAATTCTAATAATACCAACAACTGCTGAGAATGTGACCAGGTTACTGAGGGTATAGGTTCAGATACAGAACTGGGGGCCTCCTCCCTCGAAGAGGACGGTGTACCTGAAGCCAACCTGCACAGACTCTGGGAAGTGATGGTCTTCCGGTCAAAGACAACACCGACTGAGAGGAAGGACATTTCTCCCTCTTGAGCTTTAGACGCCAAGGTTTGTGATGTTCCTGGGTGACAGATTTGCTAACAGTCCAGGTCCTTAAAGACTTCCAAGTCCTACCACAGGGGTAGGGTTGGTTTCATTGGCTTTGAGATGCATAGGCCAACTGTTTTTAGGCAGCAGAAGTTCAATGACGTTTCAATGACATTCCTTCTAGCATGGGGACAGTTTTACTCACATTTTCCTTGCTGCTACACCGTGAATCACTGAATCATTACTGTCACTGAGGTGACCACCATGTCTACTCTACTTGCAAAATCCTGTATTGCACCTGGTTCACTTCTACTACCATGACCAATGTCCATATGCAAACCCTGCTGCTGGTAACCAAGCGAACCTTGTCTCTCACCTATCCTGTGCTTCCATTCTGAGCCAATGATTTCGCCTCAGATTTAGCCCCTTGGCCAGGAGATGATGTGTAACCACAAGGTTATACTGGGGCATAAGAACCTACTTGGCAACAAGTACCAAAAGGAGTTCAGTATCAAAAGGCACAAAATATTACACACACACACACACAGCTCAGCCACAGAAGATGCTACGTAAGTTCATCTGCTGTTTGAACTAACCACCCTTTAATGACACAGCTGCCTCACAATGCTAACTAGGTCAGCTGTCAGAGCCTGTCTCTGACTACATGAAAGAGAAGGATCTGAATCCTTTTCTTTGAAAACACTAGAATAAAAGAAAAAACAAACTATACACAACTGTATCTTCTATATGCACAGCTTACTGACATAAACAGTTTCTGATGGCTTTTTTTCTCAATTAGAAAACATCTGGTTTCCATACCTCTTTTTCTTAAACCTCAACTTTGTTCCAAAATAAACAACTGAGGTACCCTTGATTGTATATGTGTGTGTATTATATGCATCTATAATATACATATAGTTTAAAAAGACAAAAGAGGGGCACCTGGGTGGCTCAATTGGTTAAGCATCTGCCTTCGGCTCAGGTCATGATCCCAGGGTCCTGGGATGGAGCCCTGTGTCGGGCTCCCTGCTCAGCAGGCAGTCTGCTTCTCCCTCTACCCCTCCCCGCTGCTGGTGATCTCTCTCTCTCAAATAAATAAATAAAATCTTTAAAAAAAAAAAAAGAAAGATTGCGAAGTAGGTAAAGAAAACAGAATAAAAAGATAAAAATGGTAATACAGAACTAGAAGTGAGAGCAATATAAAAATGAATGGCATGGGGAGGCTCAGTCAGATGGGCAGCCGACTCTTGGTTTCAGCTCAGGTCATTACCTTGGGTTTGTGGAACTGAGCCCTGCGTCCGGCTCCGTGCTAAGTGCAGAGTCTGCTGAAGATTCTCTTTCCCTTCCCCCTGCCCTCTTCACCACTTGCCTGTGTGCATGCACTCTCCTTCTCTTTAAAATAAATAAAGATCTTTAAAAAAAAATGAGTGGCATAAGGCCCTAACCATTCTTTCGAAATAGCTTAAAACTTTTCTGGCAATCAAAGTCAGAGGAAATACAGTGAGCTATATCCACAAAATAAAAACAAGTCTGCTGCACAAAGAAGCCCAGGTAGTGAAAGCAGAGAGAAATGACTTCTTAGGGTCTCATAAAGAGGATGCTGCATAAAAGTCCCGGAAGACCAGCACAGAGCTTGGCTTATTCTTTTTTTTTTTTAATTCTTTATTTAAATTCAATTTAGTTAACATATACTGTATTATTAGTTTCAGAGGTAGAATTTAGTGATTCATCAGTTGCATACAACACCCAGTGCTCACTCCATCATGTGCCCTCCTTAATGCCCATCACCCAGTTACCCCATCCCCCCCCCTCCCCTCCAGCAACCCTCAGTTTGTCCTCTATAGTTAAGAGTCTCTTACGGTTTGTCTCCCTCTCTGATTTCATTTATTTTATTTTTCTTTCCCTTCCCCTTTGTTCATCTGTTCTGTTAGGGTCCACATATGAGATCATATGGTATTTGTCTTTCTCTGACTTATTTCACTTAGCATAATACCCTCTAGCTCTATCCATGTTGTTGCAAATGGCAAGATTTCTTTCTTTTTAATGGCTGAGGAATATTCCATCACACACACACACACACACCATCTTCTTTATCCATTCATTTGTCAATGGACATCTAGGCTCTTTTTGTTTGGCAATTAGCATTGTTTGGCTATTGTGGATGGATACTGCTGCTATAAATACTGGAGTGCATGTGCCCCTTCGAATTACTACATTTGTATCCTTTGGATAAATACCTAGTAGTGCAATTGCTGGGTCGTAGGGTAGCTCCATTTTTAACTTTCTGAAGAACCTCTGTTCTGTTTTTCCAAAGTGGCTTCACCAGATTGCATTCCCACCAACAGTGGTTTCCCTTTTTATGAATCCTTGCCAACATCTGTTGTTTCCTGAGTTGTTAATTTTAGCCATTCTGACCGGTGTGAGGTGGTATCTCATTGTGGTTTTGATTTGTACTTCCCCGATGCCTAGTGATGTTGAGCATTTTTTCATGTGTCTGTTGGCCATTGGTATGTCTTCTTTATAGGGGAGCATCCAATAAATTTTGTCAAATGAAATATTGGATAGTATCCTCAACAACATACTAGCAAAAAATCAAGCAACAATCTTCACAGAATGTGCAGGCCTAATGTCCTCTGATGTAGGTGGACACAGAATATGGTGACCCCACATATGTGAGCAAGCACAGCCAAGAACAGAGCCCCAGCTGACCCAAAGGTGAAACAGTCCAGCCAAGCCCAAATGGGATAAACTAACCCACAGACTCACAAACTTGATGTTTACTGTTCTATGTCACTGAGGTTTTGTAGGGGGTTGTTACTCAGCATTATTATATGCCAGCAATTAACTGATACCCCTATCCTCCTCATGAAGTGCTGAGAAATATTTTTCAACTGGTTGTGGAACTGCCATTCTCTTAAGGGAGGACAAAAGCAAGGGATCTAGAGCCTGACACTCACTCACTGTTCTGCCACTTAGTACTGATATGACTTCAAGCAAGTGCATTAGCTGCTCCTGCCTCCATTTCCTTAACAGTAAAATGGAGACAATACTAGTGTACTATGCTGGAGATTAAATAATTCATGTAAGAAATTTACAATTGAGTATGGCACATAATGAGCTCCATAAATGTTAGATTAAAAAAGGCTGAACTTGGCAAAGATTGTGACTGAATAGGAGAACCCCACCGCTACACAGATGTGGGCTGAGACATTTTTGGCAGGCAGGGCCCAAGATTCTGTTTTAATATAAAAATAGGACAAAGTTCCAAAATTCTTCTCCATAAATTATTCTAGGCCAAAATTATTTTGACTGTGTTTTAGGAGCCAAAGTCAACTTAAATACCCATCTCAGCTATAAGAAAATCTCATTAAAGCACCTTGAGAACACATGTCCTAGGGGAGATGAGAAGTGATTGCTTAATGGGTACAGGGTTTCTTTTTGGTGCTATGAAATGGTTCTGGAACAAGGCAGTAGTAATGGTCATACAACATTGTGAGTCTATTGAAAGCCACTGAATTATAGACTTTTTAATGGTTAAAATGGTGAATTTTATCTTAATAAACCAAAAAGAACATACACCCTTGAGCAATCCTGCAATCAGTTACAACCTGCCAGTTACAAGTTGGAGGTACATTAAAAACAACAGGACACTCTGGCTTTTTAGATAGGTATTCTCCTCTGACAGAACAGATAACTGGCCTAATTGTCTATTAAGGCCATTCCTAGCCCATAATAATGAAACCCCATTAGCTATATAAAATAGCTACCTCAGATTTTTATTGATGCTTTTATGTGCTAAGCACTCTTTAACTGCTTTGTAAACAGT
Organism: Leptonychotes weddellii; assembly: GCF_054177405.1. Classification (NCBI taxonomy): domain Eukaryota; kingdom Metazoa; phylum Chordata; class Mammalia; order Carnivora; family Phocidae; genus Leptonychotes; species Leptonychotes weddellii. The sequence continues at coordinate 185,972,699 of NC_138369.1, read as the reverse complement.
TTTTCTCAGGAGGGGTACGAGTGTCATTTTAAGTGGGACAATTCTTCCTTCTACTATACTTAGTATCTCTGGATAACCCCACCCACCCTTGTCCAACCATCGCTGTGAGTCCTCACAAACCTATGAAGTAGAGATTATATTACTAATGAGGAAACTGAGGGTAGAAGAGATTGAGTAAACTAAGGCCACAAAGGTATTGGATGGTAGTGCTGGAGTTCAACCTAGGCAGCCTGACCAAGGCCTGGGCTTGCCTATCTCTTCTCTACAGTATGAAAGGGTATTGTATCTAATACATTCATTATGTAGTATCAAGCTATTTTCAAGTAAAAGTATTAGCTGATAACCTCAGGGACTAGAGAGCAAAGGCCAGGGAAAGATCAATAAAAGCCAAAAATTTCTTTTTATGTTTATAAGATTCCTCCACAAGCTAATTATGAACATAATCATGATTAAAAAGAAATGGCCACAGCTACATCTCATCTGCTCCTGTGTGGACAACCACCTAAAAACTCAGATGAGCAACTTATCGTGATAGGAAATGGGTCTACAATTTATATGGGAAGTCTAACAACCCAACAGGTCTGAAATTTGAGGACTAAATAATGGCTATTTTAAGAAACAGACTGACTACAATCTTAAGAACCACCACCTAAAAGCAGACCCAGAGCCTCAGTGAAGGTAAAAAAAAAAAAAAAAAAAAGTGCATCAGAAGGCCAGTCCCAGTCAGAGCTGTGGCTCCCTAGCAGCCCCCCTCCCTGGGTGCCTGATTAACTGCGAATTTCCTGATCAAGTGTACAAAGATGCCTTGATAAACTGCACAAATACAGGACCCAGTCAGACCAGCAGTTTATAAAGCTGGACAAGCCTCTGCCAGAGAGAAAGAAACCTCACTCATCAGATGCCCACTTTCAGTGGCAGTCTGAAAATCTGCTCTCCTCACTTAATGGGGTGGCCATAGGCATTCTTATATGGGTTTAGTAAAACTGAATTTTACTGAGGCAGTAGAAAGTTTATAAAAATATTTTATTTTGTTAAGCCCTCCAGGCAGCTTATTCAAATTAGCGTTCTATGAGTCACCGTGCAGAGTTTTATTTTTGCTCATTTTCTCCTCTCCCAATTAGGAAAATCTCATTCAACCAGGCAACTGACCAGAAGAAAGTCTGGTTCCTTCTAATTCCTCTCATCCTTCAAATCTCCCCAGTCCCATCCCAAGTGAAAACAGGTTATAACAGGAATGCTATAACTATTATAATAGAAATGTAGTAACAGTTAACCTCTACAAACTGACTCTTTTCTGCCGGGTGTACTTAAATCTCAATAAATGTTATTTCCTGATGAAGGTCCCACCTAAGCAAATTTTCTTCAATTTAATATGGTACCCCAGCTACTGATCCAGACTTCTGGAACAAATTCCTCCTTTTTTTCGTTTTTAACTTAAGTGTAGTTGACATGCAATGTTGTATTAGTTTCAGGTATACAAGACAGTGAATCAACAATCCTGTATGTTAGACAATGCTTTACCAGAGTAAGTGTAAATCCTTCCTTCCTTAAATTAACATCCCTTTGTTACATCTGTACAGAAGACCTCAGTTTTAAAAAAGAAACACACTATGATTCCCTTACATCTATAATTCCATTTCCCTACCAATTCAATCTGGCCTTGCCACTCATTAGTACTACTCCAATAGCCAGTTACATGTAACTGTAATCCATCTCAGTTAACGGAGCTCAAGATCAATAGACTCAGACAAGATGGTCTAAGTGATTTTACAGATCTAATATGCCTAAAGCTCCATGTGTTATTCTCACACTTCCTTAACAGTAAGATGAAGACAGTAGTAGGAATAGTAGTAAGAGTGGGAGGCAATACTTACAGAGCCCCTATTATCCACCAGGCAGTTTCAAGTACTTTACAAGTATTAATCTAATCCCAAGAAATGGGAGCTATTATCCCCCAAATTTTCCAAATAAGAAACTAAAGCACAAAGAAGTTAGCTAACTTGCCCCGGATGAGAACTAGTATGGGACTCAGCTTACATGTGAACCTAGTCGGTCTGACCCCAAGACTCACACTATGAACCACTAATGCTATACTGCCTCTCAATATAAACGAGGATTAACGCAAAATTTAGTCACCAGAAAACAGGTTTAGTTAATGAAACAAATTGAACTATAAATAAATGAAAACCCAGATTCACAGCCCTTTTCTTAAATGGCAACATGTAGAGGTTCTAAAACTGCAAAAACACTGCCACTTTAATATATCATAGAGAAATTTAAATAGGCATTATTAAGAAAAAAATCCTTTGTTCAGCCAACAATGCTCCTGATCATGCCACATGCTACTACAGAGAAGTTTCAGAGAGGATTACCTTGTTTTCTTCTAAGTTCCTTTTCAACTTTTCTTCCAGGTCCCTGGTCTCTTCTGAGCCCTCGAGTTTTCTCTGCTCATAATTTTCGCATGCCTCCTTAAGCTGCTCTTGTAAAACCTGGTACTCCTTCTCAATCTGTAAAATATCTCCCTAAAGGTAAATTATAAAATTATCTATTAAAAATAGTTTAAAATGCCTATTTCTGGTCTCGTTCTGAACAGCCTCTTAAAATAAACAGAGGAGAATAAAAGGCAGATGAAAATTTACAAGGGAAACGTCATGATAATTCATTCTGACTCACCTGTTGTGCCTCAAAAGGATCATATGGCTCAGTATTGACTTCTTGATGTCTTATATTCCAAGACACCTTTGGGGCAAAACAAACACTTAAATTTATCTCAATTGCTCTAGTAAAATAAATCCATCATGTAATGACATTCTTAAGGCATGCCCACCAATTTTTTCAAGGTTTTTTTTTTGACAATTTTAATAATGTTGTATGCTTTCTACAAATACTTGTATTAGGAAAGAGCTATCATATAGAATTAGTAAAAATAAAAATGACTTTGGTTCGTTATTCTTAAGTTTTTTTTTTTTAAGATTTTATTTGAGAGAGAGAGACAGTGAGAGAGAGTGCGAGAGAGAGAGAGAGAGAGCAAGAGAGAGAGCACAAGTGAGAGAGCACGAGCAGGGGGAGGAGCACGGGGAGAAGGAGGCTCCCTGCTGAGCAGGGAGCCCAACGCGGGGCTCCATCCCAAGACCCTGGGATCATGACCTGAGCCGAAGGCAGATGCTTAACCAACTGAGCCACCCAGGTGCCCCTTAAAATGTTCTTTCAAAGCTTTCTTAGAAGACAGAAAATATAATGAGGAGGGGGATAATCCAACAAGGAGTTAATGAATTCAAATCCTATAGAGTGAACTATGGGAGAACATCAATTTATTCTATGTTTGTTAGGAACTTTTATTCGCATCTCTCATTTCTCTCCACCTGTTATTTTGTTTTGTTTTTAACTCTCCCATTCCTCCCCTATTTTGGTAGGAGAAACTGGTCACACATATAGCCCAGACTCTGCTTTTTTGGGCTGCCTGTGCAAAAAGCACTTTTCCCTTCATTCTCCATACAGTAAGTCTTGTGGGGCAAGCACCCCAAGATGGGAGGCTTCCTGGGTCCAGCACTTCTATAACTGGGTGGGTGAGCTGGTGCTTCAGTGTTGGGCTTCAATGCTAGGACATCCAAGTACTACAGAAACAAACCACATCATCCTTATGGCACCATTATTAATTATTAAGGTGATGCTTTGGCTCCATCTGCTGATTCCTCTATCTTATTTCTCAACTGGTACAAAACTTGGCTAGGGAAGAAGTGTATTATTTACTAGACCCAAAAATTCTTTCTGGATTACCTATCATGCCCTACAAAAGGGTTCATATTTTTAAAAACATTTCCAGGCAAAAGATTTCATAACCATTATAAAGTCAATTATTTAAAAGAATTTTAGTAAATATAATGGCAATGAAAGATGAGAAGGAAAATTTAACTTCAGTATTAAGATGACTTTTTTCTATTTAAGTCTTACCTGTATGGCAACCACTTGTGTATGTGGAATATTTGTTATTTCATCGGTATTTCCTGGATTTACTTCCCACCTGTTGGCAGAATTTCCACAGAGACCATCGTATCTGTTCGACTCACTAAAGGCTGTATCAGCACTGTCTGTGCTGCACGGTGTCTTTACTGATACTTCCAGAGAGTCCTGAAGGATCTGTGTTTTCGGGACAATCTGGTTACCAGGGGCATTCTCAGCATGCAAATGATGACCCTCAAAATACACAGCAGCACTTTCACCGGGTCCGTCACTGGCTGTAACAGATGGTACCAGCGGTACTGATCTTTGCAGCTGATACTCAGAAGAAACGCTGGCCAGAGATGTATAAATGTCAGTGTACTGGGGCAAACTCGGCAACACATTCATATATGTTGGTGGTGTCTGGGTAACGTCAAACCCCCGAAAGGGGAGGTATGTACAGTATCCTGTGACCAAATGGGGTTGAGTCCAGGAGGTTGGTTTCACATCCTCAGAAGCTGGTTTGGGAGAATTAGAGGACACTCCCTTGTGACCTGCATCCTCGGATACTGGTTTGGGGGGATCAGAAGAGACCTCTTTGGGTTTCTCATTCTCAGAAACTGATCTAGAAGAATTATCAGACACTGGTTTTGGCTTCACAGCCTCACAGGTTGGTTTGGGAGAATTCGCAGCTATAGGTTTGGGCTTCACATCCTCAGAAGCTGCTGCTGAAGATAAATCAGACACTGGTTTGGATTTTACATCTGGTTTAAATTCCCTAGCGGATGGATTCAGTGGTAGTTTAACTCGTAAATACTCCCCTGTTTTTGAAATTTCTTCCACTTTTGTCTTAATGTTTTTCTTCTTTCTCTTCTTCTTGAGCCGCAATGCAACTTTCTTCAATGCAATACAGTTGTCAATCACAACAAAACGAGGACATCCCAGGAGAAAAGATTTCAAACCTCCAGCTTTTTCTAGTATCTGTCGAGTTTCTTCTGGGAAGAATTCATATTCTTCAGAGAACATTTTATTACTCATGTCCAACGGACCATGCTCCTCCAACAACTGAGAGAAATAACTTGGAAAAAAAATTATGTTTACATGTGATAAGGAAGTACTTATACATGTTCATTTGAAAAAAATATATTCCCCAAAATTCTCCCAAAGCAAAATACTATTTCAATTCCAACTGATCTCAACAGCTCCCCAACACATTATATTCATATTAAATCTGACAAAAGCTAACTGCAATGAATGATACTCTAAAAGCAAAATTTTGTTTACCCCTTGGAAAATAATCGTTAAAAATTTTTTTTAAAAGAAAGGGATTAAAAAGTTATTTTATAAATTTCAATTACATAATTACATAATCTATTTTAAAAGTAATGAAAAGAAAATTTACTATACAAGAATATCAGTAACAAGAATGTCAAATGAGAAGACATCAAATTTCACTAAAATCCTATGGAATTTGCCTCTAGTAATCTTAACATTTTTCTGTTTAAGAATAGGCAATGATTTAGAGGTACTGAAATTAATCCCATCTGATCAATAAAACCAATACATTACAGGATCAGACACAGAGTAATGGGGCGATCCCTTAATCTACTTCCAATTCTGGACTGGGGCTCCCTCCAGTTCTGGGGCTATTTTTTTTCCCATTCTTGTGTCAGCCTCAAAGAGCCTTACTCTTCTATTCGAATTTGGTATACAGTCTGTAACAGTGGCATTAACTAGCAAGAAAGACACGTAACACACACCACCAAAAAGATTTGCTTTTTCAAGAGCAAAAATCTCCAAAGGGACTTTCTTAGTAAATTAACACTAACCAGAAAGACAATTTATTTAGGGGAAGGTAAAAATAACACTTCTTTGAAGCAAAAGAAACCTCTTCATGTACAGATGCTGCTAGAGATAAAGGCATACGACTATTTTTGCAAATGATTATCCTCTATTCAAAGTAACTGATACTCTGAAGGCTGAAGACGAAATGCCACTACTTTTCGTCAGCAATGCTGCTCTAAATACTTAGTGTTTTTTGATGACTACTTTCCTCTTAGAATAATCTCTACAACTGAAACTCCCCAATACATATTGTTTTTGCAAGGTGACAGGTTAGATTTGTTTTCACTTTAAGATTCCCATCAAACTTCATTTTTATTTTTTTAAGATTTTATTTATTTATTTTAAAAAGAGAGAGAGAGCACACGCACATGCAAGAGTGCACTCGAGGGGAGAGGGAGAGGGAGAGAAATCCTCAAGGAGACTCTCTCCGAGGATACGGGGCTCAATCTCAGGACTCTGAGATCATGACCTAAGCCGAAATCAAGAGTTGGCTGCTTAACCAACTGAGCCACACAGGTGCCCCTCAAACTTCATTTTTAATGAGAAATCTCTAAAAGCAGAAGGGTTTGAAGGAGAGTAAGGTAAAAAAAAAATCACTGTAGTCTCAGAAACAGTAACTCTTGTTGAGGATTTTGGCTGATTGATGTAACTTCGGCTCTACCATCTCTCTGAAGAGAGATACCCATCCATTTGGTGTTTAGCTGCCATTAAGCAACAGCAGAATAATTCATGAATGGTGTATGTGTATTTACTTTTTACTCTCCATGATGAATATTAAAGAGAATCACTGAAAAACAAAGCTTTCCCACCTGGATTAAAACACTTAAATCCAAAATGGGATAACTAAAAAACAGAGTCCACATTCAAGGAAACCACTCTAATTCAGCAATGGGCTTTTCTTTTTTTGTTTGTTTTTAAAGATTTTTTTTTTTTTTTAATTTATTTGACAGAGAGAGAGAGAGCACAAGTAGGCAGAGCGGCAGGCAGAGGGAGAGGGAGAAGCAGGCTCCCCGCTGAGCAGGGAGCCCGACGCGGGGCTCCATCCCAGGACGCTGGGATCATGACCTAAGCTGAAGGCAGACGCTTAACCGACTGAGCCACCCAGGCACCCCAGCAATGAGCTTTTCAGTAGCTAGCAATGTAAATGATAGGGCAGATCTGTGATGACTACCAGGCAACTAATAAAAGTCATATTCTTGAAGAGTCAAGGATATGAAAAAATGCTCACTATGCATTTTGAGTGAAAAAGGTTATGACAAAGCTGAGTGTATAGTAAAATCACAGTTTATAAATTTTAAAACCTATGTTTTACACATCTATCTACATTTTAAAAGCCTGAAAGGATATACACCAAAAATTAACTGTGGTTAAATCTGGGTGATAGAATTATTCATAATTTTTATTTTTCCTTTATTTAAAAAAATTCCATAGTAATTTATATTATTTTTTTTTTTAAGATTTATTTATTTATTTGAGAGAGCGAGAATGAGAGAGAGTACATGAGAGGGGGGAGGGTCAGAGGGAGAAGCAGGCTCCTCGCTGAGCAGGGAGCCCGATGCGGGACTCGATCCCGGGACTCCAGGATCATGACCTGAGCTGAAGGCAGTTGCTTAACCAACTGAGCCACCCAGGCGCCCCGTAATTTATATTATTAATTTTACAATCAGAAAAAAAATTTTTTCAAAGAATTAGAGCCTCCACATTTTTTCCACTGGCTAAGTAGCAATGAATTTTTCAAACACTGAAGCAGAACAAAATTTAACACGGGTCCCTAGCCCAAAGGGACCAAACCTTTATAACCATGAGTAAAATTTTTATAGTCACTATTATTTGAAATGCAACACAAAATGAACTTTAACTCTATTTATAGATCTTTTCTAGCCTTGAAAAATCATCTCTGTAAGATAAACAGTGGATCCAAAATAGCATAAATATGAATTCTTAATAATCCAGTGTTTTACAGGGGTTAGAATCCATCCATCAATGCACACTCAACAGTGGTATTGATGTGGCTATTTAGCAGACATGAATGAAAGAGGTCAAAGCTCTAATGAAAGATGCTAGATAAGAACTGAAATGGTGAGGCTGACTCAGCTTCTGTCAGGTTACACAAGATGCATCTCCCCTCTCATCATCGCCTCCTCTCGTTCAAAGTCTCAGACTCTGCACTTCAGGACCAGAGGCAAAAACGAGGCACCCTGCACATGACAGGAGTTTAAAAAAAAAAAAAAAAGGCTACTTATATCAGAGATATTAACAGGTCTTATGTTATGTATGTATGTACATATATTTTCATAATTGGATGATGACTGTTAGTGTCTGAAATGGTCATGGCTGGCCATCCCCACCCCAGTCTTGTAGCTGTGGTCCTTTGAAAAAGTCACTGTTTTGTACAAGTTCATGATTCTTATTTCAGAGTAATTTTATTTGCAATACACTGTGACCCGACCTATGATCAATTTAGCTCTCCTGCTACCTGCAAGCTGCATGAAAGCTGCAATCTTCCACAGGCCTTAACCGCAAGTGGTTAATAAATGCTGGCCGACTAATTAACACCACTAATGAGGTGTTAGGAAAAGCTAAATGCAGAATACTACCCACTGAAATTTAATTTGCTTCGGGGCGACTGGGTGGCTCAGTCGTTAAGCGTCTGCCTTCGGCTCAGGTCACGATCCCAGGGTCCTGGGATCGAGCCCCGCATCGGGCTCCCTGCTCCGCGGGAAGCCTGCTTCTCCCTCTCCCACTCCCCCTGCTTGTGTTCCCTCTTTCGCTGTCTCTCTCTCTGTCAAATAAATGGATAAAATCTTTAAAAAAAAAAAAATTTTTTTTGAAATTTAATTTGCTTCAAATATCTAAAATCATAAAATACTAGAACTAGAAGGGCATTAGGTCAATTAAACTCCAATCAGTCTAATCACCTACTTCATGGTGAAATAAATACTTAAGATAAAGTTAATAGCAGTTATCCCAATATTCTTGATTCCTTGTCTAGTAATTTTTCTACTCTACACTCTTGTCATAAAGAAAATTGAGTGGTTTCATTTTTCTTTCTTTTATCCACTGGCCACTAAAATAAATCTTTTTTTTTT
>NC_138369.1:185942857-185963326 GCF_054177405.1 Leptonychotes weddellii | reverse complement strand
TCCATATGGTCATCCAGGAAAGTTCTCTGGAAATATGATTTGCTCAGCATTTCAACTCTAAAGAAAAACCATGAAGGGGCGCCTGGGTGGCTCAGTTGGTTGGGCGACTGCCTTCGGCTCAGGTCATGGTCCTGGAGTCCCGGGATCAAGTCCCGCATCGGGCTCCCTGCTCGGCGGGTAGTCTGCTTCTCCCTCTGACCCTCCTCCCTCTCATGCTCTCTGTCTCTCATTCTCTCTCTCTCAAATAAATAAATAAAATATTAAAAAAAAAAAAAAGAAAAAGAAAAACCATGAAGAGGGACCTATGAGCATAACTAGACTGAATAGGAATAATGCAACTGGGGAAAACAGAAGGAATGACTAAATTATGGATGTGTGACAGGTTTTCTGCGAGAATAGTTAGCTTCTAAATTAATTTTTTACTGCAGGTCTTAGCCCTCAATTTCTCTTCTTAAGGAAGGTAGCAATACCTTAATAATACCAAGCTCAAAATGGTTAACTGCTTTCTAGATTTTCCTGAACTCTTTACTCCATTATTTTATCCACCCCACTCAGACTTATTAACTTGTCACTGGATTTATGAGATGCTAAACATCCGCATCCATCAACAAAGGAACAGTAAGATCAAATAATCATCAAATAATCAATAACTACTCTTTGTCAAATGTGTAACTCCACCCTTATCCATGAGAGATACGTTCCAAGACTGCTAGGGATGCCTGAAACCACAGATAGTACGGAACTCTATATATACTGTTTTGTTCCTACGCATACATACCTATGATAAAGTTTAAGTTATAAATTAGGTGCAATAAGAAATTAATAGCAGTAACTAATAATAAAATAGAACAGTTACAATATACTGTAATGAAAGTTATGTGAATGTGGTCTCTCTCTCAAAATATCTTATTGCACTGCACTTGCCCTTCTTGTGATGATGGGAGATGATAAAATGCCTACACGATGAGATGAAGTGAGGTGAGAGACGTAGGCACTGTGAGGTAATGTTAGGCTACTAATGACCTTTTGACAATATGTCAGAAGGAGGACCATCGGCTTCTAGACCACGATTGACGGCAGGTAAGTGAAACCTGGGAAAGCAAAACTAAGGATAAAGGAAGAGTACTGTATGCCTTGGAATTCATGATAAAAGATTATGGCTGGGCGGGGGGCGCCTGGATGGCTCAGTCCGTTAGGTGTCCAGCTCTTGGTTTCGGCTCAGGTCATGACCTCACGGGTCATGAGATTGAACCCAGTGTCCGGTTCCACGCTCAGCTTGAAGATTCTCTCCCTCAGCCCCTCCCCCTACCCATGCACATGTGTGTGTATGTCTCTTTCTCTCTCTCTCAAATAAATATATCTTTAAAAAAAAGATTATGGCTGGAAACTTTATAGGTCCTGTCAGCATACACCAGGTCAGTTTTAGAAATAGAAAATATCTGTATTAAGCAGCTCAAACTGACAAAACCACTAATAATCATAAATCATTAGGATTCTAAATTTAATAGTTAAAAACACTCAGTTAACTCTGTGTAATACCAAAAGCTGTAAAAATACTTTTCTTCCCCAGGTTTGTGAGCCAATGAATGATTCCTTTAATAAGCACAATTGACACAAACAACTTGCGATCTTTAACTGGCAGCATCAGTATAAAATAATACTTGTAGGCATGTTAAACTACTTACTCATACAGAGTTGAACACTTTTGTTTTGGGTTAATGTCCCACAGCTTCTTATTACGGACAACATATTCACTACTGTGCTGCTCATAGATAGCTTCAAATTCTTCTACATCTTGCCGAAGGTGGTCAGGTACCACAAATGGGCCTGCAGAATTTGAATTGCGTCTGCTGATAAAAAAACAATTTTGTGAATCATAAACTTGTGAGGTGACCCAGATAATATTTAAATTGAAATAAATGTAAAGATAGTAACATATTACTCAGCTTTACAATGCAAAAAAACACTACCAGAGAATTAAATGTAGAAAAGTTACCCTTCCACAATTATACATCTTCGCCTGACCACTGAGTAAGCACTTTTAATTAAGTACCTACCCTTGCTCCCAAGAGCAAATTTTTTGAAACTCCTGGTTTTAAAAGTATCAATGTTACATTAATTGTAACTTGTTAAAGAGAAAAATGAAGGATTTTATTATAAAAAGATTTTTTTTTTCCTAAAATATAAGATTCTAGCATTTGTAAAAAGATGTGGTAGTTTCAGTGTGAGTTCTAAAACCAGATTCCTGGGTTATATTCTTTGGCTCTGCTATTTACAAGCTTCAGGTTCTTGGGCACATCACTCAACTATACCATTCAACTATACTGTGCATGAGTAGCCTCCTTATCTGTAAAATGGACATAATAACAGTACTTACCTCTTAGAGTGGAAGACTGGATTCAATGAGTTTATAGATGTAAAGCTAATGGAATAGCACGTGGTACCATAAGTGTTATCTAAGTATAGGCTATTACTATTTTAACTTAAAATAATTCCTCCACTTAAAGAATCCATGAAAATGACTGTGGGAAAAAAGCTGTTATGAAAACTCCTTTAAGAAATGTGAAAAAAAAAATTGTAGGCTTCTAGTCCATCAAGGAATATGACATAAAAAGGTCACTGCTACTCACTACTTTTACTTCTTCTTATGTCTGTTTCCTGAAAACTCAGTTTCAACAACCAGACACAACTGAAAATTGCTCACATCTAAGGTTAAACCGCAACATCAGGGGCGCCTGGGTGGCTCAGATGGTTAAGCATCTGCCTTCGGCTCAGGTCATGATCCCAGGGTCCTGGGATCGAGCCCTGCATCAGGCTCCCTGCTCAGCAGAGTCTGCTTCTCCCTCTCCCTCTGCCTCTCCCCCTGCTTGTGCTCTCTCTCTCAAATGAATAAATAAAATCTTAAAAAAAAAAAAACACAACATCATATACAGCTTCCGAAACGTCTTCCTCAATCCTACTATAGCAAACATTCTAGTGATTATCCATAGGTCATTCTTTTCACTGAACATTTTAAGGACTATTTTCTAGGATTTTCCCAAGTATCTTGCACATAGTAAGCTCCCAAACTGATCTAATAAACGTCATTAGCCCAGTGATCTTAATGTAATTTGTATGAATTCTTAATGCAGACAAGCCATGCTATAAATTCAACCAAGATGGATCACACCAGCTTGTCATAACAGATGCACATCTTTAGACAGTGAAGTTAGGGAAATAAAACACAAGTTTAATTTACGTTAAATTAACACCACTTGCTGAGTTAATACACTTGAGTTAAAAGGAAGTAAAAAATTTTAATTGTACTTACTTATGGTCTTCACCTGAAGTGATAGTCTCATTATTTGTTACTGAAGCTGTTCCAGACCCCACTAACATAGGCTATTTAAAAGACAGAAAAATGAAAATGATTTTCCACCTTAAGATTCCATGAAAAAATTAGCATTAAAACTGATGAACGCTTATATAAATAAGCATGCAAACTGCCAATATATGACTCATCTAAATTTTTCTTGTGTATAGGAACACATAGTAATAAAAGTTCAACAGCCATAAATATGCCCAAATTAACATTTAGGTAGCTTTCAATGCTCCAAAAAAATTTTAAATGTCAAAGATAAAAAGACAAATTTTAGTGGAACTTACAAACAGCTGCTCTCATGCTCCTCCTCCTCTAATATTTGTTCCCTGTCTCAACTCCTGCCCTCCTGAGCCCCCACATATATGACAGCCAAGGAGAACCCACCGTAAGATAAACAGGACCCTATTTATCTCATTGGATTGGAGCAAATTTTAGATTAAATCTTAAAAAAAAAAGAAGTCTTTCTCTACAAAATGCTTCAAAATATCCCCCCAAATTGGTTAATTCTAATTTATATATTCAATTACTTTATACAAGAATTGATACAGAAAATGTACCTTTGAATCTTTTGGCTTCTTTTTCTTGCCTTTATTTTTTATCTTAGCAGAATTAAACTGGAAAAATGGAGGGGAAAAAACAATGAAAACTCAAATAACAGAATTACGAAGCTCAAAATAAAAATATCATACTTGTTTTAGCCACAAGTTGAATACATGTAACAAAAATAACAAAAATGCTCAACAAATGTAACATTTAGTATGTTAGCCCTAGTGTTATGATTTATAACAGAAAATAAGAGAAAGCTCAATTTTGACTATGTTATAACTAAAATTGCTCCAACATTTTAAACTCATTTGTAAGAAGGTTTATGTTATTTCAAGCAATTAATCAGTCTTTTAGAGTAATTCCAGTTATATGCTACTAGCGTTCTAATGACATTCCTTTTACTAAGCTAAACTAGACACTCTACACCTGGCCAAACTCTGGGGTCACAGTGGACTTAAAAGACATTTAACTTCCCATGGGTGTGTTATCTGTGTTTCCATATTTAGCTGGGCAGTATTTAACAGCAGATTAAGACAAATTTTCAAGTACAGATGACCTGATCCTAAAAATCAGTAAATAAGCATCTTTCTGTCTGAAAACTGCCACAACCTACTAAGAAAAACTCTGGGATTATTTTAACTTAAACTCAGTTTGGAGCCATTCAAAACAAAGTCTCTTTATTTTCCTTACAGAGCAAAACATTAAAATTTTAATCATTACAGATAACTTTTCATTTTTATGCCAGGAGATGACTCAACAACTCCTTCCCTATTTCTGAGATTAACATTTATTAGTTGCAAAACTTTATGGACACTGCCTAATTTAAGCCTCCAAGTTTGCTGTCACTCTAAGAGGAAGATTGGTATTAACTGTCTAATAAATTAGCATAAATCAGCCAGAAATCCTCCAGATTTGGTTCTAGAATGCCACTGTGATGTAAATAAACACTGGCCTGGGTACTCCTCTCTTCCTTTGGCTAACACAGATTAGCACACTACAGTTAAAGCGATCAAGTAACTTACCGGCACATCGCCACTGTCTTGTTTCCTTAATACAGTACAGCGGCTGTCTGTAGGAAAATACCAATGATTTGTGAGAAAATGAAAATTTTGCACTGCCAAACAACACATTAAGCCTTAAAGAGAACCACCCCAGATACTACTATCATCCACTATGTTCTACTCCTTATTTAACTTTGACACAAATTATTTTAAAAAACCAAGAGCAAAAAGGCCAAATAAATGGAAACCAATCACAAAGAACCACAAAATGTGAATCCAATTCAGCATGATTTGAGTGTTTTCTGGGGGTCAAACTCTATGCTAGGTGCCAGGAATACAGAAATGCAGAGAATAGTCCCTGCCACAGACAAGCTGTGTTCTAAACTTGTATTGTGCAAAATACACTAACAGGTAAATACTTGTAACCCAGTGTGCTAAGTGCCTCAACAAAGACAATGGAAACAAAACTGATGGAATAATAAAGTTTTCAAGGATAAAGGCCCAAGGAGAGGTCAGGGAGGACTTGGAGGTGGGGAGGCAATATTAAAGTGAGACTTGAAATAAACAAGCAAAGGAGTAAGACATGGTCGGAGGAAATGTCTGAGCAAAGACACAAGGCAGGAAAGCACAAGGAAGGTTTGGGCACTTTCAAGAAATGAGATGTATATACAGAGGGCAGATGGGGAGAGTGATGATAAACCCAGACAGATGATGTGAATTTAATATGTAGGCAAAATGAAGTGTTTAACAAAATCGTTACAGAATCAGATGTTCTAGAAGAGTCACTAGTGGCAATATAAGAGGAAGATCTGGATGGGAAGGTCTAGAGGCACAGAGACCAGTTTGGAGGCTACCAGGATGGTCTAATCACGGAGAGATTACTAAGGCTCTGACGTAGGGAAATGGAGATGGACAGGAAAGGACAGATCAAAGATAAAGCTTACTGGACCAGTGACAAACTAAACACAGGGTAATAGGAAAAAGGAAGAACTGAGACTAATTTCAGGGTTTCCTGCTTAGATACAAGATATACAACAATGTTACTAAGAATAATTTTAGGAAAAACAGATCTCTAGGGATATAATAAGTGGGTTCAGCCACACTGCTCTTAAGGGGCCTGTTAGCTGTCTACAAAGAAATACAGGAAAAGAGTATACAGAGTTCAGGAGAGAGGCTGGAACTCCAAATTATCATAGCATTGGTGACATTATTGAATACTTTTATTTACAAGACCAGTGGATTCTGAAAAGTTTTAAGAAATATAATCATCCCTTTAAATGAAAAGAGATAAAACTGAAAATATCTGGGATAAGAGTGAGAAGCAGAGCTATTAGAGGGGAAAATCTGTTGGGATGGCTGGTCATTTGGCTGGTGGCTTCAGACTATGACTAAAAGCAGAGGAACAGTCAGCCAGATGGACTGCATAGTTGGGGTACAAAAAAATGCACACTAAGAGGGTGTCCTTTTTAGTTATTTTGTTGTGTGATCCAAGCATCAGGTTTTATAAGCTCAGTTGCCGGATAGCATTGTATTACCAGCAGCAGCAAACTGATGGCAATAAATTCAGGCTATCAAGTAGCATGTTGCCTCCAGTCACGAAGCCGTGTCCTGGAAAAATAAAGCCATCTTATATTTGAAAGTGCTCCTTCCTAAGAACCACAACAAAAGCAGGCTTCTTAGTTCCTTTTACATATGAACTTTGTAATGTGTGATACTTTTGTACAAGGCCAGACCTTTTAATGTGCCCTTTAAAAAAAAAGCATGAAGGGCGCCTGGGTGGCTCAGTTGGTTAAGCGACTGCTTTCGGCTCAGGTCATGATCCTGGAGTCCCTGGATCGAGTCCCGCATCGGGCTCCCTGCTCGGCAGGGAGTCTGCTTCTCCCTCTGACCCTCCCCCCTCTCATGTGCTCTATCTCTCTCATTCTCTCTGTCTCAAATAAATAAATAAAATCTTAAAAAAAAAAAAAAAAAAAGCATGAAATTTAAAAGTCTAACTCCTGACAGTCCGTAAAGGAGGTGCTGAGAAATGCTGAGGGAAAAGGGGGGAGGGGTATCATAAGACACACACTAAGTACCAAAGAGAATAAGTTAAAATCAGTTTAGAATCTAAGAATATTAGAATTCTGAAGCAAAATGGGACCACAGAGACCATTGGCTCCAAATCCTATAACTTCAATGATGAAGAAACTAAGATCCAAGAGAAGCTAAGGAATTAACTGCTAGTCACCCTATTCTGCTAAACTGGGACTCCATGCTGCTACCCAAACAGGTGACCCAACTCCTCTCAACCCCATGTCTCTAAGTCTGATGTCCACCAATCCGACTACATCCATGTTCACAGCTCGGACTCTAGCCCTGCACCAAGGCTTCATCTTCCCCAGGAAGAACACAAGTGCTCGATCCTCCATTTGAACCGCCAGCACTCTTTCTGGTCCTCTCTTACTGAGCTTATGTCCATATTAGTTATTTGTATATTCATCTTATTCCCTTTTCCACAATATAAGGTCCTTGAGGGCAGGGACTAGCATAAGCATTTCTGAGTTCCTGGCTAACACCCAGCTCGGGCAGGGGCCTTAAAGCAGTAGTAAAAACTAATCAACTGAATTAGGGCAGAAGCTGGGCCACAGCCTACTTTTCCCGACTCCCCAGTCTAAGTTTTCCCACCCCAATCTAAGTTTTCCCACTACAACAGCTGTGCTATTTCTAGATTCTGCAAATATCACCTCCTCTGCAGGGCGATGTTTTCTTGAAGGTTACAATTTAAACCATTTACTGATAAATTCTGTCCATTTAATATGCAACCTTTGCCATGATACTGTCAATGTATCTAAGATGAGAACAGTATGGTGTGCAATTAGTGTAACACACCCATCTGAGCACCCCTATAACACTTAGCTCAACAGAGTAAAAACATTTTATGACATCAAAACAAAACAAAAAACCACTCTTCTTAATCACTTACTTGCCCAAATAAGCAGGTGTACCATAATAATTCTCACTATTTTGCCAAGTATTAAATAAGCTAGGTCCTTCACAGATTTGTATTCCCCCCCCAGCCCAGATATAATATAAATTGAAACTCAGCTCACACACCCATTATGTCAAAGAACTCATCTAGAGCATTATGCAGTGCGGGGAACTTGTCTCTGTGCTCTTCTAGCAGCCATATTAAACACCGCGCTTCCTTCAGTGATGTTGGCTCACAGAAGTAATCAAGTTGCTTTCCCTCTATAGAGGCTAGTTTATGACCATATTTCTCATTCCAGAGAAAAGTCATGATGCTAAAATCAAGCTCCTTAAGAGACGCTCCATAACAAGAAAAAAAAGGTCCTGTGGCATCTAAACCTATAAAAAAAACAAAACCCAAATCAGAAAAAGGGAAAATCATATACCATAAAATCACATTCAATTTTACATCTCTGAAAGCAGTTCGGTTATAGTTTGCCGACATTTTCAGTGAAAACACATATCTGATTACAAACTTGTTCGAGCTATTTTGCATTTTAGGAATACCACTTAATGATATGCTAATTACAATAGTTCTTATCTATTAGTTGAATAAGGTGGGCCAAAGGCTTCTTACATAATAGCTCATATCTTATAAGCTTCTATGGTCATTTTTATTAGACTTTGGCAATGAAAACAAGGCATTAAATTCCTGTAAAAATATAACAACTTTTACTAATTCAAAAAGATTTTCATTCTAATCAGTACAAACCAGCAAGATTTTAGTGCTTTTCTACATATATTCCATAGTAACAAGAATATGCAAATGCTTTCCAAGACCAAGAGCCTTTACAACAGGAAAGGGGTAAACAAACCCCCCAACACCTCCATTAATGACTCCTTTCCCTCCTCCAAAAATCAGGATGGTCACTATTCCCACTTTTATTCCACCTTCTAAAAAATCAGAAAAAGAAGTGGCTGCAACCTCACAGCACTGTTCTGAAGGGATGGTGAGCCCCTACCCTTACTAACACAGCTACCAAAGGCAAAGACTAGTTCTGGTCCATCTTCCCACCCACATCGAATACAGCACAATCGCCTCTTATGTCAGCCATAGTTTCTCAGTCAGCACATGAAGCAGACTGCTGAGTCAAAATTACCCTGGATGGCTGTTTCCTCCAGATGAAACAGTTACCTTGCAGAGGTCCTGCTGCATGAAAAATGTGCTCATTGAAGGGAAGGCAAGAGGTCAATTCTAGTATTAAAACTTTACTCTCCCCCACATCCCACATATAAACTGACCTCTCATGTTAAATATGCATATGATGTGACCCTACAGTATAGACTTTTTGTTGAGAAGGAAGTAAAATTCCAGGAATGGGAAATTACTGGCCTCTAATAAATAAATATGAGCTGTACATCAGGGATATAGTATAATCTTACTAATTAACATGCTTGAAGTCATTTTAGAACTTTTTAAAAATAAAAACCGCAACTTTAAATAGTATCTATATACTTATTAAAATGCCTTTAATCTTCAGAATAAATGTGAATTATATCAAAAGGACACATTAACATTTCCATCAGTGAGCTATAACACTCAAAATGCTACAGTACACTAAAAGAACAGTGGCCGGCACTCTTGCCCACATAAGCATAACCAGAAAGCTTCCTTCTCCTGAATCTATCTTCCAAAGCAGATTAAAGTTAAAAATAACATTATAATTTACTTATTTGATTGTTAATAGATGCAAATGACAACCTTATCACCGAAGAGTGATTTCCTGGGACCAGAAACCCATGCAGACCTATGCTCAAAGCAGCAACACTTAGCTATCAACTATGCTGAGCTTCCTGCCATCTTCCTTTGTTTCTACGGACAGAAATTTATCAATATATTCTCTGAAACTCTAGAATTCTAAGAGCTCCATGTCCCTAAAAATTCCAACAGGTGGGGGTGACTTGCAGAGGTGTGGCAGTCTCACCCTTTGGACTGCTCCGCTGTAGCTCCCACTGGCCTTGTATCCAACAGCTGCCAATTGAATCATCCACTATCTGAGGCCAGTTACCACCACAGTCACCGAGATAAACAGTGCCCTGGTACGTACCCAGAGAAATCTCAATCTAGTATTAGATCACAACTCTATCTGCAGCTGCTTTCTGCAGTCCCTGCATGGCCTTGGGCAAAGAGCCTCCTTGGGGGGAGGGCAGGGTCTTCTTCCACCAAATTAGGAAAATCAGGAACAGTAGCAGAGTTTTATAATCATGAGATTCAACCTCAGCGTATTTTTCTCATAATCCTTAGATACAGATTTGCCTTCAGCGATCCTAAGCAATTAGTTCCATCCACTCTTCCTCTAAATTTTCCAAGGAATCTGACTACAGAATTGCACAATCCCGGAGGGCACTCAGACAGCCACCTCCAGGGGGCGCTATTGACCCATGACCTGCCTAGGATTCACTTCGTTTACACATTTACAAATAGTTTAGCAAAATACAGGGCTGGATTTTCTGACTAAACTTTCTTGTGTTTACACCTTTTGAAAGTGTACTGTAACCTATCTATAAAATAACCTAAATTGTGAGTTGGGAGGAAATAGTACTTTTAACCATACAAATCTGTAGTCCTACATTTTAAAAAATCATAAATGATGACAGAAAAACGAAAAAGGGATCAGAGGCCGAAGTCCACCCTTCCTACTAAGCCGCAGCTCTAGAGCTCAGTGGCATACCGAAGCTGTTAAGTTTCTGGATCCAGGCGGCTAATTTTGGCTCCACTTCTTTAAGCTCGCTCAAAACATGCAGAAATATCCTGGTCTTTACTCTATTCTTTTCTTGAATCAAGTGACGAATGACATAGTCCACTGCTTCATTTAGAAAATTTCTGCTAGAAAAACAGGTTGTGTAGTCTTCTGTGCTTAAAACCTTCCAAGAAAGCAATTCTTTGAGAAGCTTGGAAGTGTTCAGAATACCAGATTTTATCTTGTCAGCATACTGCTTTATGCACTGCAGAATTCTGTCATCAAGGAACTGGCAACTCTGAACATTGTCTACAGTTTCTAAGGACAAATAAAAGTGGTTAGCTGAAGTGAGCAACGGACCAATTTGCAAAGATATAAACTGAGAAAGAAATAATAGAACATTACATAATAATATAAAATATGGTTCAGATGGATTCTTAATGTTTTAAATAAACTCAAGAAATTTTAAATTTGGAATATACTTAACAATACCTTTCAAAAGATATGAAAGTTCACATTAAATCAAATATATCAAAAATACCTTATCTCCTTCACTCTATACCACTCATGTAACATCTAAAAACTTAGTTCCTCTAAAATAAAGTTCAACAATCCTAACCCAGCCTCATCACTACCCCTAAACTTTATTTTTTTTTAAAGATTCTATTTATTTATTTAAGAGGGAGAGAATAAGAGAGACAGCATTAGAGGGGGGAGGGTCAGAGGGAGAAGCAGACTCCCTGCTGAGCAGGGAGCCCGATGCGGGACTCGATCCTGGGACTCCAGGATCATGACCTGAGCCGAAGGCAGTTGCTTAACCAACTGAGCCACCCAGGCGCCCCACTACCTATACTTTATATTCAGTAACTATGTTTAATCATTAAGAACGCAAAGGGTTTTTTTTCTGGAGTTGAAAGGATCATTTAATTATGAATTCAATTAATATTTGCTAGTTATTGTTATGTTAGTCATCTTATTGTTGGATCCTAAACCACAGGATCCCATGGAGTTAATTCCAAGCTGGAAAATCACTCAGAAGTTCATCTTCCCAACCCAGGCATCTCCCTAATGGATGGCCATTTAGCATCTTGAAGCATCCAAAGTTAAAACACAAACATTTACCGGAGACTTCTATAGTAGGAAAGATAATTTTAATTGATTTGTGAAACATTAATGGAATACTAAATAAAAAATAAAAACAACAAGAGGAAGTATTTCATTTTGGGAACAGCCATCACAGTAGAAAATGAGAAAGAATAACTTCCTTCAACTGAAAACTGAAAGTAGTCCCGGGGATGTAATGTACAGCATGGTGACTACAGTTAATACTACTATATTGTGGGGTGCCTGGGTGGTTCAGTTGGTTGGCTAAGTGTCCAACTCTTGATCACAGCTCAGGTCTTGATCTCAGGGTCATGAGTTCAAGCCCTGCACTGAGCTCCACGCTGGGTGTGGAGTCTACTTAAAAAAATAATAATAATAATAAGGGGCGCCTGGGTGGCTCAGTCACTGGGCGTCTGCCTTCAGCTCAGGTCATGATCCCAGGGTCCTGGGACTGAGCCCCGCATTGGGCTCCCTGCTCGGCGGGAAGCCTGCTTCTCCCTCTCCCACTCCCCCTGCTTGTGTTCCCTCTCTCGCTATGTCTCTCTCTGTCAAATAAATAAATAAAATCTTTAAAAAATAATAATAATAATAATAATACTGTATTGTATATTTGAAAGTAGCTAGAAGAGTGGATCTTGAAAGTTCTTGTCATGAGAAACCAAATTCTGTAACTATGTATTGGGATGGATGTTAACTGGATTTACTGTGGTGATCATTTTGCAATATAAATGAATATACAATATATACATCATGTTGTACACCTGAAACTCCTATAATGTCCTTTATTCCTCAATTAAAAAAAAAAACCCTTATTAATTAAGAAAAAAACCTGCAAGTAAATATGTTCACAGGAACAGTATAATCACATTCCCATGATGATCAGGGAATAATAACAAGAGAAACGTAAAACAGAAGGCTGGGTTAGGTAATCTCTACAGTATCTTTTATGAACTGCTTCTTTATTTGAACTCAGCA
This sequence comes from Leptonychotes weddellii, assembly GCF_054177405.1. Taxonomy (NCBI): domain Eukaryota; kingdom Metazoa; phylum Chordata; class Mammalia; order Carnivora; family Phocidae; genus Leptonychotes; species Leptonychotes weddellii. The sequence continues at coordinate 185,950,652 of NC_138369.1, read as the reverse complement.
TTATTTCAGATAATTAGTAGCTAATTCATGTTCAATGTTTTAGAACCTAAATCTGCACAGTGGAGTTTATAGAACACTATCAAACATACAATATGCATGTCAGCTATTATTTCCACCTTCACTTCGGTGATGAGGAAACTGACACAGATCTTGCCTCAAGTTAGCGTACCGCTATCCCTGTGTATGTACTGCTTCCAAATTCAGTGCTCTTTATGCCAAACTCTCCCCATCTCAGAGCAACACAAGAAAATGATGGTACTAAAATATGAATTGAAATTTAGATTTCAATAAGATGGATATTTATGTTTATGCTCTTAATAAAGAAGATATTACTCTCATCATGCCTTTGACTTCAGCATACCTTTCTGCTCTTCAGTTTTGGGTGGATTACTTTCCCTTAAGTCCTCTTCCATTCTTTCTTGTGCTAATTTTTTTGCTTCCTTTTTTTGGATCTTTCTCTTCAATTTTTTGTCTTCTTTCAGTCTTAGCTTCTCTAGGCTGATAAGCATTTACAATTAGTGATAATCTACCTTTGTTATAAACTCAATTAACTATCTGCCTATTACAGAAACCATTCTCCAAGTAGTAAGCTAGAAGTTTCCTTTTTAATTCAGAACTTGGCCTGCATCTTCTCTTTAGTATCAAAAACCGTTGACACATGTTCAATTAAAATTAGGGTACTTACTTCATGAAAGCAAGAACTCAATGACTGAGTAACTTTTAATTAAGGGTGGCATGCACACATTGCACAAATGTTTTCATGTATATAAGTTACTGCTTAGGGTAAATAAAAATGGTATAAATTACCCTGCAAGATAGTACATATGTACACTCATTTCAAAGAAAGATCCTACAGTAAAATACTATTTTCACATCCCAATAATGGCCCACAACACTGGAATTTGGTTGGTATGGTTTCAACAAATAATTCTATTCATCTTTTCTTTTGTTTTTTCTTGGTCACAAATGATGAAAAAAATCACTTCTTGGAATAGAGGACAAGAAGCAGGACCAAAAAGAAGAAGAAGAAAAAAAGGACTGGAATTATTTGATCTAAACAATATATACAGAAGTGAATATTTTTGACAGTATATTGAGTTTTTCAGGGTGAGAAACAGTCATTGGTTCAAAAATGTTTGCTGAAGAGAGATAAAATTAAAGTTTAAACAACGGAGAGCTAGGTATGTAAATTTAATCTAAATGCCAAAGCTATTAATCAAACATGTCATTTCACAGCATCAAATGTCATAATTTTACTTAAAAATTCAACCACCAAATAATGCTTCTTATTCAAGCTTTTAGTATTTAACCATAGGCTAGTTCTCTTTAAGTTTTAAATATCCATAAAATTCATTTAAACACCACTTATTTGGATATGTGTATACAGCCAATTTAAAAAATAGCATAATTTAGAAATCTGCGTTTAACAGAATTATATTCTAATAGACATCATTAAACTACTAATTGATTGTTAAAAATCTTACCTAGAACATTTCTGTTTCAGAATAGGTCTTGGAGGAACCTTTTCTTTTATGACCTTGTGTTCAAACTTTAAATAAAACAAAGACATCCAAAATTTGTCTCATACTCCCATGATGTAAAGCACAAAACCACAAGTAACAAGCAGTTCAGAAGCACACACAGTCAATAATCAATTTGATAGAGAATAGGGATGATGTTCTGACCCAGACAAAAGCCCAGAAAATTTTAGCAAAACAATTTACTGAAAAGAGGAACAAAAGAGTAGACACACTTTAGGAAGCTCAAAAAAAAAAAAAAAAAATTAAGAGTAAGCAGATCAAATAAACTACAAATACCATTAGAATAACCCACTCCTAACACTCCCATATAGTGAAGTGAAAGGTAATCCTTCAAAACACTCTTCCCCCTTCCTAAGAACTCCACCCTTGTTTTTTTTTTTTTTTAAAGATTTTATTTATTTATTTGAGACCGAGAGAATGAGAGAGACAGAGAGCACATGAGAGGGGGGAGGGTCAGAGAGAGAAGCAGGCTCCCTGCCGAGCAGGGAGCCCGATGCGGGACTCGATCCCGGGACTCCAGGATCATGACCTGAGCCGAAGGCAGTCGCTTAACCAACTGAGCCACCCAGGCGCCCCATCCACCCTTGTTAATACCTGTAAGTTTACTGGGGATTAAGAAAACAAGATTATCAAAAAGAATAAACACAGTAAAACTAAAATGTAAAAAGTCTCCTCTTTTAGGAAATGAAAGAATGTGAGAATCCTTCATTGCAAAGATACATTCTGACATCCTAATATTTCCTATATTTTCTTAAAGAACATTTCTCCTGGAAAACACAAGATCTAAATTGTACAACTTCCCAAATTTAAATATTTTAAAAGTTATAAACATTTTGGTTAACAATTTGGTAATATTTCCCCTCTATTAGATACTTACTTCACATTTAACTTGACCACCACTGCTGAAAATGATAATCTTAGAAATGATTCCTTCACAGTCAGGGGTAAGACAAATTCCTTGTAGAAAATCCTATTTGATTAAAAAAACAAGTGCTATATCTTAGAATAAATCTATATATGTATACCATTTTAACCATTAGGAATAGTCAAGATATGTCTAAAACCTCCTTTAGGGAGGCAATGGAAGTCCCTGCTCCTTGTCTTCTGACTTTCAGAGCCTCCCTTGTAGAAGGAATATACTTCCAGCTGTAGGGCTGACCACGTGACTTGCTTTGGTCAATGCAGAGTGAGCTGACATAATGTACATATGTCCACGCAAAAGCTTTAAGAAACACTGAATAGACTGGCCATTGCTCTTTACTCTCTGCCACAGGAAGATGTTCCAGTCACTCTTCAACCTCAATTCAGAAACAAAGAACACAGCTACACAGACAAGAGCTGCTGGCCCACAGCCGCAGAACTCTAGGACAATAAACGTAAGCAAGAGATGAACTTTTCTTATTATAAATCAAGATACTTGGGTTGTGTATTACTTCCGTATATCCTAGTGCAAGGTGACTAATTTACAGGGAGTGTTTTAACTCACGGGAATGGTTAAGAGCACTAAGGGTGCATGTGTAACTAGAGAAACTGAGTTAATGTCAGACAAAGATATAGCAAAAGTGACTCAATGGCAACAATTATTTGGTTATATCATTGTATCTTTAGTTAACTATGTGAAAATGCATAAAATGTGAGAACTTATTTCTACCAAACTTGAATAATTCCTCTTGCTAATAAATACCTAGCACAAGCACCTTACTCTTTTCTCCAACAAGAATAGGGGCTTACATGAGTTTTCTCATTTAAACTTTTATTTTTGATAAGATTCCTAATATAAAAACTGGTTAAACAATTTATTAAAGGCCTCTATGGTTATTGCCCTTATGCCAGTATAAAATAAAAAGAAAAACTGATTTTCTACTTTATCATTTAAAACTTTTTAGTTATGTTTAGAATGCACAGAGAGGAACTTATATTCACTAAAAACTTTTCCTGAAGATTCTCAGGGAAAAAAATCAACATAAATTACGCACACTACAAAATCCAGACTATGTGAACTTACCTTGTCAATTTTATCATTAAAAGTTGTTGTTTTCAACTTCTTCCAACAGTTCATGTGAAATTCTATTTTACAGTATTGGCAGCAGCTGATTCGTATAAAACCCTAGGGGTTTAAAACAGTGTTTAAATACACATTTAAATATGTCTACACATACACACTCTTCTTTCACAATCACAACACACATATTAAGATAAAGGGAGAGCTGTCTGCATTAACCAGGCAAATATAACTAAACATCACATTCTCTCCCGGGGAAGTACAATGCTTCTATACCCCTAAACGCCTAGTCTAGAGACAGAGAACTTGACTGACATACTCATTTCCATAGCGTACAGACGTATTATCCTTTACAGTATCAAATATTTTATAAACATTCATCTGATCTACTAACCAGGGAGAATAGGCAGTAACTATCTTCTTGAATAAACTAAGGCCCAGGAACTCAATTAAGTGCCAGACCTGGTTACAGACTTAGGTCTCCAGGAGATAATTCAGTGGTCACAACAGCCTTTAGATTCCTGGACTCAAATTTTACAAGAAATTAAAATTGCAACCAGTCAGAAGTAATAATCTCATTTTCTTTCCTAGGCTCCTTTGAAATAGGCAAGTTATATGAACAGTGGCTAAAAAGGGGAAATAGAATTAGCCAGCCTGCCTTCTTAGGTGACTACCCCTGCACTCAGTGTTTACTTAGTGGCTCTGGGTTCCCAAATGAGATGATGCAGACCTACAGAAGTCCAGGGGATAGGGTAGACAAGAGGACATAAAACTGCCTACAGCAGAGAACTTGAGTACCTCCAGTTACAGAATTTGTTCTGAATCCATTTTAAGGCACAATTCTACAAGTTACTGTCCTACTGTACATTCATTATGTAAAGTATGTACATTATGCCTATACCTTGAAGTCTGGATCAGTTATATATATCTGGATTTTGGAATATCCACGGCACTTCTGATAGCAACAAATGGCATCTGGCACTGGAGGGAACCTGCATTCTTCAATAAATTTCTCTAACAGCATCTAAAACAAAAATAAACAAAAATAATATCACAACACTAATTTGTCAATAAAATGCTTATGATTTCAATAACCTCTTGCCATCAAAATACTTTCAGCATAGGAATGAATGACAAAATGTTTTTTAGTGAAGAATAAACTACATATAACTTCTAAAGTTTTTCTTTTTAAAGATTTTCTTTATTTGGGCGCCTGGGTGGCTCAGTTGGTTAAGCGACTGCCTTCGGCTCAGGTCATGATCCTGGAGTCCCTGGATCGAGTCCCGCATCGGGCTCTCTGCTCTGCAGGGAGCCTGCTTCTCCCTCTGACCCTCCCCCCTCTCATGTGCTCTCTCTCTCTCATTCTCTCTGTCTCAAATAAATAAAATCTTTAAAAAAAAAAAAAAAAAAAAAGATTTTCTTTATTTGAAAGAGAGACATAGATAGAGAGCACAAGCCAGGAGGAGAGGGAGAAGCAGGCTCCCCACTGAGCAGGGAGCCAAACCTGGGGCTCGATCCCAGGACCCTGGGATCATGACCTGAGCCAAAGGCAGATGCTCAACCGACTGAGCCACCCAGGCGCCCCTTAGTTTTTCTTTTTTAGAAGGATGTTGATACACGGGGCACCTGGGTGGTTCAGCTGGTTAAGCGCCTGACTCTTGATTTGGGCTCAGGTCATGATCTCAGGGTTGTGAGATTCTCTCTCTCTCGCATTCACTCGTGTTCTCTCCCTCAAAAAAAAAGGCTGATAGACATATCCAGAGATAAAGTTGGAAAAAAAGATTGAACAGGAAGTTTCAGAATTTCAGAGTCAGAATCAAAACTTTATCCCATGTTATTATCATCAAGCCTCATTTGACAAGGTATAGCTCTTAGAAATGTCCTTTAGGCACTCAGAGGGAGTTAGATGAGGTAGAAAAACCCTTAGGAATCTACCCTTCTCCTCCTTCCCAGTGTCACTTCACCTGGGATCCTACCATCCTGATTCATCTTGTGCATTCCCTGAAGAATTATCCCTGCCACTGAAGCCCCCAAGACCCTTGTGCCATGCTTCCAGGGCCGGCTTTTTGTTCTCAAGAGCTCCTCTGTCTCCACCCCAATCTACTATAAAGAGAACATCAGTGATTTTTTTTTTTTAAACAGTTTTGTTGAGATATAATTCACGTATCACACAATCTACACATTTAAAATGTATATAGTTCAGTGGCTTTCAGTATATTCACAGCGTCGTACAACCACTGCCTCAGTCTAAATTTAAACAGTTTTATCACCCAACAAAAAACTCCATCCCCATTAGCAGTCCCTCCGCATTTTCTCCCAATCCCCAACCCCCTGAAACCACTAATCTACTTTGTCTCTAAATACAGATTTGCCTATTCTGGAATTTTTGGATAAATACAATCACACATGTGGCCTTTTGTGTCTGGCTTCTTTTACTTAGCATGTTTTCAAGGTTCACCCATGCTGTAGCACTTATCAGTACATTATTCTTCATGGGCAAATAATATTCAATTGTATGGATACGCCACTGTATGGTTTTATGAATGGCTTGTGAATGGTTTTATTTAACAACTCATCAGTTGATGGACACATGAGCTGTTCCCACTTTTTACTATTATGAATAGTGTTGCTATAAACATTCACGTACACATCTTTGTGAGAACATATGTTTTCCTTTCTCTGTATAAGTTTAGGAATGAAACTGCTGGGTCATATGGTAACTCTATCTTTACTCTATTGGGGAGCTGCCAGACCATTTTACATGTCTACCAGCAACATACAGGGGTTCTGATACAGAGACATATCCAGAGATATGTATCAACACTTTCGATTGTCTGCCTTCTTGAGTACAGCCATCCTAGTGTGTGAAGTTGTATCTCATTATGGTTTGAATTTGCATTTCTCTGATAGCTGATGCTGTTGAACATCTTTCACAGGTTTATTGGATATTTGCAGAAATTCTTGGCAGATAGGTTTATTCAGATCCTTTGGTTACTTTTTCATTTATTTTTTATTTTTTTAATTCCAGTATAATGGCTACTTTTAATCAAATTCTTTTTATTATTGAGTTTTAAGCTTTTAAAAGCTTTAGCCAAAAGCAAGTTCTGTATACACGCCAGGGTTCCCCACAAGTAAAGGCCTACTCTAGTCAATCCACACATAATTTAGTCTTTCCAGAACTAGCAAAGCATCCTAGGTCTCTGGATACGAGACCAAATTTATATTTTCCAAGTCCTTAAGTGCCATCTTAATAATTATAGTCACTATGATGAAACAACAATGCTATACCTTTCTCTAAGTACAAGCAGTAAATCATACTACTTAATAATGAATGCTCTGAAATCAGAATGCCTAGATGCAAGTCCCACCTCCACTACTTCCTAGCTGTTTAACCTTGAGATCATTACTTAATGTCCCTAACTTAATCTTCCTCTTCAGTAAAATGAGAATAATCATAGTACTCATCTTGTAGAGTTGCTGTAAAGATTAAAGGTATGATAGGGCGCCTGGGTGGCTCAGTTGGTTAAGCGACTGCCTTCGGCTCAGGTCATGATCCTGGAGTCCCGGGATCGAGTCCCGCATCGGGCTCCCTGCTCAGCAGGGAGTCTGCTTCTCCCTCTGACCCTCCCCCCTCTCGTGCTCTCTCTCCCATTCTCTCTCTCAAATGAATAAATAAAATCTTTAAAAAAAAAAAAAAAAGATTAAAGGTATGATAAATGGAAGCTGTGTGACTGGCACACAGGAAATATTTAACAAATGTTAGTGATTCTCACTAGTCTTTAAAGGGAAACACATGTGGGGATGCTGAGGACAGAGTGCCCCTACCTCTTTGTCTTCTGATACCCGAGTCAGTCAGTGCAGATGGGCTTTTCTAATTAGTAAGAAGGTCTCTGAAGAAATAAATGGTTACCTTTATTTTCCCCGGCTGAGTCTCTTCAATAATCACATTACTTGTGGGCCAAGTTAACACTCCAGGAAGACGACAAATCAAGGTTCTTGCTTTCTCAAAATGATTGAGAGCTTCTAGAAATCTAAAGTCATAATTATGAAGAAAGAAGGTATTAAAGCTGTGATAGGAATTTTCATTCCCGGGGCGCCTGGGTGGCTCAGTTGGTTAAGCGACTGCCTTCGGCTCAGGTCATGATCCTGGAGTCCCGGGATCGAGTCCCGCATCGGGCTCCCTGCTCAGCGGGGAGTCTGCTTTTCCCTCTGACCCTCCCCCTCTCATGTACTCGCTCTCTCTCATTCTCTC
>NC_138369.1:185921517-185942357 GCF_054177405.1 Leptonychotes weddellii | reverse complement strand
CATCTCCCTCTGACCCTCCTCCCTCTCATGCTCTCTGTCTCTCATTCTCTCTGTCTCAAAATAAATAAATAAAAATCTTTAAAAAAAAAAAGAAATAAAAAAAGAACAAAGTCATGTTGAATCACTATATTGTACACCTGAAATTAATATAACACTGTATATTAAAAGAATTAAAATAAAAACTAAAAAAAAGAAGGCATTATTCATTGTTTGCTATGAAAGTAATATAAACAATAAATCTGCCTGGACAGTGGCTTTATTGTGGTAGGTGCATACTAGTCCTTTTAAAGTTGTAACTTATTGGGACGCCTGGATGGCTCAGTTGGTTAAGCATCTGCCTTTGGCTCAGGTCATGATCCCAGGGTCCTGGGATAGAGTCCTGCATCAGGCTCTCTGCTCGGTGGAGAGCCTGCTTCTCCCTCTCCCTCTGCCACTTCCCCCTGCTTGTGCTTGCACTCTCTCTGTCAAATAAATAAATAAAATCTTTTAAAAAAAGTTTCCAACAATTAAAACAGAAAATTGAATAATTTGGTTGTTTCATTTTTGTTTCATTTACTAAGCTAATTAGATTCCTATAGAGAAATGACAACCCTTCACTTCAACTAATTAATCATAAATATATTTTTTTTAAACTCAACTCTATTAGGACATCTATTAGTAAAAACCACTCTTCTGAAAAAAATCTAAAGAGATCATGTATGCTGGACATATTTCTTCAACCATAAAGCAGTAAAGTATTTTAAAAGAATAAATGGGTAGGGATGCCTGGGTGGCTCAGTCGGTTAAGCGTCTGCCTTCGGCTCAGGTCATGATCTCAGGGTGCTGGGATCGGGCCCCACGTCAGGCTCCCTGCTCTGCAGGAGGCCTGCTTCTCCCTCTCCCACTCCCCCTGCTTGTGTTCCCTCTCTAGCTGTGTCTCTCTCTGTCAAATAAATAAATAAAAAATCTTAAAAAAAAAAAAAAGAATAAATGGGTATGTAAATTGTTTTAACTACATGAAATGTTTTAGTTCTGATTCATGTTTTTAAAAAATGTCAATAGATTCCCACAGTCCATTCAACAAAAGAATATTAATACACTGGATTATAAAGTTAACCAAGTCTTTATTATTCTCTTCAGACTAGAGAAGAAAGGTTTCTTGCTTTCTCCAATCTTGAAATGATTTTCCAATTTAAGAACTTTTTTTGCCTATGGGTAAGAAAAATTCACCTGCAGAAAAGCTAGACCACCATCAACCATAAAATGACAGATAAGAGCAGGACTTTACCAGAAACTGCATATTACAACAGCAAAAACCAACATATCAGACACTGAACCCCACACCATATTATTTTGAAATTAAAATGTAAACGCTTTTCAAAATGGCAAAGACAGGGGCGCCTGGGTGGCTCAGTTGTTAAGCATCTGCCTTCAGCTCAGGTCATGATCTCAGGGTCCTGGGATCGAGCCCCACATCGGGCTCCCTGCTCGGCGGGAAGCCTGCTTCTCCCTCTCCCACTCCCCCTGCTTGTGTTCCCTCTCTCGCTGTGCCTCTCTCTGTCAAATAAATAAATAAATAAAATCTTAAAAAAAAAAAAGGCAAAGACTTTTTCATTTACCATAGTTCCCATGATGTTACACATTTATGATATATTCCTAGATCTTATGAATTATTACATGTGACTACTGCATTAAAAACGTGTATCTTAAATAAGTTATGCCAAGCTTTGAAATTAATTTCATTTGCTGTTCCTATACAGATGATTGCTAAATCCTCACTACCCTCCCTCTACTTGATTCTTAATATAATTCAGCCTGGTCACACAGTAACTTCTGGAAGTAAAAGAACTTTCTTTAATCTCTAAAAAATCTATAAAGGAAGTTCTAGGCACATTCCAAGACTGGGTTCCCAAGAGTCCCAAAGGTCTGATAAAATTTCCCTTGGGAGCACCTGGCTGGTTCAGTCAGAAAAGCATGCAACTCTTGATCTCAGGGTTGTGAGTCTGAGCCCCAGGTTGGGTGTAGGGATTATTTAAAAATAAAAATCTTAAGAAAAATTTCCCTAAAAGGACAGATGAAAATTCAAGATTAAAAGCTATGAATAATATTCAATCAGTCAATAATTATTTATTTATAAAGTAATCTAACACACCTACCAATATATTGGGTGTTAAATGCAGGAACAGGGAGATTTTTGGTTTTCTTTTTGTTATTGTTGTTTCACAGTTAATGATAGTTTTATTGTGCCAAATATATGGAACGCTTCACAAATTTGTGTATCGTCATTGCACAGGGGCCATGCTAATCTTCTCTGTATTATTCCGATTTTAGTCTATGTGCTGTCCAAGCAAGCAGTGAACCAGGGAGTTTTTTTTAAAGCTCAATACATAATCCTAACCCCAAAGGGTCATACAGCAATTTGGGAAGATAAGACATGAAATGCTTGCAGAACAACTACATACTAAACTGAGTAGGGATTCCAACTATAGAAAAAGTTCTGAGAAGAGATTTTTATTCCTAACTCATGATGTCTTTGAACAGATATCTATCTCATATTAAAACCACTTCATACAGGTTTTTGAGTGGAAACAGATATTTTGGTAACCAAGAAATTATACAATCAGACTTGTAAAGCATTAATTTATATCAATTCGGTCACCATTTATAAGTGACATATACTAACAGAAAAAATACAAAATCCTTTGTGTCAAATCATTTTGTTCCTGACTTTCTTATGAGATTGAAAATAAGGAAGCACTAGGAGCTGAACTGATTGGCCATATTTTTTTTTTTTTAAAGATTTTATTTATTTATTTGACAGAGAGAGACAGTGAGAGAGGGAACACAAGCAGGGGGAGTGAGAGAGAGGGAGATGCAGGCTTCCCGACGAGCAGGGAACCCAATGCGGGACTTGATCCCAGGACCTCGGGATCATGACCTGAGCTGAAGGCAGACGCTTAATGACTGAGCCACCCAGGCGTCCCTGATTGGCCATATTTTAATAATTAATGATATAGAAATGCTGGTCCTCCAAGCAAACATGATGATAATAGTTTGCCACAGAGAAGATAACAATATAATTCCAGAAAAGGGACCTCCACTACAACATTAGACTTCAACTGAGTTATCCAACCTGAGTGTAAAAGAACATAGTTTCTACTAACCTGTTCTTCTTCAAATATACTTTTCCAATTCCACAGTAGGCCAAGCAATCAAGTCCCTCATTGGGGTAGTGTTCAATCATCCTCTTAAACTGGTTTTCAGCTTCAGATAATTCCTTCAGTAGCAATAAAAACAATGATCACTTAAACTGCAAAACAAACACTGGAACAGATTTTATCTGAAGGTCGATATTTCACAAAATATTTGTGTAATATTACAAACAACTGTATATCCAAAAATTTCTATGGCAAAATTAAACCTTCTGCATTTTATTTTCTTAGCAAATATACAAATTTTGACCATAGGATATACAGAGACACAACCAAAGTGATCTGGCTTGAGAATGAAAAATTGGTGTGGAACACGTCAGACAACACATGAGCACTTACTATTACACAGAGAGGGCCTGGTATGTGCTAACACTAAAAGGTGTGAATTCGTAGTAAAAACACTGACTAGGGGCGCCTGGGTGGCTCAGACGGTTAAGCGTCTGCCTTCGGCTCAGGTCATGATCCCAGCGTCCTGGGATCGAGTCCCGCATCGGGCTCCCTGCTCCTTGGGAGCCTGCTTCTCCCTCTGCTTCTCTCTCTCTCTCTCTGTCTCTCATGAATAAATCAATAAAATCTTAAAAAAAAAAAAAAACACACACAAAAAAACACTGACTAAATGCAAGCACACCATGACATATATCCTTGCAAGTGCTGCTCCCTTGGGATATAGGCACTCCAATAATGTTACCCACAACGTTTTGTGGCATAAGAAAGATAAATGCTGTTTTAAAAATAGTGCTTTAGCAAAAGCTTTACAGAACTTAGAGTACATTCTTTTGAATATTCTCAATAGTAGAAACTTCTGCGCTTAGAATGAATTGTTTTGGAAAAAACCCAGAAGAAACAGTTCAAGGTAACCCTGGTAACCCCATTGTGGGTGAAAAAGGAAATGTCACTACAAAATGGGAGTTTATAAGAAGCTTTGAGGCCAGTTCCAAAGGAGGCATTCCAAAAATGTTTTAAGCAAGAGCTGTACTGGAGCAAACATACTGCTTACTTCGGGGGCTACTCTGAATGATGACATTCTTTTAAATGTCCAAGTTCTATCATACCTGGTTTTTTTTTAATCAGTCTCACTAATTCAAAGTAAATCACAAACGTAGTGAACTATTTCTTCAATTCTGATAAAGCAAAACATGATATTTATTATCACTCTGCCAAGAACAGAAGAATTGAGATCATGAAGTCCTGTCTCCAACAATCTATTAGAAAACAGAATTAGGCCTTAATGGAACACATTCATCTGTCACCTCACGAACAAGGAAAGAGGCATGTAACAAGTAAAATGAACCTCGGACACTGTAAACCACTTTGAGAGTGGAACCTAAAAGATGATTAACCTTATTAGGTAGCAGTTAGAGTTAAGCCTTCATTTAGCCAAGGAAGCTTGGAGGCCAAGTTGGCAGAAAGGATATATTACACCTGAGGTAATTCTAGAGCAATTTTAACTTTTATTGAAAACTGAAAACCACAGAAAGCAAATTATAGCTCACACCTGAACAATGCAGGGGTTAGGGGTGCCCCATGCAATGGAAAATACAGGTATAACCTTTGATTCTCCCAAAACTTTACAACTAATAGCCTACTTGACTAGAATCCTTATCAATAATATAAAGAGCAGATTAACACATATTTTGTATATGTATTATATACTGTAACCTTATAATAAAGCAAGAGAAAAGAAAAAAATCATAAGGAAGAGAAAATACATTCACAGTACTGTATTCTTTTTAAATCCATGTGTAAGTGAATCCATGCAATTCAAACCGGTGTTTTCAAGGGTCAACTGTATAATGCTGTGCAGTGCAGATAGGCACACCTTCCAGGAGAGCACTGAAGGACCATGAGTAATGGAAACCATGTGTGTTCACACCTATATGCTGACTGTATGTGGTTACGGAAAGTCTGCACTCTAGAAGATAATAAAATACCCAAAAACCACCACCCAGAACTAAGAGATCTTAACACAAAGTTGAACTCTCCTTTCCTAATCTTCCCAGGCCCTTCCTTCCTTCCATCACTAAATGCAAGCATTATCTTAAACTAGGCTAGCCTGTGATTTTTTTAACCTTTACAAGAGGCAGAGATAGTCATAAAGAATATATGCTATTGTTCTGTATGTTTTCCAAATTGTACATAAGTGGTTATCACAATGTTTGTTATGTTCTCCAACTTGTCTTTTTCACTCAACGTGTTCTCTTAAATCTGTGATGATACAGATTTACTTTTTATAACAAGTAAAAAAAATTCCGGGCTCCTGGGTGGCTCAGTCGTTAAGCGTCTGCCTTCAGCTCAGGTCGTGATCTCAGGGTCCTGGGATCGAGTCCCACATCGGGCTCCCTGCTCAGCGGGAAGCCTGCTTCTCCCTCTCCCACTCCCCCTGCTTGTGTTCCTATCTCTCTTTCTGTCAAATAAACAAGTAAAATCTTAAAAAAAAATTCCTACTGGTTGTCTGGCATAGCTTTTTTATAATTGGATCACATTTTCTTTTTAATAAAAACAACACAAATTAAACAGGTATTTCAGAAGAAATTATCAGAAAGAAATAAGCCAAAGAGTCAAAACTATTTTTTACCATCTTCTAAAATTAATGGCATATTTTAACTGTTTATCATCTCTGTTACAAATCTTACCTCAGGCTGTCCTATTCCAAGGAGAGAAATAGCAAGTCCATAGACTACTAAGACATAGTTAATCATGGCCAGGTTCAATTGCTGTCAATAAAAATGCTCCAGTTAAAAATCTGAACATAATTTTGCCCAACTTGCACCATACCCACCTGTTAGCCACAACAGAAAAAAAAAATGTAATGAAATCTCTCTAATTATGATTGGGACAAAGGCCAAACAGAATTAGAAAATACATTTTATAAAGATAATGCAGTTATACTAAAATCAAGTATTTAAAACACAGAACCATTGTCTCAGAGTTCCTTGAAGGGGTGGTTCATAGCAAATTAGAATAACCAAGTCGTCAAGTTCTTTTGCATATAAGTGGGTACTAGTGACAGATTAAGACATTTGCTTACAATCCTGGATAAACTATGGACCTAGCTAATTCTTTCTGGATGAAAAGATGTGACTAAAGCCAAGTCCAAAACCTCGATTTAGTACTTTTGTAGAAGCAGCCAAGTGTTCTCATGAACACCAAGTAGGGAGCAAGGAGAGAGCCAGATACTGAGTGCAACCATGAAGACTGAATCAGAGTGTCACCTGCTTCTCACAGCCTGGGGCAGATTCAGCTAATCTCAGGTAGGCCTAAGGTACATTAATACAATGATGTTAAAGCCTTGGTTCTCCTCTACAAGCACCTGAAATGCACCTGCACTGATACACAAACTGTAAGACGGCACTTTTACCTTTATTTTTTGAGGATCTAAACCGTTGAGCAGCTCCGTGAAGGCCTGCGCAGCGCTTCGGCAGCGCTGCTCCAACAGAGCCGTGTAACCATCCTGGATCAGGCTCCTCAGCATCTTCATTATATTAGCAAAATCCTGCAGAAGAAGAAATTCTATTAAGTAACCCAGAGCTACGTGTGTTTAGCCAAAAATTTAAGATGCAAAGTTCATCATAGGGCAGTTATATTTTATAACTGATCACAAAATACGTAAATAAATACCCAAAGCTGCCCTTTATGTGTCATACTCCCTTCTCTACACAGCGTTTTTCCAGATCCCGCTTCACCATCTTCTTTCCAACATTCCTACTGCTACTCATGACAAGAAAGGGTAGTTCATTTTATGTTACATGGTTCTATGCCTTGCTCACTTTTCCAGATTGAAAAGATAGCATTTAGAAGTTTTAACAGCACAAACAGCACAGAGGACACCAGCCACCATTTAAATAACTGTATGGCTGACTAGGATTAAGTTAAGAACAAGCAATCAATTTACTGATCACTATCAGATTTTAACATCTACCCTCGTGCTCTGGAACAAACCTTAATTCTCAGCAAGAAAGGATATTTCAATCTTTGGCTCTACTTCTGCCCAACATGTACTTGAATAGAACTCAATAAAATTATCAGGGAAGATATTACAGGTTAAATGTAAAGGGAAGAGCATAAGAAATAAAAGACAAAAACAAAAGTGCTATAATATACCTTGAATAAAGTGAGAAAAAAACTTTATCTTTGGATATATATGCGAACTTGCACTACAATCTGAATTCAAGTTTAGTTACATGGCAATAGCCATCAGCCACAAAAGTTCCATAAAAACTAGACAGACTACAGATTAAACCTAGATTTCCTCACTCCTTGCCATACATGTGTACACCATTCAGGAAAGCAGAAAATGCAAATATGCGTGTGATATTCCTCACTGTTCCTAACAGTAAAGATCCAAAAGGAGGCCCCGTTGCACAAAGCACAGAGGGAAAAGCAGTTTGGTCACAATTAACAAAAGCTGTTTACTGGTTTTCATCCAATGAATCAAAGTTTAGGAGAACTTTCCCCCAGAATACACACAGAAAAGGGCAGCTCTCCCATAAACTTGGTATTTACTACAGTATTTAAAAAGCTCAAAGATAGCTCATATTTATGTTACGACATGAATTTTAAAAGTTATAGATGATGATGTGCTATCCCCACAAATAATAGTTATTAACCTTGAATGAACTGATTCCATTTTAATCTCTTTCACATTCTAGAAAAGAGAGACATATAACCTCATGTTTTCATTAAAAATTATTTCTCTCAGGGACGCCTGGGTGGCTCAGTCAGTTGGGCATCCAACTCTTGGTTTCCGCCCAGGACGTGATCTCATGGGTCATGAGATTGAGCCTCATGTCGGACTCCGCATTCAGCATGGAGTCTGCTTGGGACGACTCTCTCTCCCTCTCCCTCTGCCCCTCCCCCTACTCACGGGCACGTGCTTGCTCTCTAAAATAAATAAAAATAAATCTTAAAAAAAAAATTATTTTTCTCAGTACAATACAAAAAACTACCGTGGGGTACTAAAAGCTCCATAAAGTAGGCTGGGTTGCAGTGCCATATACCCAATCTCTCTCAGACTTCAGCACAGACAGAGGCCTAACCGAAAGTGTGTTGAATGAACAAGGGAAGGCTCAAAAATAACTATCATACTTATTTAAATCACCTCTGATCTTTCCAGGTTGTCTTTTCTATTCAAGTCCTTCACAGTTTTTTGTTTTTGTTTTTTTTAAAGATTTTATTTATTTATTTGAGAGAGAGGATGAGAGGAGAGAGAGAGCACATGAGAGGGGGGAGGGTCAGAGGGAGAAGCAGACTCCCTGCTGAGCAGGGAGCCCGATGCGGGACTCGATCCCGGGACTCCAGGATCATGACCTGAGCCGAAGGCAGTCGCTTAACCAACTGAGCCACCCAGGCGCCCGTGGTCCTTCACAGTTTTGAGAGTCAGTAAAATCCATGTAAAAAGACCTAATTTTAAAATCTCCAAATGTCAGAAATTCTAAAGATGCTTTTATGCAACTGATTAGAAATCTGTTTTCATAAACTGCTTGAAACATGCTTCATTCCTCCAGTCCTCTGTAAGGTATTTGTCATATATACCTAAAATAGTTAACCGAATTTTAAAATGACCTCCATATTAAAACAAATATTCTATTACATATGCTAATACACATTTTTAGGAATGAAATTTAAATCCAATATTCTATTTTAGAAGAAATAAAACTGTGTTTACATAAAGGATTAATTGTCAAAGCAGACTCCTATGAATCATGTTTACCCAAAAAAAGACAATCTTTTACTTACTACTACATAGTCTACAAGTGTTCAATGACTAGAATAGTGACCAGCCATGGTTCTGTAAATTCTGGATTTCATCGAGGTTTCTATTTCTTCTTGAATCAGTTTTTGTAAGTTGGATTTTTCTAGGAATTTGTCCATTTCATCTATACACATTTTCAAACTTCTTGGTATGATGTCATTCAAGTATTTGTAATATTCAAGGATCTACAGTAATGCATCCTTGTTCATTCTTGAAATTGTTTTATAATGTTTTCTTTTCTTTCTTTCTTAATCAGTTACAACACCAGTGTGTAAATTTTATTTATACTGGCAAAGAATCAACTGTTAGCTCTGTGGATTCTTCCTTGTATGTTTGTTTCCAATTCATTATTTTCTACTTTGATCTCTATTAATTCCTTCCTTCTACTTTCTTTGGGTTTATTTGTTTTTCTTTTTTTCTAGCTCCTGGGATAAATACTTCATTAATTTTAAAAGTTTTTGTTCTTTTAATACATACGTTTAGCTTGATAAACTTCCTTCAAAGTAATCCTTTAGCTGTATTCCTTGCA
Source organism: Leptonychotes weddellii (assembly GCF_054177405.1). Classification (NCBI taxonomy): domain Eukaryota; kingdom Metazoa; phylum Chordata; class Mammalia; order Carnivora; family Phocidae; genus Leptonychotes; species Leptonychotes weddellii. Next base: position 185,932,885 of record NC_138369.1, on the reverse strand, counting down.
TTTTTTAGAAGACTTTTTCTTTTTAGGTTTACAACAAAACTGAGAAAGAGGTACAGATATTTCCATATACCCTTTGCCTCCTCCCATGTATACTCCACTATCAATATCACTCATCAGAATGGTATATTTTACGTATCTATATTTTTTATTGAAGTATAGTTAACATACAATGCTATACTAATTTCAGGTATACAACATAGTGATTCAACAATGCTAAACATGCAGTGCTCACCACAATAAGTGTAGTTACCATCTGTCATCAGCCAGAGTTATTACAATATTATTGACTATATTCTCTATGCTGCACTTTTCACCTCATGGTTACTTATTTCATAACTGGAAGTTTGAACTTTTTTTTTTTTTTTAAGATTTTATTTATTTGATAGAGAGAGAGACAGCCAGAGAGGGAACACAAGCAGAGGGAGCTGGAGGGAGAAGCAGGCTTCCCGCTGAGCAGAGAGCCTGAAATGGGGCTCAAGCCCAGGACCCTGGTGTCATGACCTGAGCTGACGGCAGACGCTTAATGACTGAGCCACCCAGGCACCCCAAAGTTTGAACTTCTTAATCCCCTTCATGTATTTCACCCATTCCCCCTTCATCCTCTCCCTCTCCCTCCACACTGCCAACCACCAGTGTGTTCTCTGTATTTATGAGACTTTGTTTTTGTGTTTGTTCATTTGTTTTGTTTTTCAGATTCCAAATATAAGTGAAATCACATGGTATTTGTCTTTCTCTAACTTATTTCACTTAGTGAAATACTCCCTAGGTCCATCCATGTTGTCAAGAATGGCAATATTTTATTCTTTTTTATGGCTGAGTAATACTCTATTGCATATGTGTGTGTGTGTGTGTGTACGTACATCTTCTTTAACCCAAAATAGTATATTTCTTACCAAAGATGAACGATATGGATATATCCTAATCACCCAAAGTCTATAGTTTAACATAGGGTATACTCTTGGTGCCATACATTCTACGGGTCTGGATAAATGTATAAGAACATATATCTACCATTATAATAATATACAAAGAATTTTCACTGCCCTAAAAATCCTCTGTGCTCTGCCTATTCATTTTTTCCCCCTTAATGTATACTTTTTAATTAACTTCATAAATACCACAGAAAGAATTTTATATACAAAGTTATCTGATTACTGTTAAATCATTCAAAGAATAGAAAGTTTGCTCTTTAACAGCTTTAAGGTAGGTGTAATAAAACTGCACGTGCTTGAACCTTTTAAATTAATTTAAATCTTCTTACAATACTTATCTATTTTTTTAAATTTTTAAGTAACCTGTACACCCAACGTGAGTCTCGAACTCATAACCCAGAGATCAAGAGTCGCAAGTTCTACCAAGTGAGCCAGTCAAGTGCCCCTTAAAGTATTTATCTTAAAAGTTAAAACTCTGGAAAGCAAAGAATCCCAAATCTTTAAATCTTTGGGAAGCAAACAATTCTGCAGTATCAAGCATTAGTTCAATTTCTGTTTAAAGTGATTCTCAAGTTAATATCTAAATTAGTGATAGTTTGGTTTCTTAGCAGTCATATATAAAATCATATGTCCATAACTTAAATTATAAAAAATAAATCTTAGAGGTGTACATGATTAGACTTATATGAAAAATGTTTTGTTCAAAGACTTTGCTTTTTTCATTAGAAATAAGCCTTTTCCTTTACCTGGTGTGCAGCTCTGGAAGATTTAGAAAACTGTTTTTCCAAGATGTTCTTCAAATCTACTGGTAAACTCCCTTGTGAACTAGAACTAATAGAGAAAAGTGCTGAGTTATTTTAAAATAAAATAGTCTTGCTTATATAAAGAATATATTTACTGAAGGCCATTTTTTAAAAACTGAAGTAGAGTCGACATACAAACATTAGTTTTAGGCATACAGCACAGTTATTCCACAATACTATACGTTACACAAAGCTCATCATAGTAAGTGTAGTCACCACCTGTCACCAATCAACATTACAGTATTACTGACTATATTCCCTATGCTGTACTTTTCATCTCCATGTGAAGGTCATTTTAAACATTGAATAAATGGAGTCACAAGTTCCTACATTGAAATATTACCAAGAAGCTGATTCTCCCCAAATTAATCTCTAAATACAATGAAATCTCAATAAAATCCCTATAAAATTAGAGATGGAGGGGGACCAGATGAATTGATTATAAAGATGGTATGGAAGAACAACTTGAAGAAAAAAAAAAGAAACTGCGGGGATTTGCACTGATCATCAAAAGTTATTATAAATGTAGTCATAACAACATAGCCTTGAAACAAGAAATGTGCCCAATAAACATTGCGAAGATGCTCCATCTCATATGAAAATCTAATAATAAGAGAACTGTTTCAGAAAGTCTGACTCCCAGTGCTAGTGAGGGTAAGGAAGATTCAGGTACCCTAGGTGGTATTTTCTGACACCAAATAGTTGTCATTTTCCACATCAATTCTCCAACACCAAGTGTCCAACAACTCAATTCCATTTTGACACCAACTCTGGAGTTAACACAGACCCCACAGGTTAAAGGCTCAGTCCCACAAGACTGACCCCACTTCAGACATAATGCCCTTACTGCTACTGTCAGCCACAATGAGGTGCTTAGGCTACCCACACTACTGCCTGATGGACTACAAACTCAGAGGTTCCTGTGACCCTCCCTCAGGCTCAACAACTCCCTAGAATGACTCACCGAACTCAGGAAAGTGCTCTACTTATCATTACTAGACTATAAAGGATATAATTCATAAGAGCCCAATGGAAGAGATGCACAGGAAGGTATAGAGGAGGGGAATGCTGCAAAGCTTTCATGCTACCCCAGATCGCACCACCTTCCCAGCATCTCCACGTAGTTAGCAACCCAGAAGCTCCCCTGCCCCAGCAGTTTCTTCTATCAAGGTTTCATTACATAAGCATGAATAATCATTACTAGTCATTGGTGACTGAACTCAATTTCCAGCCCCCTTCCCCTTCTTGGAGATCAGGGGGTGGGGCTGAGAGTTCCAACCCTCCAATCACATGTTTGGTCTTTCTGGTGGCCAACCACCCCAATCCTGAAGGTGGGGGACCAGCCTTGAGTCATCTCATTAGTATAGGTAAGGCAGAAAGAAGCTCATTATGAAGAACAAAAGATACTCTTATCACTCTGAAAGTTCCAAGGGTTTTAAGTGCTCTATGCCAAGAACTGAGGACAAAGACCAAATATATATATAATATATAAATATATAAATATATTATTTTATAATTATATATAAATATATAAAATATATAATAATTTATATAAATATATTTTTTTTTTATTATACCACACTCTCCCACAGCTCAGTAAGAGTGTGAACAGTGCTCATTTTCTGGCAGGACAATGTGAGAGTATCTAGCAAAGTTAAAATTACACATCCTCTTTGACAGAGCAATTCCATTCTAGAAATTTCTTCTTCAAATATACATCTATACTATGAAATATCCTGTAGCCATGAAAATGAAGGATGTTGATCTCCATGATCTGATATGTGAAAATATGCGGATACAGACAGATAAAAGATAAAGATAAAAGCAAGCTATAGGCCTGAATGGTCCTAACAACAATGAAAATGATAGTAGTAACAACAATGATAGTTCAAGTGTACTGAGCATTTACCACGTTCCAGGGCTCTGTTTCATGTAGTTATCCCACTTAATCATTAAATAACCTCATGAAGTAGACATAATCAAATAAGAAGACCTCAATTTGAAAACAAAAACAAAACATCGGAACATAAATTTTTCTTTAGCAGAACAGTTTAAAATTATAACTATGCGTTCAAAGAATGACCCTGCATGTTTTTGGTTTCTTTTGAGGGTTAACAGGGGGAGGGGAAGACTCAGGATTTTTCTACGGAATAAGAGAACAACATAGTATCTAAGCCCTTGCTTTAAATTTAATTTTTTGTAGCAGCATCAAAAAAACAGTCATTTTTTAAGATGGGGCTTTACTAATATCTCTTAGTGCTTTGATATTAAAATCCTTCTCCTTGAAGCACCTGTCCAGGAATCAGCCTTACGTGAATAAAAAAAAGCTGACAGCTGGTCTAACTGTGGCAGAAATGGTTTTGCAGGGTCTCCAGCATCACCTTCATTGACCTCATGAACTTCTATATTCATTGTAAGATTTACAATTTCACTTTGCAATCAGTATATATCTCTGTAGGCAATGGAGAGGTTAATTATAAAGACAGGTGGCACGAGGTCCTACTGTTAATTTTGGTGTGAGGGGGTGTTTGACAGAACTAACTTTATAAGTGGTTGCTTCATTAATGAACACTTTCCTTTAATGAGAACTACTCAGAAGGGCCCCTAAATACACACATACTCATGCCTGCTTCCAGGTGGCCAAGAACTTGTTAACACAGAGTTCCTAAAGGAAGCCACCAAAGAAGCAATTGTGTGAAAGGTGAAATAAGGTGAGCAGGGAGAAGACGTAATTCTCACTCTATATTTCTCTGAATATTTTTTCTTTGTATGAGCATGTACTTTGGGATATTTAAGAATTAACACTGATACATCTCATATTCCATGCTTTCCAGACATCTATTAACACCCAGGATTAATAATCCTTTAGCTAAAAATGATACTCACCTAAAGATATGCCTTTGATATTTGAAAGGGCTTTTAGTACTCATCATAACTACTACTTGAGACTTTTCCCCCCTTTTACTTTTTTCTTAAGAGGAGGCTATAAGGGGGGGGAAAAACATACAAATAAAAAACATACCTGAACTTCTCCAATTCATTGTTTCGAGATTTTTGTTTTCCTTTATATTTTGGAGGCTGACCTGTGAATACAAAGTATTTGTTCCTGAAATCTGTTCATAAAAATCAACAAGCCTGAAAGCAAATCAATTAAAATATGTAAATTGGAATAAGCAGCAAAGGAAGCAATATTTTATGTGAGTGTAAGTACAAACAGATGAAAAAACAGCTACAATGATGTCTGTCTATGTATGCTATAAAAGTATTGTGAACATTAATTACAATGATATTATTTAGGCCTAAAGTAGATACAGAGAGATATAGGCCATAGTTCCCATTCTTAGGTTGTTTATAATCAGATGGGAAGAAAAGACAGTCACCAGTAATTACACAACAACCATCTTTAAGAAGAAGAGAAGACTGCATGTTGCTACTGACATATAAATTCCATATTAACTGCTCTTATAACTCAGAGGTGGAAATCACTTAAGGTCGAGTGGCCAGGAAAAGCCTTAGTGGGGGTGCAGCATTTGTATTTAGTTTTAAGAAAAAAGTAGGATTTGGGGCACCTGGGAGGCTCAGTCAGTTAAGCATCAGACTTTGGCTCAGGTCATGATTTCAGGGTTCTGGGATGGAGCCCCACAGTGGGCTTCGTGCTCAGTGAGGAGTCTGCTTGTCTCTTTCCCTCTGCCCCTTCCCCCACTCATACTCGCTCTCTCTCAAATAAATAAATAAAAATCTTAAGAGAAAAAGAAAGAAACAAACAGACAAACAAGTAGGATTTGGATAGCATGGGCCAAACCCAAGAATGACATTCACTTTAAGAAACACTAAGTAAACCTGTGTGATCTGGTGAGTTGGGTAAGGTTAGAAAGGGGCAGTGAAGGCCAGCTGGAGTGAGTGCTCATGAGTCCTTTGCTTCCGACACTCCAGCTCTGTGAGCCCAGCCTTTGTCCCACTGGCAAGAGCAGGGACTACTGCGTACTTTGGAGTGGGAGGGCCATGCACAAAGTTATGTAGAAAAAAGCACAGGGACAGGGTCTTTTTGATGGAAGCTTTGGGAAGAGAAAGCAGAGGCAAGTCAGAACCTCTGTATTAAGGAGGGGATCAGAGCCAAGCTGGTTTGGACGGCCTCAGAAAACAAAAGAGGCTTCCAGAAAGGCAGAAGAGTTCTAATTTGATTCCTGCTGTCTGATTTCAGGCAAAACTACACAGCCCTAACCCTGGGACCTCAATTTCTTTGACTGAATACAGATGCTAAAGTGTGGATGGTATTTAAAGTATTTACTTAAATGTGCTATCTGATAATAACAGCCTAAGAAATATCAATAAATTAAAAGGTGTTTTCCAAAAGAAAAGTTTTATCTTCAGAGATTTTTCATGTGCTATTAGACTTATTACATCAAGTAAGACAATCACCTGAGTCTCCCTCTTCATAATTTTCCAATGTGCTAATCAAATGGGAATGGCCAGTGGTAAATAGCTGGATTTGTGGCACTGAAGCCTAAGAAAAGACAGAACTGTGGGAAGCAAAAGACAGAAATGGCTGCCAGAAGCAGAAACACTGAAAAGAAAACAAACAAGCCAGGGGCGCCTGGGTGGCTCAGTCGTTAAGCGTCTGCCTTCGGCTCAGGTCATGATCCCAGGGTCCTGGGATTGAGCCCCGCATCAGGCTCCCTGCTCCGTGGGAAGCCTGCTTCTCCCTCTCCCACTCCCCTGCTTGTGTTCCCTCTCTCGCTATGTCTCTCTCTGTCAAATAATTAAAAAAAAATCTTTAAAAAGAAAACAAACAAGCCAACAAACAAGAAAAAGGAAAAGAGATCACTAACAAGATCATGAATCAGGTCAGCAATCTCACCCCAATAACCTCTGAAAGCTTCAAACAAAAAATTTGTATCCAACAGCAACCTTGAGTCATCAAGAAAATCTGTATTTTTCAAAAGTCTGTTTCAGGAGTCCGGGAAGCATATAATCTACTTTAGAATGATTTTCAACAAAATGTGGTCATGTAAAGGGAGACTGAGAAATAAATGGAACATGAATGTTCGCTTCTCTGGACCCTTCATTTCCAAATGATGCCAAGTAAATGAAGTCCCGCTGTATGTCCGTGTATCTACTAGATGCAGAAACAGACGTATGCACTAAGCATGTACTAGTTAAACTAGTATCAGCCTAAAGCATCCATTCTCAACATCACCCCCAACAGGGTGAAAGTTAGTTATTAGGAGATAAAAAAAAAAAATCTAACTTTCTAAATATATAAAGCACAGATGTACATACAGGACATAAACAGTTAAATGGTATCTGTAGTAGGAGGGTAAACAGGAAAAAAATACATCTAAAAAGTCTCCTAGGTCAGGGAGCTTTAATGAAATTAAAGTTGAAAAACACTGGCCGCACAGAAATTAGGTAACAGACCAAAAAGAGTTTCATCCTCCCTTTCTATTCCATTTACCTGAATTTCCAAAATTAAATTTATTTAATATGGAAAGACTGAGCGCTGATTTCAAGTAAGTATTCAATATTTTCCTAACACAGAAGCATTATAAAGTAAAAGGAGAGTAACAGCACATGTATGCAAGGCTCATGCAAATGTTGGGGCTGGAGTTTTAGGAATGCTATATTAATTCAGGAAAAACTTATGTAAGGAAAAAACTTACCTGATGGTGGTAGAAATTCAGGATGACAGTCACAATCATCTACCTTCAAAGCTTCATCTACCACCTACCCATGAAAACAAAATTCATGAGATTTTCAAAAAAATAAAGCCATAAAGAATTCAATTAACTAAATAATAAAAAAAGAGTAGAACAGAATTTAACCAAGTGCCTAAAATAACCAGCTGGTAATTAGGCCTAAATGAATAAACACACAAAATGATAACTAGTGATAAGAGATTCTAATAAGACAAATTCTCTAATGGTAATTCTACTTCCAACACTTGGCATGATGCCTGACAGGTCTATTGTTCAATAAGTGTACTGAATAAATATTATTGCATCTTTCCTTATGCTCCTCTCCCTAACTGAATACAGCCTCTGAGATTTTCACTAACAATAAAAGGACTACACAGTGAGTTGGAAAAGCTCCCTTAAATGCCTACTAGCCACATACCAAAATACCATTTCCTTTTTTCCCTCGCAAATTCTGGAAAGAAATATTAACGTGGACTTGGTGATAACTGCCGAGTTTTTAGTATATTACTGTTCAGAGGAAAACTCAGATTCAGGTCATTTAGGATACCCAACACAGAGCCAGGCTAAAAGGCCTAGAGGTGCCCTCAGAAACCATGAGGCCTGGGTGCTGGTGAGCACAGCAGGGAGTCAAGGCTAGGGACCACTGCTGCAGAAATGCCTTGGGCAGAGATGGGGAGGGCGTGCCTCCCCTCACACAAGTTGGGTGGGCAGCCTCGTGTGGTGCCAGGCAGCCAAGCTGATTGCAAAAGGAAGGAAAAGAAAAATCCGAAGCACTGTAAGGAGTGGGATGACGTGGTCCCCAGACCCCGCTGTCACTCATTCCCAAGTAGCTGTTTGACTGACAGATACATAAAGCAGGAAAAGCATACAAAAAGAACTATCCAAGTAGTAAAATGAAATTTAGAAAAAAAAATTTTGAAAACACACCAATGTGATTTCAAAAGAAACTATGTGATATTGAAATATTCTCTTCATGTAGTTGAAGGAGGTAGCTGGGATATTTATTAAAAAGAGAGAATCATTCTTTTCATATCAGAGGCAAAAAGGGATTCATATCACCAAAATATTTAATTTCCATTATCACCGGAATACTACTGTAAAAACATGAGACTATCCATACTTGAAATCATTTAATTTTAGTTTTTAACTGAACCTACCTTTAGATTCTGATTACCACCGTTTGCCATTTCGTGGTTAGTTTTTCTGCAATCTTTTTCGGTTTCCACAAAGTTAAGTGAAGTACTAAACGCAGGTGCTGATAAACTGGGTATATAGGCCCTGAAGGGAAATAAGAGAAAAATAATTTTATTTCTGTTGATTAGCATGCATTTTTAAAAAATTATCCTTCAAATAAATAGGTTCCAGCAAATACCACCTTTTTTCCTTGAAAGCAGGGTAATACTGTTTTAAAAAGGATCTGCCTCTGAGATTGGGCTTTAAACAAATATTGCTTTAAATTTCATAGTAAAAACTCAAAATAGATTAAAAACAGTTCAATGTATTCTGGTTTCTAATATTAAAATAAGTTAAAATAAATTCTCCCTGATTTAAATTTAACAGCTTCAATATCTTAGGCATCTAAAGCATGTGGGGGAAAAAAATCTATTTTAATTGCCAAGCAATAAATGTAGAACCCTGGCTGCTATTTGTTTTCTTGTGAGTGTATCGAATCTGTCATCTATTTCTGACAGAAAGTGTCCTAGTCTTTGAAAAGATACTGGGAGGCTGGCGGCAGATGCTTCCAAGACAGAGGCTAAGGGTTAAAGGTACAGACTGTGTCCCTGCTCTCTGCTGCCAGGACCCTCTTGCAAAAACTGCACCCAAGCACAGTGACATCCACTTAACATTTCACCCACCTTTTCCCATAGGCTTAGGCTACTGATCTCCCATAAATACACATACAAATGGTTCAGTAAAACAGTCCAGAAAACAAATCTGACAATTCACAGGTCACCTGATCTTAGACCCAAACCCCTCTTCCTTCCCTCCCCAACTTTACTGTGGTTGCTATTAGCTACAAAGCATCAGATACAGTGATTCTTTTTTTTTTTTTTTTTTAAAGATTTTATTTATTTATTCATGAGAGACAGAGAGAGAGAGAGAGAGGCAGAGGGAGAAGCAGGCTCCCAAGGAGCAGGGAGCCCGATGTGGGACTCGATCCCAGGACCCTGGGATCATGACCTGAGCCGAAGGCAGACGCTTAACCATCTGAGCCACCCAGGCGCCCCAGATACAGTGATTCTTAAACTTACAGGGAAAAGCCATCCCAAGTAACAGCTACTGATCTGATTGGCATTAACTCACCTGCTTTCATAGAAGGCTTTAATTGGATTTCTAGTTGGTGTCCGACCTATAAAAATCAGTCACACATGCAAGGTAATCAGTGGATTAGCAACACATACTTTGAAGAGATTTTCAAATACCCTTTAAGCTGACAGTAAGAACATCAAATTTACAGAACTGAAAAATAAACCTAAATTATTTTATATTTTCAGATGTTTTGAGTTTTAGGATGGCTTCAGCAAAACGTTACACAGCCTTATTTGACATCCCATTACATGTGATCATTGACTAGATGCAGCAGTATATAAATCTGAATCAGAGACGGTACCTGTCTTCAAGGAGCTCACAATCTTATAATCATGTTATGTTGGATAATAACATCTCAGCTTCCTGAGACACTAAATACCCAAAGAAGAAAAAACAGGAAAGACCTATATGCTGAAAGTATAGAGTAAGGGAATTTCAGGCATTGGAGAAAGCAAAATACTTAGAAGAGAAAACAAGAGAATGAAAATCTAGAATTCCTAGCCCACACAGCTGATTTCTGATATATGTATATGTACCCACATACAGATGTATGCAAAAATGTTCAGCATGCTATAGAATGAGCCACACACTTGGTGCAAAAACATCAAACAACTCTACTGAAAGGTCTTTAAGAAATAACCATAATGGAGGAAAAAATTTTAAACAATTTTGTTTCCAAAGTCTTCACTTTATCCAAAATCTCAAGGTGGCATATTTTACTACAGAAGAATAAATAATAATTTGTTGTTTCAAATAAAAAATACAAATCATTTATAATTACCTAGTGGAATATAACACTAACGTACTTCTACATAGACAGAAATGGAAAACTTCAGTGACTTGACCAAGATAATGTAACAAAATAAGCACAAATCACCTGAGAGTTGATTTATGGTCCTCCATTAATCCAAGAAACCCACCTTCAAAAGTTTTAAAGGGAATTCGACTGTAACCAAAGAATCTTAGGTGAAATACCTTGCAGGTCTTCTATTTGTTTTTGTAACTTTACATGCTGCTGAATTAGATCCTTGATTCCCTCAGGGTCATTTTTACAGAGTTTTTGAGCTTTTATGTTTGCTTGTAGGGCCCAGTCATATTCCCCCAGCATAGAAAGAGCAGCACAATAACGATAATGACCCTGTTCCAAAAGATAAATTTAATTTTTTTCTCAAAAATATGCTTAAGTTAAAATAGATAAGGAAAAATATTTTGCTTGAAAACTGATTACTTAAAATGTTAGATTAGGATCCTATCAATGAAAAATTTTTTAAAATGTTAATACCTCTCAGGAAATAAAATTACCTAAATGAGCCAAAGTGAAGTTATGAATGAATAGTATTTATAATAATTTTAACTAGAGATCAGTATTTTTGCTTAAGAGATTTTTGTACCCCAAAGAAAATAATTCAACCTTTATTATATTTTACAAGTAAAGAATGAAATATATTATTTTGTGCCAAATAAAGTAACACAAACCATTCATTATAAATAATTTTTTTCAAAATATTTTAAGGCAGTAATAATCTCTAAGTCATTACATTCCCTACACTTTGGAAATCAAACAAATTTTAGAGCTGGAAGGAACAATCAGCTTACACAGTCGTTTTCCAACCCCTCTGAAAAGCAT
>NC_138369.1:185894735-185921017 GCF_054177405.1 Leptonychotes weddellii | reverse complement strand
ATTTTATTTATTCTGTTAATAACTAATACTCAAGAACTTTTATAACATTAATATAACTTAATCTAAAAGAATCAACTTACTTTGTTTACATTTCAATATTGGGTACGAGAGAGTCAAAATAATTATGGTCAAAATTATTATATAAAAAATTATAGTAAATGCTCAGTGTTAGTCTACATACAATTTAGTTTTTGGCATAAAGTTATTTAGTTGCCAGGAAGAACATTTGGTTTACTTCACTAATAGGAATATCTCTTAATGCTGGGATGGCCTCTTCTTGGTATTTCTTCTGCTGTTGATTTTTAGCATAGTTATCTGTAAGAAGAGGACAAAAAGCTCTGTTTACCCAAGCAATTTCTTCTACCATTTCTTTTTTTAAAGATTTTATTTATTTATTTGACAGAGAGAGACACAGTGAGAGAGGGAACAAAAGCAGGGGGAGTGAGAGAGGGAGAAGCAGGCTTCCCGCGGAGCAGGGAGCCTGATGCGGGCTCGATCCCAGTACCCTGGGATCATGACCGGAGCTGAAGGCAGACACTTAACCAACTGAGCCACCCAGGAGCCCCTCTTTTACCATTTCTGTGGTTTACGGAGATCCACTGCATAGTTTACTAGGCTAATATTGGCATAATGACAAATACCGTGTTTAACATAATTAAAAGACTTCTTAAATTAAAAGACTACTTAAATTCTCTCTTTAGAAGAACTGTCCCAATTAGAATAAAAATCAGGAAGGTATTTTCTGCATCTCTAGGATAAGAAATATTTCATTCATTCAACTCTACAATGATGATTAAAGTCCCATCTGCACATTTCTCATAGGGCCAGAATTATATGAAGGCTTAGAAAATATATTTAATCCGACACCCCAAACTATTAAATCACTTGGTACAATCATTCATGCAAACTTAACAATGTCCCCTCATTGCACAAATTATCTATCTGCTGTAATTTTAGGCAAGAAGACAAGGGAATACAGTAGCTTATCAGAAAGAAATATAAAGGGGCGCCTGGGTGGCTCAGTTGGTTGAGCAACTGCCTTCGGCTCAGGTCATGATCCTGGAGTCCCGGGATCGAGTCCCGCATCGGGCTCCCTGCTCGGCGGGGAGTCTGCTTCTCTCTCTGACCCTCCCCCCTCTCATGCTCTCTATCTCATTCTCTCTCTCAAATAAATAAATAAAATCTTTAAAAAAAAAAATAAAAAAAAAAAGAAATACAAAAATACTAGAACTGGTTTTCAAAATACATTGTATAAGCTCATGAAAAAAGGCTTTCAAAAGTTAAAAATCATACCAAGCAACTTAAAAAACTCCTTCACCTCCGAGAATCTAAGCAAGGTCAGGAATTTATTTTAATTTTTAGACTTAGGGGAATTAAAAAAAGAAACTACAAAAACATGCCGTGGCTCTTCTAACTACATAATTGGGGTCAGGTGTATACAAGGATCCTGAGGAGCATGCACACTCTCAAATCCCTCTACTGAACAAGGTCTGCATGGACCTATTTGCCATTGTTTGATCAACACTGCCCGTTTAGGATAAAATATGTTTTTCTCAGGCACAGTTGCTAAGGAACATATTATATACTTGTAGTCTTTATGGGAAAATATACCTGATGACTGGTGCCATAAATAGCATATTCATCAGAATTTATTTCTGCCACATAAACATATCCTCTGGTATAACTTTGTATTTATTTCTCCTAGGTTCTTTTTCTTGTGCTGACATGTGTCACCTACTACAGCCTATTCTTAGTTGCTTTTCTTGATAAAACAGCTAATACCTTGCTCCTCCCTCCCCCAGCACTTCCCTTTGATATACATTTACCTGTGATTGTATGAATGGAGTTGAGTGGAGAGGTACTCATCATGTTTATTCCAAATAAGAGTACATAACCAATTACTACAGTAATGAGGAAGTAGACGGGCAATGCAACTGCCCAGTATCTGTAGAAGAAAATATTAAAGAAAATATTAAACTGCTATAAAGTCATCATTCTCAAGAGTCCATCACCGAGTTAACATGCTTTTTAAATCTGATTTTTTTATTAAAATAATACACGTATATAAAAGACAGTCAAATCGTTCTACAAGGCCTGTAAGGAAAAGCTGCAATCCTGCATTGTTCCCTACCGTAGCACCATGGAAAAAGTGGAAACTAAGTCAGTTACCTCTCACCTGTCTGCAATCCATTTCCTTGAATTCTTTTGATACTTCTTATCTGCTATCCCATTATTTGTTCCTGTGGGTTTACACCTTAAACATTTTTCTTGGGGCGCCTGGGTGTCTCAGTCGTTAACCATCTGCCTTCGGCTCAGGTCATGATCCCAGGGTCCTGGAATCGAGCCCCGCATCGGGCTCCCTGCTCAGCTGGAAGCCTGCTTCTCCCTCTCCCACTCCCCCTGCTTCTGCTCCCTCTCTCGCTGTGTCTCTCCCTGTCAAATAAATAAATAAATAATCTTTAAAAAAAAAACAAAAAAACCCCACATTTTTCTTGTATAGTGTTATCTTAGCAAGATGTTAGGAGGAAATAGAGACAATGATGTGTGTTCATCCTGCCATCTTGAATTAGAGGTGTATTAATAATCTCTGAAAAGCTTTAAATTTCATTATGGCTATTTATGGATCTTAAAAGGATAAATATTTACAATTTGGGTAGTCTTAAGGAAAAACTATGATCCTTAAAAACAGTATTAATACATTTTTATTTAAGAAAAACATTAAACTTACTTTTGAGGCCAATAGGTTAATCCTAAGGAGTTTAGCCAAGATTCAGGAATAAATGCCCACACTAGATACAGGACTGCAGAGAGGAACAGAAACAAGAAAAAAGAGAAGTCATTTAGGCATGCATCTAGTTTATCAAGGTTCAGATAAAACACCTGGTACGCCAGGTGGCTCAGTCAGTTAAGCATCCGATTCTTGATTTAGGCTCAGATCATGATCTCAGGGTTGTGGGATGGAGCCCCTATCAGGTTCTGTGCTCACCACAGAGTCTACTTAAGATTCTCTTTTTCCCTATCCCTCTCCCTCTGACCCTCCTGCTCATGTGCGCTCTCTCGCTCCCTCTCTAAAATAAATATTTAAACAACAACAACAAACAAAAACCAAAAAGCTCTTTGAAGATTCCCTGATCACCTCAGAATTGAGTTTTCTTTCCTTTCAGTCTCCTAGCTCCTTATTTCTATCATTCTTATAATATTTATGACACTTACAGTAGTCTATTTGCATTGCTGTGAAATGATCTCTAGAACTTTACCATCTCGCAAATCTAAAACTCTATGCCCATTAAACAACTCCGTTTCCCCCGTTAGTCTTTTTTCTAAAACACGTCTTAACTCTCATACTGTATTTTAAGCAATTTAAGGGGAGAAATCACATCTTAGCAATTGTTGGGATCCTTACAGCACCTAGCAATTTGCTTTATACATAGTAGCTATTCAATACTTCATTCCCACAGGGTTGAAATGATTATAGACACTGGTTGCTTAAAGGTGAATTTATCTACCCTTGTTCTGATCCACCTCATGACGGGCTTCTGCCTCATCTCCCAGAATACAATCTTATTTCCCTCAAGCCCAGTCTTTGTGGAACTCTTTATTGTTAATTTGTAAAAACAACAGCTAACCTCCAAGCACTCACTGTGGGCTAAGCACACTTCAAAGCATTTCACACGCATTATTTAATTTAATCCTTAAAACAATCTTATGATATGTATGCCATTTTTACAGAGTAGTAAATGAAATCTTTGAAATGTTACATCCTCTGCCCAAGGTAAGGGGCATAGACAAATTTCAAACTATCTGTATCAATGATGTTGAAGGATTCATATTCTACATCAGGAGCATGAGAAACAGTGGCAAACCCAAAAGACATGGTCTCTGGCCTTCCCAAGCTTAAAATCTAGGGGAGGGGAATAGAATAAACTGATATTTTCATTACACTGTGATAAGTGCGAATGTGTAATAAGAGGTGATACAGGAGCACACAAGAAGGATCTTAGCCCACTCTAGTGCTGATAGAGGTGATGTTAATGGTCAGGAAAGATTTCCTGGAGGAAGTGACTAAACTGGGACCTAAATAATCAGTAGGGGATTAGCCAGATTAAAAATGTGTATGTCTGGGGCCTGCAGATAAGGAAGGAAGGAAATAAGAGAACATGGTGTTCGCTGCCATGATCCACAGAGAGAGCGCGAGGGATCTGGTAAGGGATCTGGTGTGACTAGATGGTAGAGAGAAAAGGTGGCATGGGACAGGCTTGCAGCTTGTGATAGTTTTTAAGATGAATGAAATACAAAGAGCGGGAAAACATAATATAAATTCATAAATGGAAGTGATTGACTTTAATTAATTCAATGAATGAGCATTTATTGAACATCTACTATATGCCAGGCACTATGTAAAAGTCAAGGCTATACAGAAATAAAAGACACAGACCCTATTCTCACAAACTAGTGTACGAGACAGAAATGAGTCAAATGTAGTGGCAGGAACTTCCCATGCATTAGCTTATTCGACCCTTTCCAAACCCTTTGGGATGTATGCTATTATTATCCCTGATCCACAGATTTGAAAAAATCAAGGCATAGGGAATTTAAGTAACTTGCTTGGGATCTTACACTAAAAGTTACTGGGCTGGAATGTGAACCCAGTGTGCTCATACTATGGTTTCAGGCAGCAGCAAGAGCATTAGCAAAAACACACAAGTGAGGAGGGATGTGATGTATCTGGGGGTAACTTTAAGCCGTTTAGAGTGAATGGGGCATAAAGCGTGAGGCTGTGAGTGCTGAGAAATAAAGCTGGAAATGCAAACAGGTCCCAGATCATGAAATATGTTGTACAAGGAACTTGGACTTTATGCTCCAGGCAATGGGGAGAACTGGGTATTTCGTTTGTTTTTAACTTTAAAGACACAACAAACTACAAAGAGAAATAACCATTCCTACCCCAACCAGAGGTCTTGAGCGGAGGAGTCAGGGGATTAGCCAGATTAGAAAGATATACAGTTGGGGCCTACGAAGGAGGAAGGAAGTAAATAGGAGAAAATGGTGTTCCCTGCCGTGATCCAAAGAGAGCTGGGATGGTTGTGTGCAGGACGCATCTCTGGCAGAGGCAGTAAGAAGCCTGCCAGATTCAGCGGCAGGAACGGAGGAATCAGTTAGAGGAGGAGAAAGACTGTTAAGTGAAGAACAGCTCCCAGGTTTTTAGAGAGGGTGTCTAGAAATTTCAAGCCTTGGGGTGCCTGGGGGGCTCAGCGGGTTAAGCATCTGACTCTTGACTTAGGCTCAGATCATGATCTCAGGGTGGTGGGATTGGCTCCTTGCTGGGTGTGGAGCCTGCTGGAGATTCTCTCCCTCTGCGCCTCCCCTGCTCTGTCAAAAAATTTTTTTTTCAAGCCTGAGGACAGATTACCTGAGCAGTCCTTTTCCACACAGCAATGAGTGATCTTCCAAAAATATAAATTTGACCAGGTCACTTGACTTGCCCAAACCCTTAGAATAAATTAAATACCTTTAGAATAAAATCCAAACTCCTTACCAGGACTTGCAAGGACTTAAATGTTCTGCCCACCTCTCCAACTTCTAGTCCTGGTGCACTATGCTCTAGCTCCAGTGTCTCAGGGCCACTGCACTTACAGTGAGTGCTGTCTGCCCAGAATGTTCTTCCTTTGACTCTTTCAGTGGATGACTCCTTCTCTTCCATCATGTCTTAGCTCAAATATCACCTTCTTAAATGAGGCATTCCCCATCACTTGATACTCCAACTGTGTCCTACCCACCACACTCTCCTTACTCCCTATCACTTCCCTCTATTTCCTTCAAAACTTTCATCAAAATCCATAATTACTGTTATGGACCGAATGTTTGCATGTCCCCCAAATTCATATGTTGAAGCTTGAATCCCCGGTGTGGTGGTATTTGGAGGTAGGGCCTTTGGGAGGTAGTTAGGTTTAGAGAAGGTCATGAGGGTGGGGCCGCATGATGGGATTAGTCCCCATATAAGGAAAGTCAGAGACCAGAGCTTCCTTTTACTCTCTCTACTATGTAAAGACACAGCAAGAAGGTGGTTGTCTGCAAACCAGGAAGGTCTTCACCAAGAACCCAACCATGCTGGCGCCCTGATCTTACACTTCCCAGCTTCCAGAACTATGAGAAATGTCTATTGTTTATGCCTCCCAGTCTACGGCATTTTGTTACAGAGGCCTGAGCAGACTAAGAAAACTGCCTTGTTTTTAATTCAGTAAATATTTAAACGTAGAGAGAATCCTGTAACCCTCTTGCACCCACCACCTAGTTTTATCATAACTGCCGGATATGGTCTCTGACCTCTATCCTATTACTTCTTGCCTCACCTTCTCAGACTTCAACCTTACTGACCTCCACCTGTTCCTTGAATCCACAGGCATGCTCTTCTAAACGCTTCTGTATGTCCATTCTCTGTCTGGCAGGCCCTTTCCCCAGATTGCTCCATGGCTAACTTGCACTTTTCATGTCTGTGGTTAAATCTCATCTCTCAGTGAGGCACTTCCAGACTGCTGTCTTTAAAACAGCAACCTCCTCCCATTCCTTATCCTCCTTTCTTAATTTTTCCCCATGGTACATGTTATCATATATGTATTACTTATTTAATTTGTTCATTGGCTATCTCCTCCTACTAGAATGAAATCCCTCTGAGAGCAGGAAATTTTTGAATATTTTGCTCCTCCTTTGCTTGTAACAGTGCCTGGCATGTGGTAAGCACTCAAAAATTTGTAGCATTAACTTTTGGTTGTGGGCCATAACTACTTCTTACTAGATATGTCTCTGGAGGCCAAAGGAACAAAAGCAGAAATAAAGTATTGGACATCACCAAAATAAAAAGCTTCTGCACAGTGAAGGAAACAATCAACAAAACTAAAAGGCAGGGGCGCCTGGGTGGCTCAGTCGTTAAGCGTCTGCCTTCGGCTCAGGTCATTATCCCAGAGTCCTGGGATCGAGCCCCACATCAGGTTCCCTGCTCCGCGGGAAGCCTGCTTCTCCCTCTCCCGCTCCCCCTGCTTGTGTTCCTGCTCTCGCTAGGTCTCTCTCTGCAAATAAATAAAATCTTAAAAAAAAAAAAACAACTAAAACTAAAAGGCAACCTACTGAATGGGAGAAGACATTTGCAAATGACATATCTGGTAAAGGCTTAGTACTGAAAACATAAAAAGAACTGATACAACTCAACACCCGAACAACAAATAACCCAATTTAAAAAATGGGCAGAAGACATTTTTCCAAAGAAGACTACAGACGGCCAATAGACATGTGAAAAGATGCTCAACATCACTCATCATCGGGGAAATGCAAATCAAAACTATAATGAAATACCACCTCCCACCTGTCAGAATGGCTAAAATTAACCACACAAGATACAACAGGTGTTGGCGAGGACATGGAGAAAGGGGAGCCCTCTTGCACTGTTGGTGGGAATGCAAGCTGGCGCAGCCACTCTGGAAAACAGTATGGTGGTTCCTCAAAAGGTTAAAAACAGTGGGTGTTACTGGATTTAAGTCTTAAAGTCATTGCCTTTATTTATTCGTATAGTTTCTAATCTTTCAAATACCCTACAGAACAGGGATTTAAACAATGGTGACAATGAAGTAGCAGCCAACATTTATTGAGTACTTATCAATCTTTTGTATTGTTTTAAGCACTTTGCATGAATCAAGCAATTAATCCCCACAACAGCTCTAAAGGGCAGCACAGTGAAGTCAACCCAGTGTCTGGGTTCAAATTCCAGCTCTATCAGTTTCTGGCTGGGTGATCCTGGGCACATTCCTAAAACCCCATGCCTCAGGATCGTCATCTGTAAAATGAGGACAGTAATAACAATACCTACCTCACAGGACTGTCTTGCACATAATAAGCATTCAATAAACATTATCACCACCCTTTTACAGATGAAGAACCTGAAGGTTCAAGAGCGTGGGCAAATGGTGCCAGGTGACAGAGCTAGTCCCCGGAGGAGTCAGGATTTGAACTCAAGTCACAACCTCTTTACTCCATACACGACCCTCGCCAACAGCATGGTTGCCTGTACCAATGCAGTCAGGGTTCAGAGAAACCACCACTCCCTCACTTCCCTGGTTTCCACAAAATTCCGAAAAGTTGGATGGGGGCACCCAATTTTTTCCCTGTTGTATTCCTTATAATTCCGACATCCTTTAGAGGAGAGATGTGGGGCCTGCTGTGTGACCCGGGGCACAGTAGTGTCTCAGTGAGCATCGGTTTCCTTATCTGGAAAACAGGATCTTCCAGGAACTAAGCCAGATCTAAGACTCTAAAGTGCACATGACTTCTCCAGCCTAATTCTCTTGGCTTCCTGGCTCCTACAGGCTGCACCTGCACCAACTTACTCACTCTAAACCTTTCATTCAAAACCTTCCCACATCTTCCTTCTTATTGCCTTCCTTCTTATTATCAGGGAGAAAGCTAACCCTGTTTCCCTGTCTGATTTCATGTTTCTCTACTGGGTTCTCATGGCTCTTTTCACAGTTAATTGTAGATTCCCATGTCCGTCTTGTACAGAAGACTATGACCACAGGGACCAGGTTTTATTCACTTTGCAATCCTGTCTGGTGCTGTATAAGTATTTGTTGAGATTATTTACACTAGTGTCGGGCATATGAAATACCAAACACAAGTTCCCCAAACTGAGGGTTGCTGGAGTGGGGGGTGGGGTGGGAGGGATGGGGTGACTGGGTGATAGACACTGGGGAGGGTATGTGCTCTGGTAAGCGCTGTGAATTGTGCAAGACTGTTGAATCTCAGATCTGTACCTCTGAAACAAATAATGCAATATATGTTAAGAAAAAAAAAAGAAGAAGAAAGTAGCGGGAGGGGAAGAATGAAGCGGGGGAAATCGGAGGGGTAGACGAACCATGAGAGAGGATGGACTCTGAAAAACAAACAGGGTTCTAGAGGGGAGGGGGGTGGGAGGATGGGTTAGCCTGGTGGTGGGTATTGAGGAGGGCACATTCTGCATGGAGCACTGGGTGTTATGCACAAACAATGAATCATGGAACACTTCATCTAAAACTAATGATGTAATGTACGGAGATTAACATAAGAATTAAAAAAATAAAAATATACAGGGAAAAAACAAAAACAAAAAAAACACAAGTTCCCTTCAGGTTTTCCTAAAAAGAGGCATAAGTAGAAACAATCACAGCTCATATGTGCACATTCTAAGAACAAATGCAGTAATATCCTTGTCCTTGAACACCAGAAAAGAGGCCCTGGCCATCCATCAGGAAAGTACTTACTGAAGCCAAATTGGGAGCTTAAGAAAAGAACAAAGCCATAAATCGCTCTTTCTGGCAATGGCGACGGTGAATTTTCCACCATTTTCCCTGTGGCTTTAGACAATCTGTGGGAAAGAAACACAATCATCGTCAGTGATTTACTCCCCTCATCACTGGTCTGTTGTAGCCTCATCGCTTTGCTATGGGCACAGCCTTTGCAGTTTTTTTCCTAGCCTAAACCAATGCACACCGCCAGCCTGTGCACACACCTCCAACACACACCGCTTGCACGCACGCACGAGCCCCAGACCTCGCGTGCGCGCGCACACAAGCGCACACGCCAAAGCGCGCGCACCCTGCAGCGGAAGGGTGGGGAGAGCGGGGAAAGTACGGACGCCGCTCCCACCCTGCAGGATTCGCCTCCCTGCGGAAACGGCTTGGCAGGGCCGGGCTCGGGGAACGCGCGCCTCCCCAGGTCTGGGCCACGGCGCCCGGGACCGGGCCCTGCCCTCTCGCGGGAGCTTGTTTCCTATTCAAGGGTTGGCGGGTGGGGGAGGCCCTTGACCTTGGGTCCTCGAAGCGCCCACTCAGGCCCCTCCCGACAGCTCGGCCACTTCAGCGCCAGATACCCCGCGCAAGCCCCTTCCGGAAAGCCTCCGCGGGGGCGAGAAAGGGAAAAACTAAAGGAAAGGCCGGGTCGCTAAGGCGCCCCCCCACCCCTCCCGCCCAGGCGCAGGCGCACCGCGACCCTTGCCGGCCCGGAGCGCGCGAGCGCCGGGGACGGCCGGATCGCTCTGCTCGCCGCCGCGGAAGAGGGCGGGGTTGCACGACTGCGCCTGTGCGTTGCCCACGTGACGCGCTTGTCGCCTGCGCCACCGCCCGCTCCCGCCCGCCCGCTGGCTGACGTGGAGGGCCCGAGGCGGCGGCGTCGGCGGCGCCCCGCGTCCGAGGCTCGCGGGCGGCGGGCCGCGGTGAGTGCACATCTGGCGCGCGGCGGGGCTCCCGGATGTGTCACCTTATCGCGCTGCAGCCGAGATGCCCGGGGAGAGGGGCCCTCCACACCCCCTCCGTGGGTGTGTGGTGAGTGTGGTGTGTGCGCGTCGCCCCGCGTCGCTCGCTGTGGTGCCCCCGGTGTGTCTGCGTGGGTTGGGGTGCCGGTGCGCTGGGGGTGTGGCCGCCTTTGTTGCCCCCAGTGGGTGTGTCACCTTTATCTAACGGGCCCCTTCAGCCCCCTTGGGCGCCTCCGGGCATCTGTGCGAGGGTGGGAGTAGCCCCTTTGTGTGCGCATCCCCCTGCTGCCCGCGCACTCTCGTCTGGATGGTGACACCCCTGAGAGGCGAGGGGTCCCTCGGTCCGGGCGTGCGGGCACGCGCCTGTGTTTCCACTCCCGGCTTCTTTGTGTCGCGCCCGTTCTTGGCGACGGCGTGGGCGGCCCCCCTTTGTCACCGTCCCTCTCCGGGGGGCGCGCGTCCCCCGCTCGTGTGGCCGCGCCTTCTGCAGTCGTGACCCCATCCTGGATCATCTCCCGCCGCGGTGTGCGTCCTCGCGTGTCCCTGCGCGCGTGCCGCGCCTGGGTCTTGTCGAGTGTATGATCTCCCTTGTGCGCGTTTTCGTTCGCGAGTTTTCGTGAACGTTCGTGCGCGCCCCGTTCTGTTTTGTGTGCTTTAAGTCTGCGCCACCTGTTTTCGTGAGAATGGCAGTCGAGTCCGGGGGTGGCTTCCCTCCCAGGAGGGGGGCCGGGGGTGGGAAAATCAACCCAGCGCTCCCCCCTCCCTCCTCGCGGGAGCATCCTCCCTCCCCCGACGCGAGTGGGAAGGGAGAGACGGAGGCTGGTCTGGACAGCTGCTCCGTAGTGTTGACGACGTCAGGTGTGGCCTGTCGAGCCAGCCTATTCTGGGGACAGAATGAGGGGGGAGCCAAGGGCCAAAAATTGAGCCAAGGCGTAGGTGAATTTTGGTTGGTACCAGTGCGGAGTGCCTTTTCCAGAAGCGCCGAATACGCCCAAAGCCCTTCAATTGCAGACTCCTTCCAAAATACACATACACGCCAACTGGGCAAATACGTTTTAGCTGTGCCTGGGCTCAGCTACGTGCCACTACGGTTCATATAGTGTTTTATGGCGTTCACATAAATTATCTCTTGATTCTGCCCAACATCCTGGCGAGAGGACTCAAGGTAGACATCGTACAGGTTTTTACTTCTCCCTTGGCAGCAGTTTTCTCATAGTTACAGCTCTAGTTAGGACATTTTTTATTACAAGAAATTTGCGTTTTATCCTAAGGGAAATGGGATTTATTACAAGGATACACAGGGAAGGAAACTTCAAACCGATTAAAGATCCGCCTCCTACGCTGCTTCTTGCTCAAAGGTTCATGCTCTGCGCTCAAAGGCTGTGTTTCGGTGTGTCTTTCTGTTCATTTGTTCAATTTTCTTACCTTTGCCTAATTTCCCTTTTCCTTTTTAATTTCTGAAATATTTCACATATAAAATACACAGGGGGAATCTCACCAACCCATGACTCAGATTTACAAATGTAATTATTTTGCCAAATTTACTTCAGATCCTTTTTTATTTTGAGAAATAAAATTGCAGATGTTGGAGGCGGCTCCGAGTTCCTGTCCCTCCTTCCCTAGAGGTAGCCACCGTGTTCAGATTTGTGTATATCATTCCCTTGCATATTTTATAGTTGGTTCACAGTGAATCCATAGACAATGTGTGGTGGTATGTGTTTTAAATCTTAATGGTTTTAAATGATACGTGTCTTTTTGCAACTTGCATTTTTTTGATCAGTATCACATTTTGAGATTTATATACAAATGAATTGGATAATTGTGTTATCTTTGGTTCATTCATTTTAATTGCTGGTATAGAATCCAATTGTATGAATATACCATAATTTATCCATTTCCCAATCGATGGACTTTGAAGTTGTTTCTGGTTTTTTGACTCAGAACAATCCTGCAATAAACATCTTTGTACTTGTCTGCTTGTGCACACATTTGGAAGTTTCTCTAGGAAATATACCTAGTAGTAGAGTTGCTGGATATTAGGATATGTGCATCTTCAGCTTAACTAAATATCACAGAAGCTCTCAAAGTGGTTGTACTAATTTTCACTCTCACTGTATTGAGTGAGGACACCCATTTCCTCACATCCTTGCTAATACTTTGTTACTAGACCTTTACTTTTTTGCCTTCTCTTTACTGACCAGCTTCCTTGTAACTTTAGCTTATGGCTAAATTTGCTTGTAGCCACCTTGGCTTCTGCTCTGTGTCAGATGGGTTCATCTCTCACAGCTAACTGGCTCAGTCTTTATCTCACGTGGTCTTCATAAGATAAATTCGAGTAAAAATTTATTTTGCACCTATGGTTGATGTAAAGATAGTAATTTCCATGGTATGTTTTATGTACCTCTTTAGTGGCAGTTGAGGTGATTTAATTACTTTTTAAAATATAATGAATGGTTTTGAAAAATCTTTTTTCCTCTTTAATGTAATACTTGATATAATCAAAATATATGTAACAATAAAATAATAAAAAATAAAATCTATGTAATATATATGCAGGTTGTGAAGCAAAACAATACAATGAACACCAATCAATACACCACTCAATCAATCCAAGAATCAAAATGACCAATATTGTATGTGCTCATCTCCAGAGTGACTATCCTGAATTGTCTGTGTCATTTTTTGCTTTTTAAAAATAATTTTGTCAGATATGTGTATATCTCTCAACAATGTATTGTATGGTTTCTTTGTTTTTGAGTTTAAAAAAAAAGGAATTCTGGATACAGTTTTCTGAGACTTGCTTATTTCACTCAATGTTGTTTCTAAGAGTCACTGATACTGAGTATAGATGTAAGTCATTAATTTTCACTGCTGTGTAATATTCCTCAGGTGAATATAACACAGTGTATGCATTCTTTGATGGACATTTGGCTGTTTCTAGGTTTTGCTATTACAAAGATTCTTGTACATATCTTCTGGTACACAGTTGCAAGAATTTCTCTAATTTTCATGCTGGGGTTTATGACCCCCAGGGGAGTAATGAAGATATTTCTAGGGAGTACTTGGGCAGGAGTGATATTAATGAATCACTTTCTAGATCATTAAATTCCATGTGTACGCTTAAAATTGGTAATGCCTGAGGCCTGTGAGAGAGGCCTCCTGTTGGTTCTGCTTTCTACCTTACCTTTCCTAGTAGCACTTCTACCTTAGATAAGGAAGGCATACCACTTGCCCACATGGAATATTACTAAGGCATTGTCTCAAGCAGAAAAACTCCATGGAACACAGATAATTTAAAATCCAGTATATATATATATATATATATATAGTGTTAGAGAAAGCCTTTTCTAATCCAGGTACTTCCCATCTCAAGAGCTGCATTTGCAATACAATTTCACATTTTATGTTTAATTATCAGTGTATGTAGTTATTTTTGATAAATGCTATGCTGTAATAATTATAACAGTTTAAACCAATGATATGTCAGTTTTATTTTTAAGTCACAAGAATTCATCATTTGCAATTATTTAAACTTGGGCTGAACACTTTTAGATGTCATCTTAGTGTGAAAATGATTTCAAACAATTTTTAGTGGTTTGTGAGTAAAAAATGGTTGGAATACTACTGTGGTAAGCTATTTGCTAGAAGTCAAATTGCTGGATTATGGGGTGTGAACGTTCAACTTTACCAAATTGTTTTCTGAAGTGGTTGTACCACCTGGTACTTTGTCCAGCAGTTTTGTCAATTTTTATATACTTTGATAAGCAGTGTATAAGAGTTATAGTTGATCTATAGCTACTCCAACACTTATTATCATCAGATTTCTTAATATTTGCCAATCAAATGGGTATGAAGTGATGTGTCTTTGTGATTTTAATTTGCATTTCTTTGTTAATGAGTTTGAGCATCTTTTCATATGTTTATGAACTGTTTTCCCTTTTGTGAATTACCTGGTCATATCTTTTACCCATTTTTCTCTTGGGTTGTCTTTTAAAACTAATAAACTGGTAACACTGATCCTTTGTTGATGATATGCGTTGTAAATATCTTCTTCCAGTTCATGGCTTGTCTTTTTACTCTTTATGGTGTGTTTTGGTGAACAGAAGTTCTTAATTTTAATGTAATCTTTTTTTTTTTTTTTAATTTTTTTAAAGATTTTATTTATTTGAGAGAGAGAGAATGAGAGACAGAGAGCACGAGAGGCAGGAGGGTCAGAGGGAGAAGCAGACTCCCTGCCGAGCAGGGAGCCCGATGCGGGACTCGATCCTGGGACTCCAGGATCATGACCTGGGCCGAAGGCAGTCGCTTAACCAACTGAGCCACCCAGGCGCCCAATTTTAATGTAATCTAATTGGAAGCTTTACCTGGTCTTGGCATTACAAAGACATTCTCTTGGGTTTCTTTTTAGAAATTTTAAAATGATGTCTTTCACATTTAAATTCATAATTCATCTAGTATTGATTTTTGTGTACAGTGTGAGACAGTGATCCACATTCATTTTTTTCCTCCATGTGGCTACAGCTGGCCTCCTACCATGCATGGAATTGGCCCTCTGTTCACCAGCATGGGTTTGTTTCTGACTCCCCTTTCTGTGCTACTTGTCTGCTTGACTATCTCTGTGTTATACCACACTGTCATAATTATTAATCCTATGGCTTTACCAGAAATCTTGTTATTTGGGTCAAGGGGTCTTGAGTCTCAGCTGTTCTTGGACCTTTGTTCTTGTTTTAAGAATCAACTTGTCGGGCGCCTGGGTGGCTCAGTTGGTTAAGCGACTGCCTTCGGCTCAGGTCATGATCCTGGAGTCCCGGGATCGAGTCCCGCATCGGGCTCCCTGCTCAGCAGGGAGTCTGCTTCTCCCTCTGACCCTCCCCCCTCTCATGCTCTCTATCTCATTCTCTCTCTCAAATAAATAAATAAAATCTTTAAAAAAAAAAAAAAAAGAATCAACTTGTCAAGTGACGTGAAAAATTCTTTGGGAATTAATTGGAATTATTGAATCACTTTGAGGGAGAATTGAAATCTTTAAGATTTTGAGCCTTCCTGTCTGAGAACATGGTATGTATTTCCATTTATTTAGGTTTTCAATGTCTTTTAATGTAGTTTTGTAATTTTCTCCATACAGATCTAACACTTTTTTTTTTTTTAAGATTTTTATTTATTTGCGAGAGAGAGAATGAGAGACAGAGAGCATGAGAGGGAGGAGGGTCAGAGGGAGAAGCAGACTCCCTGCTGAGCAGGGAGCCTGATGTGGGACTCGATCCCGGGACTCCAGGATCATGACCTGAGCCGAAGGCAGTCACTTAACCAACTGAGCCACCCAGGCGCCCCAGATCTAACACTTTTAAAAGATTGATTCTGATGTTTCTAGTAGTTTTGTTCCTTTTATAAATGGTATTATTTTTTAAGATTCTATTTTCTGACTTTATTGTTAGCAAATAGAAATTTAATGGATTTTTTATATTAACCTTTAGTCATCACTTGATAAACTCTTATTATTTCTAATATAGTTTCTGTAATTCTCTGTGTGAATAATTATGTCATTGCAAACATTGACACTTGGTTCTTTCAATTATTTTCCCTTTCAGTTTTTTTTTTTTCTGGTCTTGATATGCTGGCATACTTTTACATCTGTGTTCAATGGAAGTGATTATGGTTGTTCTTTAGAAGTGATTATAGTGGGCATACATGTTTCATTCCTGATTTTAAAGGGAATGTTTCCCCATTAAAAATCTTTGTTTTAAGTTTTTGTAGATTCTCTTTATTAAGTTAGGGAAGTCTTTGTAATTTTGGCACATGCTTTTCTGCATGGGACAGAAAAACTTAAAAAATATTTTGTGGTTTTTCTTTTTTAATCTGTTAAATGTAATAAATTTCAATTTATATATTTTAAAATTCTTAATTCTCTTTTGTATTCTTCACTGAGATAAACCCAAATTGATCTTAGTAAATTGTATTTTTGTGAACTACTGGATTGAGTTTGCTAATATTTTATTTAGGATTTTTGTATCTGTTTGTGAGTGAAATCACCCATCATTTTTCTTTATTGACTATCTTGTCTGATTTTGGCATTAAGGTTACACTGGCCTTATACAAATTAGAGAATAGCTTTTTTTTTTCCTGTTCCCTGGGCAGTTTGGGTTGGAATGATTTGTTTCTTAAAATTTTGGTGGAATTTACCTCTATGATCATTTGGACCTAATGTTTTCTTTGTAGATGGATTATAAATTGTTAATAATTTAGTAGTGATTAGCAGTTGAGTAGTAATAGCATTTCAGATTTTTCTTTTTCTTTTCATTGATTTTGGTAAGTTTAAGAAATTTGTTTTTCAACAAAAATTTTAAGTTGATTGGTGTCAAGTTCATGGTATTTTCTTAATTCCCTTTTTGATTTGTTTTATCTGTAGTTAATGTTCCCTTCCTCATTTTGAACATTATTTGTATGTGGCTTCTTTTTCTTCTTGATTAACCTTGCCAAAAGTTTGTCTATTTTACTAATCTTGGCAAGCGATTAATTTTTGACCTAATTCTTTCTATTACATTTTTGTGTTTTAGTTCATTGATTTTTTTTTTAAATTTACTTACTTATTCTGTCTTTGGACTTAGCCATATGTCATTTTTCTAACTTAAATTGCATGCTTAACTTACTAATTTTCAGCCATTGTTATTTCCTAGTGTAAGTATGTTAGGCTGTAAACTTGTTCAAAATTTACTTTCAGTTTATCTAACATTGTTTAGTTTATTGTGTTTTCATTAACTTTCAAATCTAAGTACTTTTTAAATTTTCATTTTGATTTGTTCTTTGACTTACGTTTTAAATTTTTCTTTGAAATATGTTTAATTTTCAAAAGTAGCTACATTAACATTTTTTCTTTCTGTTATTCACTTCTAAATTGTGTTATCAGAGAATGTAGTGTGTATTTTATCTTTTAAAAAATATTTTCCCGCGTTGGGCTCCCTGCTCGGCGGGGAGTCTGCTTCTCCCTCTGACCCTCCCCCCCTCATGTGCTCTCTCTCTCTCTCATTCTCGCTCTCTCAAATGATGAATAAATAAAAAAATAAAATCTTAAAAAAAAATATTTTCCCTAGACTTAGGGCCTTGTACATCGTGAATTATAACTTTTCAGTGTGTACTTGTGACAAGTATGTATTTTCTAATTGTTATGTATCTGTTAGCTCAAGCTTGTAAATTGTGTTGTTCAGGCTGTCTTTATTAATTTTTGTTTCACCTGTCTTAATTGAGAGAGATGTGTTGCAATTTCCCACTACCACCTTCTAACTGACTTTCTGTAGTTCTAACAACTTTTTTTTTAATGTATTTTGAGACTTTGATTAGATATATGAAAGTTTAACATTATTTTCCTCGTGGATTGAACCTTTTCTATTATGCTTTCATCCTCTCTGTGCCTAATTTTGCTTTCTTTGTTAGTATCTATTTAATCTATCCCACCTTTTTTTTGGTGGTAATTTACCTGGAATATCCTTTTCCTTTATTTTACTGTCACTTTTTTTATGTCCTTAAATTTTAGATGTCTGTTATAAAGAATATATTCCTGGATTTTTCTTTTAATCTAGTCAGACAGTTTATGTCTTTTAATTGATATTTTTTTAGAAGTTAGTTCAAGTCTCTTGGTAGTCAGCTCAGTTTTTATCTCGAGTTATTTTCAGGGGTGCCTGGGTGATTCAGTTGGTTAAGTGCTTGAGGGCGCTTAGGATCCTGGGATCAAGCCCCGCATTGGGCTCCATGCTTAGTGGGGAGTCTGCTCTCTCTTCCTCTGCCCCTGCCTTTTCCTGTGTGTGTGCACGTGTTCTCAAACAAAATCTTTTTTTTTTTTAGATTTTATTTATTTATTTGAGAGAGAGAATGAGAAAGAGAGAGAGAGAGAGCACATGAGAGGGGGGAGGGTCAGAGGGAGAAGCAGACTCCCTGCCAAGCAGGGAGCCCGATGCGGGACTCGATCCCGGGACTCCAGGATCATGACCTGAGCCGAAGGCAGTCGCTTAACCAACTGAGCCACCCAGGCGCCCTCTCAAACAAAATCTTATAAAAAAAATAAAAAATATAATTATTTTCATTTTATCCTTGTTCTTGAGAGATAGTTCCGATGGGTATATAGTTCTAGGTTGATAGATTATTTTCTGTCCACATGGTAAAAATCTTCTACATGCAAAGCCTCCTGCCAGTTTTATTTTCACTACTTTGAAGAAAATACTTTTTCTTTTGGTTGCACTGGATTTTCTGTCTTTGGTGCTATGTCATTTCCCTTCTAAGTCTGATGGAGATTACTTTTTATTTATTCTCTTTTGGATACATGTGTTTCTTGATTCTGAATTTTGTCTTTCATGAGGTCTAGATGATTTTGAGCCTTATAATAAATATTATCTTTTATCTTCTCTTTCTGGAAATTTAATTGAATGTATGTGTATTGAACTGTTTCCAGATCAATTACTTTTCATCTTTCAAAGTTCTCATTTTCTTGTTTCTTTACCAGAATTTACAATGCTGGGTAATTTTTATCAGGCACATCTTGTAGTTCATCAGTTTCTCTTTATCTGTGCTTAATCTTCTCTTAAGTGCATCCATTTTTTCCCTTTTACTTTTAACAGTCATATTTCTTATTTCTCAAAGTTCCACTTCTTTTTTTATTTATTTTTTATTTTTTTTATTTTTTAAAGATTTTATTTATTTATTTGACAGAGAGAGACACAGCGAGAGAGGGAACACAAGCAGGGGGAGTGGGAGAGGGAGAAGCAGGCTCTCCGACGAGCCGGGAGCCCGATGCGGGACTCGATCCCAGGACCCTGGGATCATGACCTGAGCTGAAGGCAGTCGCTCAACCAACTGAGCCACCCAGGCGCCCCCACTTCTTTTTTTAGACATACCAAATCTTTTCTTTTATACTCTCATGTTGCTTGCTTGTTTTTCTGAATCCATGGGTATTCTGTAGACTGTATCTTGTAGTCCCAATGTCTGATGTCTTTAGGGATCTAAATTTATGACTTGTTCTTTCTGTTGTCTCTGCCTCATGGTGGGTTGTCACCTCCTTTGCTTGATGATCTTTGGTTATGAACTCCTATTTGATTGATCTTTCCCTGTGGGATCTTGAGAGTTTGATTTGGGGGTGCTACAGATCTGATAGGATTTGTATCTGCTTCCATTGGGAGTCAGGGAGTTTACATGGCTCAGTTTCCTCACTTTGCTTCTGGCCCAGGGCTTAGTGTCCATTATTACTCTTGGCATCATTACTTGTAGCTCTTGACTGTCAGCTTTAGTTTTTAGCTAGAGGTTTATTCCTTTCGGGGGGAAAGGGTGGCTTTAAATGTTCCCTATTTCTATGAGCTCAGCAAAATTTAAAAATTTTTAAAATCTAGGATCTACTTTGTTTTTCAGTGAGAGTCCCCCATTATTTCATTGTAACTGATGGGATTAGAAGTCCTTTACATTAATGTTTAATTTTAGCAATATGTTTACTTGAGTTTGTATTAGAAAAATAAAACCCGTCCTACCAAATGTAAGATTTCTTGTGGTATCAAATTTTCTATTAAAACAAGTTTACATCTAAGTTAGAAGTTGAATTATTCTCAAGGAAAAAGTACTGAGTAACAGTAGTATAGGTGGCAAGTGGATTTCACAAGGTTTTGTACTTGAGTAGTGTGAATAAAAAATTTGAGAAATAGTTAGGGAATCAAGATGAGTAGGGCACAGTGTACCCTCTGGGCCTACAAAGATAAATCCGTGATGACCAGTGTGAGAACTGCTGTCAAAAAGATATGGACAGGGTGCTGTGGTCTTACAGAGAAGAGGTGCAGAAAGAAAATTGGTAGTATTGAGCAGATCAAGGAATGCTTCCTAGAATGGAGTATTAAGGGCTGGTAGGCATTAGGTGGCTGCAGAATAAGGTTTGTTTATGAATCAGAAGCAGTTGAGTATGAGTGGCTTCTAAGTTGTATGTTGTGGAGTGACTGGAAATAAAAGCAGGACCAGGATTACAAAAGGCCTTCCATGCTATGGTAGGGAGTTTGTACTTTATTCTGAAGGTGAAGGGAAGCTATTGAATGATTTTAAGCACTGAAATGTTATGATCAGAGTTTTAGAGAATGCCAAGGTTGAGGGCAAGTGACCAGCTAGGAGGCTGCTTGTTAAGTTAGTTCAGAGGAGAAAAGATGAAGTGACAATTACGGCAGTGTTGCTGGCATGAAGAGGTGTGTGGGTGCTAATTTTAGATTTCTTAGGTGGGTAGAAAGGATAGGACTTTGCGGTCAGTTGGATAGGAATGTTGAAAGAGACTGGGGAGTCTAGACTGACCCCCAGATTGCTGGTTTGGTTAACTAAGTGGCATGTAGAGCAATTGACTGATAACATACAGAAAGAGGAAGGACCTTGGTTTCATTTGTTTGTTTTTGAGGAAAAAGATAAGTTCATTTTTGAACTTAATGAATTTGATAGGCTTGTGGGACATCTTGTTTAAGATCCGGTAACAGTTGATCCAATAACTATAGAGATGCAGTGCAGCCTGCAGAAATTAAAGACTTTTCAGCATTTGGGTGTTTCAGCGATTGTTTGCTACAGTGCAGTATGAGATATTTAAAGTGGCACATAGATTTTTTAATAGTTAAGAATTTAATGTGTATGAAAGACAGAAGTTGTGCATCAAACCTGTGATGTCATGGATATTATCCCATAGGCCAAGTGAGCCCAATAAAAGAGGAATGCTAAGTAAATAAAAATACATGTGATATGTGGAAATGGCAAAAATCATGGTGAAGCTGTGCAAATAATGGAAGTTCAGAAAGTGCTGCTTTAAGCCATGGGTGTGGTGGATAAGGTCACCAAGGAGAGAGTAAGCCTGAAAAGAAAAGAGTTGACATTTGGGTGGTGGGGAATGGAGAAGAAGAGCCCATGGAGACTGAGGAAAAGCAGCCAGAAGAATAGGAGGAGAACCAGGAGAAGATGGTCTTTGGAGTCCAAATGAAGAGTTCTGAGGAGGAGGAAGTGGTCAACAGCGTCAAGTAAGTTGTAAGCTGAAAAGTGCTCTTTGGACTTAGCAATTAAGGTAGACCATTTAGCTGGAAGCATCCAAACAGTGGATTTTTAAAAATACTCACCTAATACTAATGTTAATGATAGGTGATATTTATAGCATTTCCTATATGCCATGTACTATTCTAAGCACTACAAATGTGTTAACTGGTTAATCAGGTAGGTAGTATTGCTATTGCATTTGATACATGAGGAACTGAAGTACAGAGAGGTAAAATAACTTGCCCAAGATCATATACTCAGGAAATGGGGGAGCCAGGATTCAATCCTAGGCAATCTGATTTCAGAGTCCATGCTCTTAATTAACCCCTGTGCCAGTCACCTCTCTGGTTAAAACAAAATAGAAAATAAAAATCACACCAGTGTCTAATTACAGTGTAGTTGGTGTAGGGTGTGCTATCAGTGAGGTTTGCCAGGCTGACAATGACCAGCATGATGTCATAGTGGCTCGGTCTGCTGGGTATGAGCACATTAACTGGATTGTAATCAATGCCGTGATGGTGATGTGTGGGCTATGACAGAGAGTTTTTGGCTTTTTCTGTGTATACATACGAAAAATGTTTGTAAGGCAAATGAGTTTAAAAGTGTGTCTATTTCCAAGATAGCATGTGTCCCATCTTACATTCCATACTTTGGGTCCTAGTCTGTTTTTTCACTTTTGGAGTTAAATTCCCTAAACTCTGTTCATCCAGAACAGGTCACGTTCCAGACATGATAGATAACCAACCTATTGTAGAAGGTCACTAATGACCTTATTGTGAGCAGTTTCCCTTGAATGGCAGAAGTAGAAACCCAGTTGCAGAAAGCTGAAAGTGAATTGGAATGGAGGAAATGGGAGAGAAGGGAGGAAGAATTGTGATGAGGATGAAGATTTCTGTGGTAGGTGATGGAGGACTCAAGAGCAGTATGACTCTTGGTTGTGGTCAAAGGAGCTAATCAGAGTTAAAGATTTAAAAACTGGTTTAGACCTGCACTGTGATCTGAGCTGTAGCCTGGGAAGGAAGAGCCTAGGTGTTGGGTGGTGAAGATCATTTTAATCAAGGAGGTCAACAGCAAGGCTGGGGTCTTGAAGGGATTGTCTACATGGGCCTTGATGTGGCTGGGGTGGTGAGAGTTTGGAGGAGAGCTGGGAACACTGTGAACTAACAGCCAGTGTTCTTAAACAGGACAAGCAAGAGCTAAGTAGGTAGCAATGACAAGGAAAGGTAGATAGAGTGAAATAGAGTGAGAGGAGAGACTATGGAATCAGAGGATCTGCGTTTGAATCCTTCCTAGCTTGGTGACTTTGAGCAAATTACTTAATTTTATTCAGAATGCTTCCCATCTATACACTGCAGGTGATGATTGGACCTGAGAATTGCCGAGAGGATGAACGAGATAATGCGTGTAAAAATGCTCGGTATGATGTGTGACAAATAGTATGAATAGTTAGCTAGGAGGATTGTTATTGTTCTTCACTTCTCATACTATGAGGTTTTTGTACGGCCAGTTGGACATAATAAGAATTAAACAGATTTGTATTTCGAGGACCGATGGTGGTCTTGCTTAGGAAAAAAGAAACTTGGTTTGTACTAACAATAGCCGGGCAATAGTGAAGTGGAAAAGTCCAAGAAGTGGTGTTAATAGTGGTGGTGATAATGATATGAAAAGAAGGCCATCACTTGGGCAAGAGTTAGAAGGACTACTGTGCTGCATTTTTTAGTGATGTTTATGTTTTGTGGCTATTCTCTGATGGCGATAAATTTTTATTATTAAACTTTCTTCCAGAAAAAAGCCTTAGTCTGAAACTCCAGCCCTAATTTTCTTTTTCCCCCATTGAAATAATTCTTTTTAAAACATAGATAATATGTTTGATAATAGGAGGCTGTTAGTAATTTGAGGCTTTTTGCCCACATTTGCAATCTAGCAGTGCTGTGTGTTGTGGTAGTTGTGAGAGCGCCAGATGCAGTGATTGTTAGGAGGATGGAAGTCTGGGTGCGGCTGTGGGGAGTTAGGAGATTGACAAGCTTGCCCTGTACCACTCCACCTCGGCCCCTTTGCCCAAGACAGGAACACACACGGATGGATGGATAGGGAAATATAAGCAGCCAATAAGAAACCATTTTCTCAGTGGGGTCAGGATTTACTTCTGGCCAGGAGGTTGAGAATATGGCGGAGTTTGTGTGTGGTGAAATGGCATTGTTTCACAGGATGCAGTAAAAGCAGATGGGGTAAAAGGGCAGCAGTGGAAAGATGTCTTTTGTTCATTCAGCAAACAATTATTGGAGGGCTTTACCATGTGCTGGGCACATACAAAAGTGACTAAGATGCCCTTAATTATCTTCCATCTAAAGGAGACATGTAACAGATAAGTTCAGAGTAGAGATGGTGACTATGTGAGCTTAAGAAAAAAAAGATTAAACTGGTATTTGAAGAGAGTTGGGGAAAGAATAGCAGCAGACTGAGGATAAGAGTCTTCCAGACTCAGTGTTCTTACTGATTATTTTGGGGAAGCCTAAGTTCGAAGGATTTTTCTAATATACCATAGAAGCCAGGAAAACTGCTTCTCATATTATCTCAAATGATTTAATTACTGATTTGGGTTTGTGTTGTTTCCTTAGGATGGTACAGCATGGACGATTTTGCCCTGGGAGATTTCACTGTAGCAGATGATGCCTTGTTAGAAGATTGCCCTTATGTGGATGATTGTGTCTTTGCTCCTGAATTTATGTCCAATGATTATGTTCGTGTGACACAACTTTACTGCGATGGGGTGGTAAGATTTGTTGCTTTTTTGTTTTAACATTGTGTCTTCTTAAAGGTTTATTATTTTATTAAGATATAATTGACATATGACATTGTATTAGTTTCTGGTGTACAACATAATGACTTGAAATGTGTAAATGTTGTGAAATTATCACCACAGTAAGTCTAGTTAAAACTACATCCATCGGGGCGCCTGGGTGGCTCAGTCGTTACGGGTCTGCCTTCAGCTCAGGTCATGATTCCAGGGTCCTGGGATCGAGCCCTGCATCAGGCTGCCTGCTCAGCGGAGAGCCTGCTTCTCCCTCTCCCACTCCCCCCCCTGCTTGTGTTCCTGCTCTTGCTAACTCTCTCTCTCTCTCTCCAAATAAATAAATAAAATCTTTAAAAAAAAAAAAAAAACTACATCCATCACCATTCATAGTTACAGATCTTTTTTTATTCTGAGGACTTAATGTCTACATTTTAAAGGTTTTTAATTTAGAGCTATGGGAGTAAAGATGTTTTTGCGGGGTCAAGTTTTTACAGGGAGTTTCAAATGCGATTTCAGAAGAGAAAGTAAACAGTGTCTCAACAACAAGAACGTTCAGTACTGATAGGGGAAGATGGTTTTCTGACTGGAGATTAGAATACTCTCAAGAGATAGCCGTAGACGCAGACTTGGGGGAAACACTTTAAAAAAAAAAGCCTAAAGGACTCACCGGCCGAAGATATTGTAATCAAAATGTATAAGTAAATGTGTACTGAAAAATTTGTTAGTTTAGTACTGATAATCCTTACATTAAAAATTGAAAACTATATTTTTGCATTTCACCAGATACAAATCAAAAGAATTTTTTTCTGTTTAGGGTATGCAGTATAAAGATTTTACTCAAAGTGAGAGAAACTTAGGTGAGTACATTGGTATTTTAATTTGTTGAGAGACTGTTGTGGGAGGTTCATCCATTCACATCAACAAAGCAGTCCTACATATCTTTCATTTTTTTTACTTTTTGATTAATGTATTTTTAATTGAAGTATAGTTGACATGCAATATTATATTAGTATCAGGTGTACAGCATAGTGATTGGACATTTATATACATTACGAAGTGCTTACCATGATAAGTGTAGTTATTATATGTTGCCATACGAAGTTATTACCATGTTACTGACTATATTCCCTATGCTGTCTGAACTTTACATCCCCGTGATTTGTTTATTTTATAAGTGGAAGTTTTACTTCTTAGTCCCCTTCATCTGTTTTGCTCATCCCCTTCTTTCTTACCTTTCCATATCCATTGTAGCCATTTCTCTATTAACAGTGTTGATTTATTCCAAAATGAGGCATAAAATATTAATTTAAAACTTTTTTTAATAAAGAATTTGACATCTGCAATATGTGGTGTAGTAAACCAGTTTCTGTCCTGCAAGATTACTGTGATGCCATTAAAATATACATCTTCTGGCCACTTCTGTTTCAACGTCAGCACAGTTCTATAATATCACGGTTGCACCCCTGTGTGGAGGCTGCGTAAGTTACTACACTTCATTCATTTTGTGTAAACAGTGATGATAAGCATGTTGCCCATTATTGAGGAATGTCAAGTACAGGGGAAGGCTTATGTCTTATTCTTGTATATACTGTTCAACTTCACTCTTACGTAATAAGATGGAAAAAGTTAATGCTTTGGATTTGGATAAGAATGACTAATCATGGTGACATGATTAGTGACATTATGATGGTGAACCTCTGAGGAGCATTAGATGGTAGATTTGAAACTGAAGGAAAATTGATATGCTTGTTTATAAATAGCAGCATTGTAGTACAGAAGAGAGAAAAAGGTAAAGTATTTTGTCCACTTAACAACTTACAGTTACCTAAAGTGAAGTAAGAGAATTTAATTTTTTCAAGTAGTTTAAATTGGGGTGTAACATACAGTAAAGCGTAAAGCTCAATGAATTTTTATATATGAGAACCTAATTTTTTTAAAAATGAATTTGTATTTAAGCAATTCTCATGCTTCTGAGATAAGTTTGAAGAAATTACAACATCTGGAATTGATGGAAGATATTGTGGATTTGGCAAAGAAAGTTGTGGTAAGTGGTGGAATGTGTATTTGGCCCCCTGTATCTAAAGAATATAATTTATAGGGGCGCCTGGGTGGCTCAGTTGGTTAAGCGACTGCCTTCGGCTCAGGTCATGATCCTGGAGTCCCGGGATCGAGTCCCGCATCGGGCTCCCTGCT
>NC_138369.1:185857891-185894235 GCF_054177405.1 Leptonychotes weddellii | reverse complement strand
CTGGCACATAGCTCCCAAACCCTTGGAAGCTCCTGGTAAGGGCAACCACAGCTGAGGTTAAGTTAATGAGGTGGTAACTGTGGGCTCCCACATGGCCCCGGACGGGGCCTGGGAGCTGGGGAAACAACCAAGCGATGAGAAGGTTGTAAATTTCACTTACTAACTCAGCCTCCACCTACCCAATGAAATCATAAAAACCATCAGAGAGAAGGGTTCAGGGCTGGGTGCTGCCAGGGTGGGGCCGGGCAAAAGGCACAGACGCTCTGGACCTCCCTTCGGTGCTTCTCTTCCATCGTCCTGCTCCTCGTGAGTTGTACCCTTCACCGAATACGGGTAAGGAAAGCCCCTTCCCGAGTTCTGGGTGTTCTAGGAATCATCAAACTGGAGGCGTGCAGGTGGGAACCCACCCACGAATTTGTAGTCTGCGTGGCAGAAATGTGGGTGGCGTCTGAAGTGGGGGCAGAGAATCCGAGACCTGCTTGTTTTGGTGTTGGAAAAGACACCCCGTGTTTGGGACCGGGATACATCTTAGTAAAGAGGATGACCAGAGAAGGCCAGCGGAGAGCCCCTCTTTTTGCTGAGCATCTTGAGATAGGATCTATAAGGCAGTTATAAGGGGGTGACAGACTGGAGGACTGCATAAAGGAGGGTTAAAAAAAACAACGTCAGTAGGGGACAACGCGGGGGAGAGAAGGCTGGAAGGGAAGCATCGAACGGTTTCATTTCCCGCGTCTAGCGTTAGAGAAGCGCCAGGCGCCTCCACATCCCCGGCGTTCGCACGCCCTCCCGCGGCCCCAAACCCCGCGGCGCGCGTCCCTTCCAGAGGCGGTGGGGGACGCAGCGGGGCGGGGCGGGCAGGCCGGCCGCCGCCGGGGGAGGGCGGGGTCGCAGTCCCGGCCGCAGGCCTCCGCTGGGGAAGGCGGGAGACCCTCCCGGGCCCACCACGGAGGGGGCGGGGCGGCGCTTCCGGAAGGGCCGCGAGGAAACCTCGCGCATGTCAGCGCCACCGCACTCGCGCTCCTCCCCGCAGGGACCCCGCCGGCTCGGCCCGCTTGTCAGTGCGCAGGCGCGGCCCGCCGCCCGCAGCCTGGCCAACCACATTCTTGGGTCCCCCGCCCCCGCCACCGGGCGCCGTCCCAGACGCACGTGTGTGCCAGGTGCAAGCGGGAGCGGGAGCAAGCAGGACGGGCCCACGCGCGGCCGGAAGACACGCGTGAATTCTCCGCAGCGTCGGTGCGCCCGAGGCTTGCTAATGACCCAAGTCCAGGGGCAAGGGGGAAAGGATTGATACGTGTACCCACATTGAAAAACAAAAATCGGTTCGGAGGCAAACAAAAACCTACCATAAAGAAAGTGAAAGATGGGGAAAATATATTTGCAACGTATATCACGGATACAAGGTTAATATCCCACATAAGTAAATAAGACTGAGGGAACCAAAGATCAGAATTCCAATTTTAAAGAAGGCGAGAGACATGAATGGATAATCTGCAAAAAAAAAAAAGTATGAAACTGGTCCTTAAACGAAAAGATGTTAGGTTCTTATAGTAAGAGAAAAGCACATTATTCTGAGATACGATTTCTAACTTAATCCAGTTTGCAAAAGTCAAAAGCGAGAGGACAGGCTGTGGGGACGCAGGCACTCATACATTGCTGGTGGGAATGCAAGACGGTACAACTCCCGCACAGGGGAATTTGGCAACATCTAACAAAAGTTGGTGTGTATTTACCCTTTGACCCAGCAGTTTCACAGCTAGAAACTCTCCCTCGAGAAACACTTAACGCCAACATGAAAGTATATATATGTACAAAGTTACCTATTGCAGCATTACTTGCAATGACAAAATCTTGGAGACAATTTTTGTGCCAATACATAAACAAGGGGTTGAATAAACTGGCACGTTCATACAATGAAATACTATGCGGTTGTTAAAGAGAGTGAGGAAGAGATCTATGAGCTGATATGGAGTGATTTCTAGGATACATTGATAAGTGAAAAAAGTTAAATACAAAATACATATATTATGCTAACTTTTTGTGTAAAATGAGGAGAAATAAAATATTCAAGGATCTGCTTATTTTTGCTAAGAAAGAAAACTCAGGAAGAATCAACTAGAAACTAATAAATTGGTTACTTAGAGTGGATGGGTGGGAATGGGGAGAAACTGAGGGGAATGACATGTATTCAAGCGTACTTTTTTGGGGTAGTTTTGACTTGTAGAAACATGGATGTTTTAATATTCAGTAAAGTAAAGTAAAGTAAAATTAAATCAACAAAGAAGGGGGAAGAGAAAACTAAAATTGAATACAAACAGAAGTAAACTAATGAACTAAATGCTATAGTAAATTAACTGCAGGAGAAGTAAACCCAGATTACTTTTGAACACAAATCTTTGTACACCTTCTGTGTGTAAACAAGCAAACAAAACTACAAAGAAATTTTAACTTCACTTAGTTGCCAGTGGTCCGGGGTAGCAATTCTGAAAATATTGTGTGTGTATTGTAGGATCAAGTAAATTGATGAATATACTATGGTATATTCATTCTCCTTTGGAGTAGGGTGTTACAAATATGGAGGGAGGGGCGGCAAGGCAGAACTCTGTGGATTGGAATCAGAGCTCTGTCAATTGAAATCTACTTCCTAGATCTGCCTGCTGAAAAAGCCTGGGCAATAGGGCCACTCCAAGAGCCATGAGCATTCCTTGTGTCCATATATTAGTTTCTAAACACCATTGTCCAGAGCTCCTTGGAGTAATGGCTCACTCCGGGAGAGGCAGGGCAAGTGAAAGATACTCAGGAACAGCTTGTGCCAGCTGAAAGCAAGGAGGTGCAGAAAGAATGATGGAGACAGGTCAGGAGGGACACAGGGCCAGCTTGATAGGGCTTCCAATGGCCAAAGTTAGAGCCATTTGAAATCAAAATGAATAATGACAGTAGTGAATTATGACATTGGAAAAAAACGATCCGTGAGTCCAGAATGATACTAAAAAAACAATCTTGCAAACAAACAAATAGAGGAATGGCTCTTCTTTACAGTAGAGTACCAACTAATAAATGCTAAAGGGACAGCAGAGTTAGAAAAGTAACTGTCGTGCAACAATTACAGCAATAACTGACTCAGGCGGGAATCATTAATAGATGCTAAAACCCCTGGGTGAAAGCTTGTTGGGGGATATTACACAGTCACACTCCACAGGAACCTTTATAGTGGGAAAATTTGGTGGATACCACCTTAACCATGTGATCAAAGTCAGCATCATCAATAAGGGTGACCTGACATCATATGCCAAAAAAGCATCCCCTGAATTGGATCATAAAGAAACAGACAAACTCTTACTGAGGGATAATAATATGGGCCTGACTCTCAAACAATGTCAAGACCACAAAACACAAAGACTAAGGAACTGTCCAGATTAAAGGGGAATAAAGAGACATGACAACTGCATGAAATGTGTGACTTTGGCAAAGATAATATTACCATAAAGGGTGTTATTGGGACAATTGTCAAAATGTGAGCATGGACTGAACACGAGATACTGGCGTTGGGTCGGTGTTCGAATTTGAACGTTGCAACGTGGTTACATAAGAGAACCTTCTTGTTCTTAGGAAGTTTACCCTGAAATACTTAGGACTGAAGAGTCATGATGTCTGCAACTTAATCTCAAATGGTTCGGGGGAAAGAAGAAAAGTCGGTGCGACACTTTGTACCACTTAGTGGATACACCCCAATTTGCCTAATATGTTCCCTAGTGTGGAACATTTAAAATTTTCCAATTAAGGGGCACCTGGCTGGGGCAGTCTGTAGAGCATCCGAGCCCCATGTTGGGTGTAGAGATTACTCTAAAATAATAATTAAAAAAAATAATAATTCAAAAAATAATAATCTTTAAAATAAAAATTAAAAGAGAATTTAATAATAATTTTAAAATAATAATTTAAATAATAATTTTAAATAATAATAAAATATAAAATATATATAATTTAAAAAATAAAAAAATGTTTTGCCAGTTAAAATCACTCATAAACCATGTGGCTATCAGTATCTTTAAGAATCTAATTTCTTCTTTTATTAGCATTTTTATTTTTTATTTTATTTTATTTATTTTTTTAAAGATTTTATTTATTTATTTGACAGAGAAAGACACAGCGAGAGAGGGAACACAAATGGGGAGTGGGAGAGGGAGAAGCAGACTCCCCGCCGAACAGGGAGCCCGATGCGGGACTCGATCCAGGGACTCCAGGATCATGACCTGAGCCGAAGGCAGTTGCTTAACCAACTGAGCCACCCAGGCACCCTATTAGCATTTTTAGAATGCCCACAACTGTGAATCCCAAATCAAAGAGTGTAGATGTTTTTTGGCCTTTAAGAAGAGTGGTAGCTTGAGATGCCAAGAGTGGCTGATTTAAATAGAAGGTTGTATGTACGGGGGTGGGGGGGTGTGAGACAGCATAGAGCTACAAATAGCAGGAGATTCTGAAAGCAGCTGCTGGGGCTACCGTGCACAAGACTCTTGTGTCACTAGGAAAAGCCCCCCACACCAAGCTCACAGCAGACCTTTTAGGCTAACACCCCTGCCATTGTCCTGCGAACCATGGGTCTACTCCAAGCCACCATGGCCTACACCTAGATTTTGGACAATAAGGGTTTGTGATTAGCTGGCTCGTTGCCTCTAGAGGATTCTCTTAAGAACCACAATGTGAAGTTTTGTGTTTGGGAACCTCACAATTCTCCAAGGCAGTTGTAAGAATCAGTATAAACTGCAAATTGAAAAGAACAGGTATTTGGCCTAAAAGATACTCAGTTGAGAACAAATAAAAACCACTGGTAATGGGAGATATATTGGTATAACTACTTTGGAAAACAGTTTAGCATTACCTTTAAAAACGAATGTTAATTAGCTCAACCCAGTAATCCCTCTCCTGGGTCCACAACCCAGAGAAATGTTTGCCCACTGGCTCCGGGGATAAGTAAGGAGATATTCAGAGCAGGACTGTCTGTCACAGCAAACAAACTGGAAATAACTCAGTGTCGATCAGCTGGACAAGGGCTAAACAAATGATGTTGTAGTCATACAACAGAATATATTATATAGCAGTGAAAATGAATATAAAGTGCAGCTATGCAAAATTATATGTGTAAATCTTAGAAACATGGCATGGAAAAGTGCCAGGCTCAGAAGTGTACTTATTGAATAATATTTTTATAAAGCTAAAACAAAACAATGTACTGTGTAGGGATATACTCATTTAAGATGTATTTTTTAAAGCAAGGGAGTGATAAATGGAATATCAAGGATGAGGAGT
This sequence comes from Leptonychotes weddellii, assembly GCF_054177405.1. Classification (NCBI taxonomy): domain Eukaryota; kingdom Metazoa; phylum Chordata; class Mammalia; order Carnivora; family Phocidae; genus Leptonychotes; species Leptonychotes weddellii. Next base: position 185,888,931 of record NC_138369.1, on the reverse strand, counting down.
CAGGGGTATGGGATGGGAAAGATAAGAAGTATAGAGGTATTGGCAATATTCTAGTTTTTGTTTTTTTAAACATGCACTGTAAATGTCCTTCATAGGTGAAGAAATGCAAATGACTAGTAAAACATTGAAAAAAATGTTTTTCCAGTAATTCAAAAGGAAAGAAAAACCACTCTTTTAAGAGAAATAACCATTTTTCATTAATCAAAGTAGTAAAGATTTATTTTTATTTATTTTTTAAAGATTTTATTTATTTATTTATTTATTTGACAGAGAGAGCTAGAGGGCACAAGCAGAGGGAGGGGCAGAAGGAGAGAGAGAAGCAGACTCCCTGTGGAGCAGGGAGCCCGACGCGGGGCTCGATGACGCGGGGCTCGATGACGCGGGGCTCGATCCCAGGACCCCGAGATCATGACCTGAGCCGAAGGCAGATGCTTAACGATCTGAGCCACCCAGGCATCCCAAGATTTATTTTTTTTAGAGCAGGGGAGGGGCAGAGACAGAGGGAGAGAGTGAATCTTAAGCAGGCTCCACTCCCAGCGCGGAGCCAGACTCAGGGCTCAATCTCACAACCCTGAGATCATGACCTGAGTCAAAATCAAGAGTTGGACGCTTAAGGGGCGCCTGGGTGGCTCAGTCGTTAAGCGTCTGCCTTCGGCCCAGGTCATGATCCCAGGGTCCTGGGATCGAGCCCCGCATTGGGCTCCCTGCTCCGTGGGAGGCCTGCTTCTCCCTCTCCCGCTCCCCCCGCTTGTGTTCCCTCTCTCTCTGTCAAATAAATAAAAAATCTTTAAAAAAAAAATTATAAAAAAAAAAAAAAAAAAAAAAAAAAAAAAAAAAAAAAAAAGAGTTGGACGCTTAATCGACTGAGCCACTCAGATGCCCCTAAAAGTAATAAAGATTTTTTTAAAAGGCTGTCCTCTATTAGGAGATAAAATGATACAACATTCAAGAAGTTTGGCCTTAGGTTCCCATAGTCTTAGGCTTATATCATTTGACCCAGTAATTTCACTTATAGGAACATAGGAATATATCCTAACCAATTACCAGAAAGGTGGCTAAAAAGTTTTTGTATAGGACTGTTCTCAGCATTGTGTGAGCAATCACTTGGGGGAGAAAACAGCCCAACAACATGAGAGGAGTGAACAAATCATGGAACACTCAAATGTGGAATATTTTGCAGCTGTCAGCAATTGTGGTTCTTGAAGACATTTACTCTGGTCACCTGAATTCTGCTCACTCTGGTCACTCTGAATTCTGCTGTGTTTACTGGAAACCTCAGCAGTGACGGCAGATCTCAACTTGAGGTTTTCTCTGATCTGGAGGCCATCCATAGCCACCTAACTGGAGGCCAGACTCCATTCCTTTTCCCAGATGCTTAGTCTTTGCATTTATCTCCTTGGTTTTTTTTTGGGGGGGGGGTGGCAGTATTCCTAATGGACACCATGGGGACTTCTATAGAGGTCTACCACAGAATAATGAATTCCCTATTCGCCAAAACACAGATGGGGAAGGCTCAAGTTCGTGCTTGAAACTGCTATGCTGACAGTGAAGGCTTCAGGGATTAGATGGCAAAAATAGGACCATCCATTGTTGAGGCATCAATGGAAATCTACTAAGTGCCCCTAGCAAAGGAACAGTAAATCCAGGTCTCAGTTACTCTTGTGATGAAAGCAGTTAGCACCTAGCACCAGAACAAGAAATCCACTGAACAAGCAGTTTAAAACAAATTTTTTTTTAAATATTTTTATTTATTTGAGAGAGAGAAAGACAGATGGTAAGAGAGAGCATGAGTGGGGGGCGGGGAAGGGAGAAGCAGGCTGCCCCCACTGAGCAGGGAGCCCCATGCAGGGGCTCCATCCCAGGACCCTGGGATCATGACCTGAGGGGAAGGCAGACGCTTAACCTACAGAGCTACCCAGGTACCCCTGAATAAGCAATTTAAACCCATAATCTGCACCTTCTTCACCCAAACATCCTAGCAAGAGGGGTCCGATTTGGCGACTTTTCCTTCTCATCTAGCAAAACCTTCAGCCGCCTTGGTTTCACTCTGTGCCAGGAATAAAGACAGATCTCGTCCTTGCCCCTGGAGAGTTTCCAGCCTCAAAGAGAAGGCAGACTCAGGGTTCAAACAATTACAAGGTGGGTGAGTGTTGTTGCTGGAGTGTGTGGGGGAGGGGGGAGGGGGCTCACCTAGCCTAGGCGTGGAGCGTGGAGCGAGACCTCCCTGGGGAGGTGACATTTTGACGTTTAAGGCAAAGCCTAAGGGCAGGTAGGAGAACGCAGGGGCAGGCCAGGCCGTGCTCTGGGCGGCCAAGTGGAGGAGAGCCGGGGGAAGGGTGCCCAGGTTGAGCCAGAAGTCCCTGCCAGTGTGGCCAGCGGTGACCACAGCAGTCAGGATTTGGGGTTGTGCAGCGGCAGTGGGACCCCACTGAGGGGTTTCCCTACCTGGCCTTTCGCACTGTCCCCGACGCCCCCGCTGCCACCTGCTCTGTCCTGGGCACACCTTCCGGGGCATTTCGGCAGCGATCGGCCACCCGGTGGGCCGCGGCGCGGAGCCCGGCTGGGGGTGCCCCGGGCTCCGGCAGCAGGTACGTGCGGCGCGGATGGCGGGGCTCGGGCCGGTCCGGTAAAGTGCCCGGTCCCGGCTCCACGGGGCCCTGGGCGCACGCTCCTCCGTGGGTTCTCCCAAGAAACGGCCGGATTCTTCGGCTCGGTTTCCTGCCTTTGATCCTGCTGTTACTCCCCTAGGGGGGAGTTATTTATAGAAGGGAAGAGTTTGATCACCTCCTGCTCGTCTGGTTTTGCTTTTCTTATTCAAGATGCCCCGGGGGCTGGATGCAATCATCTTTCCAGGGTTGAAATCTCGTTCAAAGCGGGCAGCATAAAGCAGTTCCAATTCAGCTGCGTCATCTGCTCTTGGCTTCTTAAGGAAACGGCCTTTTCTCTAGTTAGGGCTTTACAAGCATTTATAAACCCGGTAACGTACAGGCCCTGTGGTTACTGAGTTCCTTTCTCACAGTCTCAATTTCTCCTTTTATTCCACCAGATTTACTGTTATTTTATTGTAAACTGCCTGCAATGCTTTTGAGGCTAAGATGCAGGATTTGCATAAACTCATTTTATTTTTTTTGTTTAGCTATAGTATAGGTTTTTTTTTTTTTTTTAAAGATTTTATTTATTTATTCATGAGAGATAGAGAGAGAGAGGCAGAGGCAGAGGGAGAAGCAGGCTCCCCGCGGAGCAGGGAGCCCGGTGCGGGACTCGATCCGAGGACCCTGGGATCATGACCTGAGCTGAAGGCAGACGCTTAACCGACTGAGCCACCCAGGCGTCCCGGTTTTTTTTTTTTTTTTGAAGTAGGCTCCATACCTAGCAAGGAACCCATCACAACCATAGATCAAGACCCTGAGATCAATACCTGAACTGAGATCGAGAGTCAGATGCTTAACCAACTGAGCCACCCAGGAGCCCCTATATTAGGTTTTTTTATAATTGAAGTGTAGTTGACAATGCTTTGGGTGTGGCACATAGTGATTCGACCACTCTATGCATTATGCTGTGTTCACCACAAGTGTAGCATTTAAAAAATACGTTTGCATTTAAAAAAAATCACAGGTTGACCTGCGAAGCAAGGGACACCAACAAGGAGCATGGCAGCTTTTCTGGACCCCTTCCTGGAGTCTTGATGCTGGTGCCTCTACAAAAACCCGGTGAAAACAAGAAAGCAGAGCCATGGTGGCCTGGGAATGTAAGGGGCTGCATGTAATGCTCCCATTCTCCCACTGATTCTTTCCACCAAACTTTGCTTTCCAGACCCATGAAACTTCCAGTAGCAAAATTTGATAACAGGTGTGAGGTTTTTTTGTTTTTTGTTTTTTTTAAATAAGCAGGGATTCACTTTCCCTAAGCATGGAAGTCTCAGTTCCTAGGAGAAAATGCCCCGGTTGGCTGAGGGAGAAGAGAAAATTCAGTTATTATGTGCCTCATCTGCTCCTTTTCATGGCCTTTGCAGCCACAAGGGGAGGACCCGTTGGTGTTGGGTGTTACCGAAGTGACTGTAATTTACACCAAGTTTGTTTTTTGATAAATTATCATCTGTGCTTTGCTGGGTGACATTCCCAGGGTGCTCTGCTGAAGGGCCCCTGAAGTTTTTGACCCTCAGTCCTGTCACTCCCAGTTGTCCCTTGATGCCCCTCTGCTTGTCCCTTTCTCAGGTCTCAGGCTCTGTCTGGGATTTTACTTGGCAAATCATGAGGCAGCAAATTATATTACAATGTTTCTGTCCTCCTTCCTACACATTGGGGGGTGGGAGGAGGATGTCTACTCTGAATTTTCTAAATTACTGTGGTGGACACTGATAGCAGCCACAGTCCAGAACTTGACACTGACTGCAATTTAAATCTCATTCTGTTGGGACATTAAATGATAACACCTGAAGTAAAGGTTCAAATGGTAGGGATGTGAGGCACTGTGACTGGTCGGCTCAGGAACATTTGGGGGCAGACACGCTTTTCCATGCCTGAGGAAGGCAACTTGATCTACTTGAAAGGAGACCTGCTTTGGGTAGACCACAGCCCGTTTCCTGTGCTGTTAGAAGGAGGTAATAATATTCACCCCTAAGAGTTAGGAGGATGAAATGAAATCGTCTTGTTCTCCTATTCCCTTCCTTTTGACTCATCCAGGTGGGCTGTTCCTGGATCAGGTCACTACCAGGCCCTGTGTGCCCACCTCCTTCTTTTTTTTTTAAAAATTTTTTTTAAGATTTTTTATTTATTTATTTGACAGACACAGCGAGAGAGGGAACACAAGCAGGGTGAGGGGCAGAGGGAGAAGCAGGCTTCCCGCCGAGCAGGGAGCCCGATGCGGGGCTCGATCCCAGGACTCTGGGATCATGACCTGAGCTGAAGGCAGTCGCTTAACCGACTGAGCCACCCAGGCGCCCCATGCCCCTGCCCACCTCCTTCTTAATCCTCCGCCAGGACCATGTGGATGCTGTTATTCTCCAGGAGGACTGTGAGAACAGAGGCACCTGCCCACAGTCACATGGTCACTGTATGTGTCTGTGTCTGTGCCCGTGGGGGGAGCCGGGGATCTGGGGCAATATTTGAACCCAGGATGCCTGACTCCAGATGGATGCCTCTGTTGCTTCACCATGCAAACTGCAGCTCACACAGGCTCAGCCCTGGGCTGCTAAGAGGATGCAGTGCTAAGGCTTTTTCATTTTGGTTGTAAAGGTTTTAGTCAATTTCCACAGTCATTCATTTGACCTCTTTAACCAGCGTTTTAAAAGTGCGACCCTTTTTGTTCAGGAAATAGGAAGACAACTGGTGAGTGGGGCTCACCTGTTTGCTGTTCAGTCTCTGATCTATTGAGGTGGTTTAGACTTTTGAGTCTGCTGAGTGCTGTGTTTGTCTAATCTCTGGAAGCTTATGGTACTAATCGCCCCAACTGGAGGTCTTATCTGATGGGCAGGAAACTATTCACAGATGGTGACTCCCTTCCCCCAACTAGGAATGGATTTTTATGTGCATAGGACGTAAAGGACCACTCCCCTCTGTTGGATGAAGATAAATTTGCTTTCAGTGGAGAGAGTTTTGTGAGCACTTCGCTCTCTAGTGGCCAAGTAGGCAAAAGAGTCAAACAGTTCTCCCTCATCTTACAAATTGAGGTACGAGCCAGTTTAGTTTCAGAAACTTTTATCGAGCAACAGTGAGAAATACCAGGGTTATGAACGTGAATAAGACATCACTGCAGATCAGGTCCTTGTAAAGTGAATCACGTCGTAAATGTATTAGGATTTTATAGCTTGATGATCTGGTTTGTCTCACTCCTTTTTTAAATAGTTGAAAACTGGGACCCAGAGAGATGAAATGATGTGCTGAAGACTGTAAGGCTAGTTAGGGACAGGGGAGAAAATGCCAATGAAATTCAGTAGAAGGTTATCTCCTAATTTTTATGACTTTTTATTTTGAAATAATTTCAGACTTACAAGAGTTGCAAAAATAGTACAGAGTTCTTTGCTCGGCTTCCTCCAGTGTTAACATCTTACACAACCATGGATTTATCAAAACTAGTATATCAACTAAACTACAAACTTCAGATTTCACTAGTTTTTCCACTAAAGTCCACTTAGTTCCAGGATCCAATCCAGGGTACCACATAGCATTTATTACTTTTTTTAGATTTTTAAAAAATTTACCCTAGCATTTAGACTGCAGTTTTAAACTTTGTATTTTCCTGTACTTGAGGTTCTTTAAGATGTTGTTGAATCAGTGACATTCAGCTGTAGTACAAGAAATGTATCCCAAGCCTCTTTTGGTTTTGGAGCTGTTTCCAGAGCCAGCTGTTTGCCGGGAGGATCTTGATGAACCCTCACTTACAGCTTTTTGGATGTGTCCGAGTTCTGGACAATCCCAGCCTGTCTGATCTGGATACAAAAGGCTGCCCTCGGGGCCAGCAGCACCATAGTCTGAACCTTCTGCTTCTGTTCCCTCTTGGATCTTGAGTCTCATTTCTATTTATTACTGTTGTGCATAGAGCATTCTTTGCTCTCAGGTGCCTGGTTTATATGGTGAAGGACTTTGGAGTCAGAAGGACATAAATCCAGCCTCCAGCATCCCCACCCAGTTGTGGTACCTTGAGCAAGTCACTCATTTGCTCCTCTGCAGGATGGGGACAACAGCCTCCCTGCAGAGTCGAGAGGTCTAAATGTAAGAATATACACAGTGATTAGCATAGTGCATGATGTGCTGATGTGGAGAGAATAAACAAGTTGATGGAGGGCACGAGGGGGAGACTAGGCTAGCTGGGTACAATGGAGTCTCGAAGGCCAGGTAAGACACTGAACTCCCTGGTGGGCAGGGGTGAACACTGAAGGGTTTGAGTAGGGGAGCGATGAGATCAGAGTTGACCTTACAAAGTCACAATGTGCTGGATTACAGAGAGGCGGGAAGCAGGAAACCCACAGGGAATCATCAGGAGGCTATTGTGTTAGTTCCGATGAGCAGATGAGAGCAGAATGGGCACTTGGACTGGATGAGGGGTGGGGTGGAAAGATGAAACTCTCAAGAGACGGTGTGGAGATGTCATCCACTGATACAGAGGATGTGAGGCAAAGGCGGGACTCCAAGATGACTATGTTCTAGGTCCACGTGAAAAAAAGACTGATGTCATTAACTTAGCTAGAGAAATCAGGACAAAGAGGAAATTTGTGGGGAAAAAAATATAGTTGGTTTTATTCATGTTGCACTTGGGATACCAACAGAAGGGCCAAGTAGGTTTGGAGAAACAATGATTGTGGCCCTGTAGCCATCTGGACATCATGCCCAAAGGGTGGCCACTGAAACCCAAAGAGCAAATGGACCACCCTGGAAGAGAATGTAGGTGAGGCCGGAGTTGGGGGCAAAGACTCCTTCTAGACCAGTGGTTCACAGAAGGGTCAGAGAGACAGAACTAGGATATATCAGTTAGCCCTAGCTGCCGTAACAAGGTACCGCAGACTGGGCAGTTTCAACAGCCCAAATATATGTCCTCACGGTCTGGAGGCTGGACGTCCAAGATCAAAGTATCAGCAAGTTAGTTTCTTCTGAAGGTTTTCTCCCTTTGTCTTCACGTGGTCTTCCCTTTGTGTGCATCTCTATCCTAATCTAAGGACACCAGTTATCCTGGATCAGGGCCCACACATATGACCTCATTTTACCTTAAGCACCACTTTAAAGGCCCCATCTCCAAATAGTCACATCTTGAGGTACTGGGGATAGAATTTCAACATTAGAACTTGAGTGGGGGGAGGGGCACAATTCAGCCCGTAACACAGAAACAGAAATAGATAATGACTTTTGAAAGAACTCAAGGTAAGAGTTTCAGAAAGGACAGGGGCTGGCTCAGATCCATTCACGCCCCTGGCCTCTTCCCCTCTCTCCAGTGATTCACAAGGAAGGAGGCTCTTGGAGGCCCCTCTTTCGTTTGGCTTCCAAAGAGGTATGTCAAGGGCGATGGCAGAGCCCAGAGGACTGGAGAAGCCAGGGGAATTCCCCTCTTCTCCCTAGCTCTGGCAGGGTCCCCAGCATTAGCTGTTATCCCTGGGAGGTTCCCCCTTCCACCAGGTGACCCTGGCTCTAGGCTCTCCCTGTGGGTAGGTAGTGGCTTTCTGCTATTTCTGTTCTCTGGGTTGCCTCACTGTCCCATGTTTGGTATGTTGGCACCTTCATCGTGCCTGTAGCCAATTTTCAATATCAAATCCCCTCTGTTAGAATATCTAGAGTGGTTTCTGTTTACCTGATTGGTAGAGACACCAGAGTCAGAAAAGCAAATGCTGCAGAATGATGGAACAGATGGAAACTGAAAATGGTCAGATCTTTGTGTGCTGCAGGTAGAGGGGGCCAGCAGGGAAGGGGGCCTGGTAGCACAGGGAAGGGAGAAGAGAGCTTGTGATGCCCACTAGGGGAGGGAAAGGAAGGTAGACCTTGTGGTCATAAGATTCAAAAGGCTACCTGAAAGGGGTGATAGTGTTTGCCCAGAAAAACATTCAGGAGCCATCATTTTGTGGAGCATTTTCCTTTCTCCTACTGCTGACATGTAGCATTGTCTTTTTTTTTTTTTTTTTAATTTTTATTTATTTATTTGACCGAGAGAGACATAGAGAGAGCAGGAACACAAGCAGAGGGAGTGGGAGAGGGAGAAGCAGGCTTCCTGCGGAGCAGAGAGCCCGATGAGGGGCTCAATCGCAGGATCCTGGGATCATGACCTGAGCTGAAGGCAGATGCTTAACGACTGAGCCACCCAGGCGCCCCAACATGTAGCATTGTCTTATATGGAGGGACTGATTTCTTCCTCCCGCTCTGGAGACTTACCACGCACACAATTACGTCTGTTTATTTATAGATATGCTTTTGCAGAGACTGTAACTGCTCTCCTTCATGAGAAGAGAGACAGACACGGAGAGAGGTGGGCAAGGTTCCTCCTGCCGTGGGTATTCAGTGTCCCCGTCCAGACCACAAGCCCTTCCTCGATTAGATTTCCTTTTTTTATGTACTTCAGTTGCCTGATTAAACAATTTGTATAAATCCAGCAAATTAAGCTTATCAGTATGGCAAACCTGATGTTCTCTTAGATGTTTCAATGCTGTTTAAAAACTCAGTAAGATTTCAAGTTAAAAATACCCATTTCAAGTTAGATTTAGAAGGCTGTGCCTAAAATAGCCAATTTTCTAACACATTTCAGGCATACAGATACCACATACACATAGATTCCTTATTAACCCAGAAATATAAATCTGTGGTTTTATTTCTTCTAAGCCTGTATTTGACTCAAAATTTTATTGGATTCGGAGATGGAGTTTTTTGAGAAAACAGTGACTGTCCTGGTTAATGGAGATCATTGATCATCACAGAGTTTTGCTCAGTCTTTATGAGACACCAAATCCCATCTATTGTGGTCACATCAATGATTCTGTAATCTCAAGGAATGCAGTCACTTAGCCCCTCTCTAGATTCAGATCAAAGCATTACTTATTTCTGCCCCAGAGAAGCTTGCACTTCCCATACTGGCTGATCAGTTCTCAAATGTCATCTGATTTTTAAGATCTTTGGACCTAAGACATTGAGCACTTTGTTATATTTTTAGGACCATCTCACTCTTCAGGAGCCTTAAAACGAGATCCGACTGATTTCTGGGCTTTGCTTTGGCATCACAGCTTCTGGGGTCTTTGTATCGATGATTCTCCCTTGGCTCAGAAATAGCCTTCTAAAGGAAGAATTTACAATGTACTAATTTTCATCAATAGGATAAAGGAGTCAGTATTACAAACACAAGTAACAAGCAGCAGCAGTGCTGATTATATTCTACATTCTTTTGGAATAAACTTTTATTGTGGATCATCATGATCTCATGGCTCTTCATAAATTTAATGCATTTCAATTTGATACTCAAATTGTCCTAACCTGGCTAGTGGGGGGCCCTTTGGGTTGGCTCCTGTATCCTTCTGATAGGACCCTATTTTTCTTTGAAGCTTACCTTCTTTCTGGAATGAGGTGTCCTGGTCCATTAGGCATGTCCCTAACACTTGCGCCAGCCATTTCTCCAAGGATCTCTGGTTCCTTTTAATGGAAAAAAATAGCATGCATACCAGGATCTGAGCACTAGGGTGCATTTCAGGGTGAAGTTGCTCTGAGGCCATCTTCATGAACAAAGCTGGAAAAGGTATTTCTTTTTCTCTTAAAGACTTAAAGACATGAGTACTCTTTTCAATAGTTTGAGGTGTTCCAAGTTAAAATTCTTCCCATCCTCTAATTATATCTCCTTTTCTCTTTATTTTGATTAATAAAGTTGCTTTTTGCTTCATTTAACAATGTCCTTGTTCTTTTTAGAACAAGGTATTCACATGAGCATTAAAACTCATATTGAATCATATACTGAATAGATACCAAGATTTTCTGTACAGTTCCTTTGGTTCTTAGTATCCCAGGATGGATGCTTAGTAATTCATAATCCCTTTCTCTCTTTCTTTTTTAAGTAGGCTCTATGCCCAACGTGGGGCTTGAACCTACAGCCCTGAGATCAAGAGTCACAGGTTGCACCAACTGAGCCAGCCAGGCATCCCAGTAATTCATAATCTCTTGTTTGGTGTGTGGGCTCTATACATATTCATCTGATGGAGAGTTTGGTTCCACTGTTTTCAATCTGCTTTCAGCTTAAGGGTGCTGGTATTCTAATAGCTGACAGTTTTAAGTTCTTAAAAGGTGGTAGAATTTAGCAAGCGGTCTCCAGCCCCCTCCAGATAGCGAAGGGGCTGTTCCACTTTGAGATCACCTCAGTCTACCATATTCTATAATACATTTCATTTTCTCATTACTGCGTCCACATACTGTCACTTAAAATATAGCTGTAAGATACATGTGTGTGTGTGATCTCTAGCCAAACTAACTGGTTCTGCCTATTATTGAATTACTGATAATATTAGAATCAATACATTTTAAACAGTTGGTAAATAAATCCTATCTTAAAACTTAGATCTTCTTTTAAAATATACGTAACATTCTCTTACAATTTAATGTTACATATTGTTATACCAAGATTTGTAATAAATTCAAATGGTTTTAACCAGTTAGCATTATCTTGACCTACTTACTACCAGTCGATATGTGTATTTTTACTGCAGGGAGATTGCTATTACTTTGGCATTCCATATAATTAAGAAATAACGACACATTAAATATAGGCTGTTAAGATTTTATGTGAAAGCATCCTTTAATTCTTGGGTCACAATTCACATTTTGACTTTATTATCGGTATATATATAGATTTTTTTAAAGTAATCACTACACCCAACCTGGGGTTCAAACTCATAACCCCAAAATCAAGAGTCACATACGCTTTTGGCTAAGCCAGCCAGGGGCCCCTATTATCTGTATTTTTTTTTTAAAGATTTTATTTATTTATTTATTTAGAGAGAGAGAGTGCATGTGTGCGCCCACAAAGGGGGGAGGGTAGGGGCAGAAGGAGAGGGAGAAGCAGGCTCCCTGCTGAGCAGGGAGCCCCACGCAGGGCTCCATCCCAGGACCCTGAGATCATGACCTGAGCTGAAGTTAGATGCTTAACCGACTGAGCCACCCAGGCGCCCCTTAATTACAAACTGTGTAGAACTTAAAGTCGTTTTGATAAATATAAAACTTCCAAAAGCAGCATTTATTATTAGAAAAGTAACCAAAGTTTATAAAAATAAAATGCAATTAAAATAATACATTCTCAGCTTCCTTATATAATTAATTATAAGGAGTAATTTATGGAAATGTACAAGGTATTTAATACAAAATTTTCCTATTTGGAATGAATGTTTTTAAAAGTTGGGATTCCAAAATTGATCTTTGACCAAGGGTGAGGTGGTGGTTGTTTTGATCCCTACCTTCATGGGGCCTGGCATTTGCTAATCAGCAAGATCTAAAATGACAATTTTTTTTCCCCTTTGAGGCCCTCATCACAGCCCAAGCCTCTAATTTATTCTTTTGCTGGTAGCTTGTTTCTATCAGTCCAAATTGAGTTTTTCTTTTTGGGTTTAAACCAATAATAAAAAGGATTAATGGCTTAAAATAGTTTAATTTATTCAACGGTTAACTGCATGTACGAATAGTCCCCCTGACACTTTCTGGCTAATAAACACACATACCATAGACATTCAAATAGTCAAAGAAAAGGTCTTCACGGTACAGCTTTTACCAACAAAAACCTCATGATTTCAATTAAATTTGTATTTAAATCATTTTTACGGAGGGTATTTTTTCAAACAGACGGTCATTCTTGAGACCCTGGGATTTCTGAGTATTTGTTTTTAGCACTCCAACACTGATGTGGAGGAAATAAATTCTTTTATATAAAGCAGAGACTAGGTAATTCAATTGCTAAATGTGAACCGTTTACAGTGAGAGCTATTTAAAATTCAGCATCTACTAAACGCTTCCAACTAGCCTGGGGTCCCTTCAGGAACTGTCCTATTCAGCTCTGGCCATTTGGCTGAGGTCAGAGAGCTTTGCAAATGCAGACAGAGCTACTGTCAGCAAGATAGGCTTTTCCTGGGCAGGAACAGTTGATCTATTTAATGGTGGTGGAGGGGGGCAGGACGGTTCCTCTGGGTGAGGGATACTGTTGGTTAACACTCTGCCTTATCTCCAAACCATGATTTCCAGGGCATGCCTCCTCAGGGCAGACGAGAGCCTTGGAGTCGGCTTTTCCTGTAGGAAGCCTCATCTTCCTTGAATTCCTCGTCTGTGGTCTATTCCTAGTCTGTTCTCCACAACGATTTGGAATAGTCTAGTGAAGAGTCCAGAGCAACCCAAATCTAGGGAGTGACAGAGGTGGATTTCAACAATGCTGCTCAAATTTTAACGTGTTTGTGAATCACATGCGGATTTTGTGAAAGTGCAGATGCTGATTCAGTGGGTCTGGGGTGGAGCCGGGGGTTCTGCATTTCTAGTGAGCTCCCAGGTGATGTCAATGCTGCTGGTCCAGGGACCACACTTTGAATGGTGAGGGACTATAAGGGGTGAATCAGGTATGCACACAGTTGAGTCCCCCATTGTCCTATTTTTTGCATCCTTCTCCTTTTCCTTTGTTATCTGGGGATGATGAAGCCAAACTCGATCCTTGAGCTGTTATCCTCATAAACAGAGCCTGCCATGTGCCTGTTTAACTTCTCTTACTCCTCTGCCTTCCTGTGCTCGTTCTTGGGCCTGAATGGTAACAGTGCTCCTCAGTCCAAGGGTCAAGAGGGGACCTCACCAACTTCTCAGTTCATTTTCACCCAGTGTGGTCCCCATTCTTTATAACCCAGAGCTATACATAGAATTGGCCCCCACCCTTCCCCATGATGTCTTCTGAAACCATGACATCTGGAAGCACCTTAGGGCAAACCTGGAAAGTTCCTGTTCTGGCTCGATGCAGTTATGGTGTCTGAGAAGGTGGGGTTACAAAGCTCTTAAGGAACTTGGAAGAACTAGAGATGTTTGTGACCTTTAGGTAGAGGAGATGACCTCTTCATACCTAGCTGGAGTGGAGAGGCTGTGTTCTTAGAACCATAATTCAGCAAACTCCAAGAAGGCTATCTGAAGGGTTTCAGGGTTTATCATTTTGTAAAGCTTTTTCATTTTCTCATTCCTAACTTCTTAGCCCTGTGTTATCCTGGAGGGACTAAAGCCTTCCTCAGCGGGATTCATTCATTCCTTCCTCCAGTGACACAACGACCCAATTTTAGGCCTTGTGACCGTGCAGGAACTCCCTTCCCAAGTGCCACGGTCCTGCAGGAAAGTGGAAGATATGGCTTCAGCCCTGCTCATCACTTACTGTCTTTCTTCTATTTCTGGTCCACTGTGATGCTTATCTTGTTTCTGAGGCTGGTTTTTGCTTTTCACATTCTCTCTTTTAAAATCTATCGTTGCTGGGCGCCTGGGTGGCTCAGATGGTTAAGTGTCTGCCTTCGGCTCAGGTCATGATCCTGGAGTCCTGGGATTGAGTCCCGCATCGGGCTCCCGCTCTGCGGGGAGTCTGCTTCTCCCTCTGCCTCTCTCTCTCTCATGAATAAATAAATAAAATCTTTAAAAAAAAAAAAAAATCTATCGTTGCTGTATGCACTGGGAAAAAGTTCCTCTGTCACATGACTGTAAATCTGAAGTTCTGAAAGTGGGTTTTCTATACCAGCGTTTTAAAGCAGATGAATAAGTGGTCAGGGCACTTTAAACGTCTATCGTTGGATTAAGGAACACCTGGGAGTGGTGTAACTGATTGCTACTGCATTATGCCTTCTCCTTACAGCAGAGGCCAGAGTAGGAAGCGGCGCAGGGAAAATCTTTGCTATATTTCAGAATTGCTGGGGACGCTGTTTTCTTGCAAACTGCCTATTATTATTTTTTTATTTTTATTTTATTTTATTTTTTTTATAATGTTCTGGGAGACCTTTTTTTTTTCTTAAAAGACTTTATTTGACAGAGACACAGCGAGAGAGGGAACACAAGCAGGGGGAGTGGGAGAGGGAGAAGCAGGCTTCCCGCAGAGCACGGAGCCTGATGTGGGGCTGGATCCCAGGACCCTGAGATCATGACCTGAGCCGAAGGCAGACACTTAATGACTGAGCCACCCAGGCGCCCTTATTATTTTTTTGAAGATTTATTTATTAGAATGCGCACATGAGCTGGTGGGGGAGGGGCAGGCAGAGAGGGCAGGGGAGAGGAGAGCTGATCTCAAGCAGACTCCCTGCTGCATGTGGACCCTGACAGGGGCTCAATCCCATGACCCTGATCATGACCTGAGCCGAAATCAGGAGTCCACACTTAACTGACTGAGCTACCGAGGCGCCCTGCAAACTGCCTTTTAAAACAAATGAGGGGGCGCCTGGGTGGCTCAGTCGTTAAGCGTCTGCCTTTGGCTCAGGTCATGATCCCAAGGTCCTGGGATCGAGCCTCATATCGGGCTCCCTGCTCCGCGGGAAGCCTGCTTCTGTTCCCTCTCACTGTCTCTGTCAAATAAAAAAAATCTTTAAAAAAACAGAAAACAAATGAGCTTCCATGGGTGAGAGCTCTGTCACCATCAGGAATAATTATGCTTCTCTTAGGGATGAGAACATTGAATCATAATTGATGAGGTTCCCTTTTTCTTCTGGTCTTAGGATGTCACAAATTGGTGACCCACATGTGCAAGAACACCAGGCAGCCTTTTTAGTGCTGGTCTGTCTTCAACTTGTTTTCAGTCCTTATTTTAAAATATTTAGAGTAAATAAAATAAAATAAAATATATGTATTATATACAGTTGCATTGTATATATAATATATATAATTGCATTGTGAATTTATGTAATTTATTGTAAAATCATTTTTTTAAGGATTTTATTTATTTATTTGACAGAGGGAGACACAGCAAGAGAAGGAACACAAGCAGGCTTCCCCCTGAGCAGGAAGCCCCATGAAGGGCTCGATCCCAGGATCTTGGGACCATGACCCCAGCGGAAGGCAGATGCTTAACGACTGAGCCACCCAGGCGCCCCTGTAAAATCATTTTTGCAAGAAGGCCTAGAATAATCTAATAAACCCAGTCTCACTTTATTTTCCCAGCTGGACTGGGTAGAGGCTGTATGTTAGTTGAATAACTAACCAGTATGGTACTAGTTAATGTACACATACCCGCAGGCCCTTCTTCAATCTGCCTCCCAGCTCTCCAAGAAAGGGAGGCCAGACTTTGGCTTAAATCAGCCAAATGGGCCTAATCCCTGGTTTGCAACCTTATCAACCTCCTCTTCCTAACGCCTCCTTTCTCCCTCCATCACACCTTCCCCCACCAGTGTGGGGGCGGGGGGGGGCACCCAAGCTCAGGCCTCCCTCCTTACCCGCCCCAGCTCAGCCTCCCTCCATCCTCACCCCTCCCTCCATGCCCCCCCCCCCCCCGCCCCCGGCCTTCCCCAGCCCGCGCGGCCTCACCCCTATGGCGCGGCCTCTTCCGGCCCGCGGGAGGGCGGGCGTGGGGCGGGGCCGGGCGGGAGGGGAGAGCCGGTGGTGCGAGCGTCCGGGGATCGCGCCCCGCCGCTGGCCGGCCGGTCATGCTCATCACGCTGTGCTACCTCTACCTGTGGGCGCGCTGGGGGCGCCGACCGGCCGCGCTCGTGCGCGCCACGGTGCAGCGGCTGCGCGCCTCGCGCTGCTCCTTCACCTTCTGCGGCGCGGCCGCGCGGCCCCAGGGTGCCCGCGTATGCCTGAGCCGCGGCGGCCGCGTCTTCTGCGTCGGCGAGAGCCAGGTGGGCGGGCGCGGGGCCGGCGGGGGGCGGGGCGGGGCCGGGGGCGCGCGCGGGGGGCGGGGCCGGCGGGAGGCGCGGCCTCGGGGGCGCCGTCGGCCGGAAGCGCCGGCCGGCCCCGCGCTGCGCCCGGGCTGTGCGAACCGGGAGGTCGCGGGCTTGGGGTCCGTGCGGGGGCCGGGCTCCGGGGTTGCGTTTGCGTGCGATATCCTCGGGAACCCGGACGGGGGGGGACCAGAGGTCCGGAGCTGCGCCAGGCGACACTGTCCCCGGCGTGCCGGGTCGACTGTATGGGGATGCATGGCTCCTGCCGTTCCAAATCTGGCGATTAGCACTGCCCACCTGGAGGGTCTTTTCTGACACCCTCTCCTCCGCTGTGGCTGCGTTTGGGTTGAACCTGAATTCACAGAAAGACAGCAGATCGTCAACCTCTGTCAGATATCTCCGAGGGGACAAAACGGCCCTGTCAGTGGCGAGTTTTACCAACCAGGGCGCCCCACTTTGCATCTCTGACTCTGGTTTGCACACAGACTTTGTTTTTGACCCAATACTTAGCCTGATAGCTGCAAGTTCAGCAGGCTCTTTCACCTGCGGGTCGTTTAGCAAAACTAATGTTCCCTTTCTGTAAAAGGGGACAGCAGTTCCATCCATTCAGCTGTTGGAGGTGGACTTCACGGTGCAGTTCTGCCCAGATTTCCACTGACAAAACTAACACTGTTTTCATTAGCATTTAAAAGTGTTTGCTTTTAATCGGTTTGTTTCCCTTTCCTCTTCCCTCCGGAAAGTTGGCTCACTTTTACCATTAAAGTAAGATTTTCTACGTGTGCGAAACCATAACACCCGCGTGGGAATTAAAATCTTATCTCAGGTTTGAATACTTTGTTGTATGCTTAAGTATGGAATTATATCGTGCTACTAGCAAATCAAAAATACCCTTCCTTGGGCGCCTGAGTGGCTCAGTCGTTAAGCGTCTGCTTTCGGCTCAGGTCATGATCCCAGGGTCCTGGGATCGAGCCCCACATCGGGCTCCCTGCTCCGCGGGAAGCCTGCTTCTCCTTCTCCCACTCCCCTTGCTTGTGCTCCCTCTCTCGCTGTGTCTCTCTCTGTCAAATAAATAAATAAAATCTTAAAAAAAAAAAAATACCCTTCCTTGTTAGTATACTATAACACACAGAAAATGAGTAACTTCTCTCAGTTCTGAGAGAGTGCTTAGCTAGGACCACTTAGATGCAAGACAGCGAGACACTCATTCCACTTGAGGGCTCAATGAACTAAATAGGGCTTAATTCTCTCAAGGAACCAAGATTGAGAGAAATAACAAAGAAAAATTGAGGGGTACATTTTTCTATTGCAGTGATTTACAATCTGGATTCATTTACTTAAAAAAATAAACTTTAAGATGTCAATTAGAGGGGTGCCTGGGTAGCTCAGTCCGTTAAGGGTCTGCCTTCTGCTCAGGTCATGATCCTGGGGTCCTGGCATCTAGCCCCCCCATCAGGCTCCTTGCTCAGTGGGGAGCCTGCGTCTCCCTCTCCCTCTGCTGCTCCCCCTGCTTGTGCTTTCTCTCTGTCAAATAAATAAAGAAAATCTTAAAAAAAAAAAAAAAAGATTTCAATTAGAGTAAACATTTTGGACATTCAAAAATGTTGAGATGTAAATATTTTTAATTTTCTTGGAAGACAGTTTTACTTTTTGAACATCTCCATGACTTTACTGATCTGTTAACTACCATAACTATAACCAGGGCTTTTCAGCTTTTTTCCTACCGCTCCAGCCTACTGTGGGGGTACCCCTGCCAAGCCAGCTTTGGGTTTTCAGGGATTCTGGAACCTGATGCTATGCTCCTGCTCTTTGAAGTTAACTTTGCCTCACCCTAGAGCTTTGCTCAGAAATCATTGTCTCAAGGAGATGTTCCTCATTCTTCACACTAGATGGGATGGGCCTGCGCTGTGCCCTCATACACTTTAAATCACCCTTCCTATTTCTAGTTTTTATCTTTTTCTCCCTAGGAATTGGGTCTTTTTAGCTTAGCTTAGCAGCTTGCCCTGTGATAGTCACTCAGTATTTCAGTGAATGAAGGAGTGGTTCGTGGTTGTTGGGTTTCAGCTCTGATGGGTAAGGCCTGTGACTGGAAAACCGGACTATTTGTGATTAGCTACTGTTGATGTAAGCTATGAAATATGGTGGGGCTACAGATTTGGTTTGCTAGCTACCTTGTCCATCTACCTGGACTAAAGTAACTTTACAGAAATGAATCTTATGTCTTTTTTGTCTCCTTACTTCATATATTTAGAACCAGATGCATAGAATGTGTATGTTTATATAACTGAAGTTCCCACAGAAATTGATAACTATAACCAAAGAGTTTATACACACTGGAAATTTTAAGCTTTTTGTTTAATATACACATGTTCTGTGTTTGAGTAAGGTGGACAACTTTTTTGTTGTTAACGGCTATATTTTTTTTTTAATTTTTTTTTTTTTAAGATTTTATTTATTTGAGAGAGAGAGAATGAGAGACAGAGAGCATGAGAGGGAGGAGGGTCAGAGGGAGAAGGAGACTCCCCGCTGAGCAGGGAGCCCCATGCGGGACTCGATCCCGGGACTCCAGGATCATGACCTGAGCCGAAGGCAGTCGCTTAACCAGCTGAGCCACCCAGGCGCCCTGTTAACTGCTAAATTGATAATTATGTTAACCCATGGAGAGGCATTTTCTCTCCCCCAAATTTTCATTCATTAATTAGTTCAGTAGATATTTATTAATAGTCTACTATGTGCCAGGTTACTAGGCCAGGTGGAAACACCTTTTGATCCTCCGAGATCAAAAGGGCAGATTTGAATTGGTAAACAGGGTGTGGAGCCCGACCTTTTTTTTTTTGGTGGTGATAAGAGGGCTCACCTCCTGCAGCCTTAGAGGTCAGCTTTTCTGCTCTGGATATGCATTGTTTTTAGTGGTTTAAAGTCTTTAAAATTCACTTACTGTCCTCTTAGAGAGGTTTCAGGAGGGAGAGCACAGATAAACGGACAAATCCAATCTGATAACCAATGCTGATGCTATCTATAATGGCTAGAGGAAATGGAAGAAGAGTTCTTCAGGCTTCTATTAGTAATGGGTTTCTTTTGACCGGCATGCACTCCTGAGCCTCCTCACCTTTAAATGTGCTTCTGAGTTGTGAGTTGGGAAGCTCCTCATGCTGTAAGCAGTAAGGAATGGTGGGGGTAAGCCCAGCTTCAGAATTAATGGTAGATCACACATATCTAGAGATGTTAAAATTGTCATGGATCGTAGAAGGGATCCTGCAGGTGTTTAAACAGTCACAGTTTGACCAGAAGCTCAGGGTTAATATGGTATGTAGGAGGAGAGCATCCGATTAACTTATTTAGATCCCACCTGGAATTACAGAGGAGGGCAGGTCCCAGATGTTGATATACGTGACAGTTGTGATTTGAAGTGATATTGAATTCCCTTTTTGTGTGTTTCTTTCCCTCTGTCCAGTCCATTGATGACTTGAACAAATGGGCCCTGTTTCTTGTCTCTCCTTTTATACTTGAAGCAGAACACATAGCATTTGTGACAGAGAGCATTTGGGTGCAAGGTGAGAGTTTACAGAGACCGGCTTCCTCTTCAGAAACCGTGAGTAACATGTTCTTCACTTGTGTCCCAAAAGGAAATGATGTCTTAACCAAAAGTAAATTTGTTTTTTCCCCTGTTCTTTCCTGGCCTTTGTGACCCCCTCTTTTGTGGACATTTTGGGTTAAAGAAAAATGTATTATTAAAATCATTTTCACCTGTTTCTTTTATTTTTTTTAATGTGGCTGCTAGAAAAACTGCCTGGGTGGCTTGTGTTTGTGGCTCCCATCATGTTTTCACTGGGCAGCATGCTGGAGGGGCATCTAGCCCATCCCTCCACTTCTTCAATTTGGCCCGAGTGGTTAACTTATATCGCCATGCACTTCCTAGACATCTCCCCTGGAGTATTCTGAAAACACTTCAAACTTAATAACCTGTCTAAAAGTAGTTGCTTCTATTTCTCTGATGGAAAAAAAAAGAGAGTCTCAGAGGAACACCCCAACCTATTCTTCCTCTCACCTTCTGCGTCCTTCCTGCCATGCAGGTCCAAATTCTACTGATGCCCCTTCCTCGGCCGTCTCCAGTCGCCTCCTTCATTTCCACTCCTTGTTTCGTGCTCAGCTTCAGATCTTTTGGTCTAAACCATGGAAATGTCCTGTCTTGTGTCCGTGGGTTTTTCTCTTGATGGCCAGAGTTCTCTTTCTAGACACAAATCCAGGGAAACACACTCTTGCTCAAGCTTCAGGGGGCGCCTTCTCACCAGACATGGTCATGCCCTTAGGCCCCGTGGAAGTCTGACCTAAGCCCCTCTCATGGGTGTCTTCCGCTCGGGTATCTGTGATGAGTCCTTGGCTTGCTGCTTTCACTCAGCCACCATGTGATCCCTGCCTGTCACTTGATAATCCAGCAGGGGTTTTGCTGATGATAGCCGTCGTCCCTGGATTTCCATTTTACAAACACCATCTTTAAGCCATTGTATTGGGATGAGAGCAAAGGAAGAGAGGAGGAAGACTAGACAAAAATTGACTAGAATTCAAGGTAGACTGAAATAAGGGCCACGAGATGGGTAAAGATATTTAAAGGAGAGCAAGAAACTGTGTTTGGGGGGCACCTGGGTGGCTCAGTCGTTGGGCGTCTGCCTTCGGCTCAGGTCATGGTCCCAGGGTCCTGGGATCAAGCCCCGCATCGGGCTCCCTGCTCAGCGGGAAGCCTGCATCTCCCTTTCCCACTCCCCCTGCTTGTGTTCCCTTTCTCACTGTGTCTCTCTCTGTCAAATAAATAAATAAAATCTTAAAAAAAAAAAAGAAACTGTGTTTGGGACTCCGAAGGGGCTTAAGGTTTGGCAGGTGGCCCGAGAGTCACCATTGTGCTGTGACGCTCCATTTCCTCCTGTAGCCTCCTGATGTTTTATCGAGCCTTATATAGACTTAGGATAATGGTAATAATACCATTTATCCAGCCCCTGCTAGGCATTTTACACACATTGCTGCAATGCTTACAATTCTGTACGATATTATTCTTGTCATTTTAAAGAGAAGAAAACCGAAGCCCTAAGATTAAATTAATTAATTCTTTCTTTTCTTTCTTTCTTTCTTTCCTTTCTTTCTTTCTTTCCTTCCTTCCTTCCTTTCTCTTTCTTTCTTTCTTTCTTCTTTCTTTCGGATAAGGAGAAGCAGGTTCCCCACTGAGCAGGGAGCCCAGATGTGGGACTTGATCCTAGGATTCTGGGATCATGACCTGAGCCGAAGGCAGATGCTTAACCAACTGAGCCACCCAGGTGCCCCTTAAAGGGCATTTCTTTCTTTCTTTCTTTTTTTTTTTTAAAGATTTTATTTGTTTGACAGAGAGAGACACAGAGAGAGAGAGAGAACACAAGCAGGAGGAGAGGGAGAAGCAGGCTTCCCGCGGAGCAGGGAGCCGGATGTGGGGCTCAATCCCAGGACCCCGGGACCACGACCCGAGCCGAAGGCAGACGCCTAATGACTGAGCCACCCAGTTGCCCCTTAAAGGGCATTTCTAAAGCCACCAGCTGCTAAGTGGCAGATAGTTTTAACCAGTGTCCATACCCTTTTTAGTAGCCAGAGGAATGCATTAGTAGTTTTAAAGAGATCTAGACATTGCCGTTTCCTAGTCGTTAACAGCAAAGCTTATATTAACCTGAGGCCAATCCAGCAATGCTCGTAGCTCTTCTCCTGTGTTCGGTAGAAAGACGCCAACTGGTGATGTGAAGTTTTTTGGTGAACTCAAGCGTAATTTTCATATGCAGAAGATAAGACTATTCAGAAACTTCCTTTTTATTTAAAACAATGATTTTCAGTGTATTAAAATTACAAATTAAATGATTAATTAGGTTGAAACGTGAAATGGCCAATACTTGGCTTTTTTTTTTTTTTTTAACCTATGAAGAGTCCATTCATGGTAACCTAATTGTTCTGATTTGGGCTTTTAAGTCCTAATTTACCATTCTTAGAAATTTAACAAAAGTTTGTGGTCACGTTTGGTGGAATTTCTGAATAATATTTGTCCTGTTTAGAAGCTCAAATATCTTAAAACATTGTATTTTATTTTGGGACTCTAGCTGCACAGACTTGGATTAATCCTAATCCTTGATCAAAATGTACTCTCATCATTGGTTCATGCATGGCCCTCACTCACTGACAAATTTGAAATTATATAATAAATACCCATGAATTCACCACTGAGTATGGAAATGGAACATGTATACCTATGTGATCCCCCAGAGTCTATCCACCTATTCTGCCTCCCCTGCCCCTACCTTCTCCCTCCCCAAACCAATTTCTTTTTAAATACATAAGTCATCTGGGGGGCGCCTGGGTGGCTCAGTTGGTTAAGCGACTGCCTTCGGCTCAGGTCATGATCCTGGAGTCCCGGGATCGAGTCCCGCATCGGGCTCCCTGCTCGGCGGGGAGCCTGCTTCTCCCTCTGACCCTCCCCCATCTCGTGCTCTCTCTGTCTCATTCTCTCTCTCAAATAAATAAATAAAATCTTTAAAAAAAAAAAATACATAAGTCATCTGGGTGAGCAAACATCATCTTTCTGAACACTTACATAATTCTTATCAATTATTAAACGTAGAGTAAGCTTGATGCTTTCTTAGATATGCTAATATTACTTGTTTATTTAGTAAGATTTCACCTTAAAACCAAGGCCAAAACTTCTAAAATATTGCCATTACCTAAAATAGGCGCAGGTTCCTCCTTAACACAAAATCTGACTGCTGTGTTCTTGATTTCCTAAATTGTTGTTCCTTAATTGTACATCTTTATGGGGTTCAAAGACATAGAGCATCTGAAGGAACATAGTTACTGTGTTATGGAGGGTACAGGCTAAGCTACTGTAACAGAGACCCAGAACCGCCGCAGAGCAAAAAGCTAGAAGTTTCTTTCTCCCTCAGCGAGGCGGTTCTGCTCTATAAGGCCATCCGGGGACCCAGTTCCCTTCTGTCATGTTGCTCTGTCATCTCCCCTCTGCCAGCCTCATTCAGTCTCTAGGTAGAGGCTGGTTCATTCTACCCCTGCCGCTGTTGTCGGCCTTATGCACATTCTAGCCCCCCAGGTTGGGGGAAGAGGGGGTGGGGGCCAGCCAGCTTCCTCTTTAAAAACTCTGATCCAGAAGTTTCACAGGCCACTAATGTACCTGTTCTGTTAGCTGGCAGGGCAGGCTGAGAACTGCAGTCCTAGCTGGACAGTCATGGGTTGAAGGGAAGAACGAAAGACTAGATACTGGGAGATAATTAGCATTTCTCACAGTTACCATTTCATTTAACATATGTTCTAATGAAGACTTAATTTTAAGATCTTGCTTAATGGCAACAACTTATTTCTTAATTTTCTGAGGTAGAAAGGAAGACAGCTACTGTCCAGATAATTCATTTTATTTATGATCAGAGGGTTTGGTGGGTCTTGCAACCAGGAGCCGGAGACATTCAGAGCTATTTTTTTGACCACTCTGGCTATTACACCGTACTGCATTTTATAAGTTGGGCCTTAAAACTTATAAAGGAATTGATCTCAGGCACCTGGCTGGGCTCAGTTGGTAGAGCATGCAACTCTTTTTTTTTTTTCCAAAGATTTATTTATTCACTTGAGAGAGCGAGAATGAGAGAGAGTACATGAGAGGGGGGAGGGTCAGAGGGAGAAGCAGGCTCCTCGCCGAGCAGGGAGCCCGATGCGGGACTTGATCCCAGGACTCCAGGATCACGACCTGAGCCGAAGGCAGTCGCTTAACCAACTGAGCCACCCAGGCGCCCGAGCATGCAACTCTTGATCTCAGGGTTGTGAGTTCAAGCCCTGCATTGGGCATGGAGCCTACTTTAAAAAAGAAATTGATCTCATAGGTCACTAACTCTGCAGTTCTCATTTGGGTTGATTGCTTAATGGGATTTTGCATTTTGGGGGGCTTCTATGAATCTATGTATTTTGCACTTAACTCTAAAGTCATTTGAGTTGGGGCTCGTGGGTGGCTCAGTCATTAAGCAGCTGCCTTCGGCTCAGGTCGTGATCCCGGGGTCCTGGGATCGAGCCCCGCATCCAGCTCTGTGCTGCTCCGCGGGAAGCCTGCTTCTCCCTCTCCCACTCCCCCTGCTTGTGTTCCTTCTCTTGCTGTGTCTGTCAAATAAATAAAATCTTTAAAAAAAAAAAAAAAAGGTCATTTGAGTTTAACAGGACCCTAAGATATTAAATTGAAAATATATATGTAAGAAAGACTTTTGAACTTGATGAGATGTCACATTCTTTCATATTTCTAGGATTATGGAACTCTTACAGATATTTAAAATATCTTCTTGAATTTTGGATATCTTAAATGGCTTTCTTTTTTAAAAAAATTAAAAAAATATTTTATTGACTTATTTGAGAGAGAGAGAAAGCACAAGAGGGGGGAGGGGCAGCGGGCGAAGGAGAAGCAGACACCCTGCTGAGCAGGGAGCCCGACACGGGGCTCAGTCTCAGGACCCTGAGATCATGACCTGAGCCAAAACCAAGAGTTGGACGCTTAACTGACTGAGCCACCCAGGTGCCCGTCAAATGGCTTTCATTTGTGGTCATTCTACAGACCCCAACAACAAAGAAATGAATCTTAGGAATTCACCTGTTAAAAAAAATGTAGCATTCATATATTCGTATTTTCACTAAGTCATTCATTAACATATTTATTGAACATCTACTCTGTTCCAATTATTTTGCTAAGGTTCCATAACAAATACCAGTGGAGCATGGTAGATTCAGCTCAATTTTCAGTATCTTCTGTAATGACATTAGCAGTCTTGTTTAGTAAGAATCGATGACCCAAAAGTCATACGTAATTCTTTTGTTGCCAAAAATTCACTTATGTTCCTTGTACTCGCTATCAAGACATTCATTCACTCCTTCATTCATCCAGGGTTTATCAAGTGCCTATTACATGCCAGCTTGTGTGCCAGGGCTGGAGTTATGTGTCCTATGGAGATGCAAGGTGCATTCAGAGACGATGGTTCCCGTCAACTTAAGTAGCTCACAGTGTGGGAGGGAAGACAGCTAAGTAGATGAACAATTACAATTCAGGACAAGTGCAATGGGAGGGCATGGATGGGGTGGTGGTGGTGGTGGGCAACCTATCTAGATAGGGGTGAGGTCAGGAAGGACTTTCCGGGGGAGGTAATATCTGAGTTTTAACGGAAAAACAGGAATTTGGTGCAGAGGAGGGAAGGGCTTCCCAGGAGAACGGCAGGTGCAGAAGGACGCGGAGGTTTGCTCCTGGGGACTGGTTCAGTATAGTAGCATCTACAGTAACATGAGTAGGGGGAGTGGCCCAAGATAAGGCCAGAGGAGATCGATGGGGCTGGACTGTTGTGTGGGAAATTATCTAGATGCAGCAGTAGCTTCTAAGAAACAGGGGTGCCCGGCTGGCTACATCGCTAGAGCATGCAACTCTTTATCTTGAGGTTGTGAGTTTGAGCCCCACATTGGGTGTAGAGATTACTTACAAATAAAATCTTCAAAAAAAAAAAAAAAAGAGCCTGACCAGGCAGGGTCTCCCAGCAGTACCAGAGTAGAGAAGCTTGCAGTCCAAGTTAAGATATGTGAATCACACAGCTCATTAAATCATTTCAAAACATGCAACAAGAAGCACGTGGGGAGGTCTGGGATTGGCTAACGCTTAGGATTAGGTGCCTGCCGCGTGGAAGGACTGCATCCCCGGATCCTGGGCTCTGCAGTGTTTACACGTCCTGCTCTTTGCTGTATATACAACCTTCCCTGCCGAGAGTGTAGTTGCAAGGGCCAGAGAGGAGGTTAAAGCAGGGGGCTCAGCAGTTGGACACTTGTTCTGTTGGGGAGACTCAGGACCTGTATGCCTGGAAGAGCTGTGTGCCAGTTGTGATTTTCGTCTGTTTCTAGGCAGACTACACACATGGGGCCCTACTGGGTGGCTGACTTGGGGATGACAGAACTGTCAATCTGGAGATGGCATGATTTGTGTCTTGATGATAGTTAACATTTACTTGGTCTGTCCATGACTCTCTGACTAGGGGTAATACTCCCTTTTGTTCTTTCCTTTTTATCTGTGTTCATTACATGTATGTTCCACTGACGTCATCGATCTTCAGCATGTCTTGTAAGTTACTAACTTGATGTATGAGTTGTGTCCATGCCGTTCGTTTTTCCTGTTCTCTATGTAGCAGAGCTGAATATTCTTCACTAGTACAACAAATGCACCTAATGCACAGATCACAGAAGGTTTAAGTACACTCATTAAGAATTTGGGGCTTTATCCTAGGGACGGTAGTTTTTGGTGGATGGGGGATCATTCGTGCAGATTGGGAATACGGCAGGAAGAACTGGTGGAGGGGCTGCTGTAAGGAATGCAGTTTTGTGCATTGTTTTGGTCAGCTCTGCTGAAGTAACAGATGACCCTAGCATCTCACTGGTTCCTAACAACAAATCTTGGTTTCTTGCTCGGCTTATGTGTAGGCTCAGCAGGTTCGCTGTTGCTGTTTCAAGCTATGATTCTGCTCCGGGCTCTGCTCCATGCATCCTTCTCATGCAGGGGCCCGCGCTGAGTGAGCATGTAAGTCTGGGGACGTGCCATTCACGCGCTGAGTGGAGGGACAGGAACTGGCAGGAACTCAGCATAGTAGATTGTCCTGTGCGATGGGACTTCCAAGGCGAGATCCTAAGACCCTTGGCAGCTCCTGCCTGGGCTCTTGGAACTCAACTCCCTTGCTGCCAAGGAAGGACACTCCAGCTGGTGGGCAGCTCTAACTTGCCAGCTATGTGAGGGAGCCATCCTGGAAGTAGATCATCCGGGCCCAGTTGAGGCACCCTAGCCTCATGAAGCAGAGTTGAACTGTCCCTGCCAAGCCCTGCCCACATTTGAGACTGAGCAAAATAAATGAGTAGCTTAAGCCACTACATTTTGGGGTGCTTTGTTACTCCACAATGGGTAACAAGAACACTTGGGATGTATTTTTTTTGGGGGGGGGATTTATTTATTTACTTGAGAGAGAGAGAGCATGTGTGCGCACAAGCTGTGGGAGGGGCAGAAAGAGAGGGAGAAGCAGGCTCCGTGCTAAGCAGGGAGCCTGATGAGGGGCTCGATCCCAGGATGCTGGGATCATGACCTGAGCCGAAGGTGGACGCCCAACCGACTGAGCCACCCAGGTGCTCCACACTTGGGATGTCTTTTAAGACTTCTGCTCTTCCTCAGGTTGCCAGCATTGATGGGATGGGCATGGGAAGTGGGCAGTGAGCGGTTGGGGAGGCTAATGCAGTACAACTTAGACGGGGGGCTCAGGGGCTTATGGGACTCCTCCAGGACACAAGGAAAGTAAAAAGGCTGTGACAACAAGGGTATTTCTCTTATTTTCTGACTGACTGACTCTCAGGTACTCAGAAAATTAAGGTCCCTGGGGCCCCCTCTTCCTGGGGTGTCTGGTCAGTCCTGGGTTTGCAGTCCCACGTGGTTTCACCCGCAAGCTTGTCGTGTCAGCTCTTGCTAGCTATGTAGTCCTGACGTCCTTTATCCTGTCACTTGATTTTCCAACACCCTTCTCCTGAAAGCGCCGTAGGGCATATTATCTTTTCAAATAATAGAGCGTGAGAATGAAGTTTGTAGCCATCCTTTGTCCTCTGTGTTTCCAAACCTGAAGGTCCAGGGATAACCGCCTTCCTTCACTCTCCGAGCTTCACATTCCTCCCATGTCTGCGTGCCTCACCCTCCTTCATCCAGTTTATCGCTAGAAATTTTAAAAACCTAGCTTGTAATTAAGTTGGTTTGGAAGAAAGGAATAAGAGCCAGACACATTAGCAACATCAAGTATCTGACTCCGCAGAACAGATTGTTTTAGTTTAAACTGAACTTGTTTCAGTCTGAGTTCTTCAGAGAAGCCGAGCCAGCAGGGGTAGGTGTGTGTGTGTGTGTGTGTGTGTGTGTGTGTGTGCACGTGCTTGTATGCATGGTGCGTGCACGCCCATATACATATATGTTTATATATATATATATATACATATATGGGGGGGGGAGGTGGTGGGGAGAGAGGGACAGAAACATTTATTTTAAGGAATTGGCTCACCTGATTGTGGAGTCTGCAGGTCCAGAATTTGCAGGGCCGGCCAAGACGTGGGGCACCCAGGGAAGAGTAGGTGTGGCTGCTTGAGTCAGGGGGTCATCTGGGAGGCCAGAATTCCTTCTTCCTTGGGGGACCTCAGTCTTTTTCTCAGAAGGTCTTTAACATTTAAATCAGTGGACTTTGGTGTCTCCTGGTGGCTCAGTCTGTTGCACGGCCAACTCTTGATTTTTGGTTCAGGTCATAATCTTGGGGTCCTGGGATCAAGCCCCGCATCAGGCTCCGTGCTCAGTGGGGAGTCTGCTTGAGATTCTGTCTCCCTCTGCCCCTCCCCCTGCTCATGTGTGCGCGCTCTCTCTCTCTCAAATAAATAAATCTTTTATAAATAAATAAATCAGTGGACTTTGATTATCTGCCATAATGTGGGTGGGCCTCATCCAATCAATTAATCACATGTAGGGGCACCTGGGTGGCTCAGTCGGTTGGGCCTCCAACTCTTGATTTTGGCTCAGGTCCTGATCTCCGGCTTGTGAGATGGAGCCCTGCATCAGGGAATTCTCTCTCTCCCTCTGCCCCTTGCCTGAACCCCTCTTTAAAAAAAAAAATTAATCTCATCTAAAAAAATACCTTCAGGGTCACATCTGGACTGAAATTTGGCGGCAGATCTGGGTACCGTGGCCTAGCTGAGTTGTGGGAGAACTTCAGCACTACCCCCCCCCCCCCCCCACCATGCTGCAGGCAGCCCTGGGAAGGACAGTTCACTGAAGAGCCACCCCCGGGCATGTAATGTAGTGCCCCTTGGCCCTGGACCTTCCTTGTGGACGTGTGTTGAGTAGAGCAGGTCCACCACTGCCTCCTGTCATCAAGGTAACTGCAAGTCATGAGCTTTGGTTATTGAAGGGATTTCTGCCAGGAAGTCCCTTTGTTTAGGGCTGACCGGGGCTTCCTCCGCTTTGATCTTCGGGAGTAAGCCTTTGGTGTGACTTCCCCTTTCTTTCTCCATCCCTTTGTTTCCACCCTGACATGCAAACTGGAAGCACCCTGTTTGCTTTTAGACAAACACCACTGGATGCATGGGTGACAGCCTGGCTTTGCTTTGATGAAGGACACAGTGCAGCTTGGGGAGTTTGCATGGTCTGTGGCTCATGGACCCCCGTTTCTACAAAGAGGAAATGCACTTAGGTGAGGGAACAGCTGGCTGAGTGGAGAAACCTGATCAGGGGCGGGTGTGTATTGTTCCTTGGCTGCTTCCTGTCCTTCCCCATGCTTCGTTTATCTCTCCTCCTTCAGGGCTGTCTGAGAATTTAAGTATTGGCTCCTTTTACACTAAATGCTTACTCTGAGGCCTTGCTGCACACCCGTGCCCTCTCCAGCAGGGTGCTAAATCAGCGTTTGAACAACTGAACTCGGGGCTGCGTCTCCCCTGGCTGAGTATTTCTCCTCACGCGTGCATTGCCAGCAATAGCCCCGAGGACAAAGATGCTGTTAAGCTTTGCGTGGGAGGTCGGTTGTGCTGTTCCTTTGCACGTTTCCCGTTCACCCTCCTCTGCAAAGTCAGCTCTTGCCTGCTAAGGCCAGAGTTTATCTTCTCATCCTCCTGAGCTGACATCCTTCCTCCATTCTCAAAGCTGGAAATCAGCTAAATATTTGTGCGAATTGTCAGCCTCTGTTCTCATCCTGGGTTAGAGGTGTCGGATGTGAAGTGCGCTGAAACGCTGGTCAGGGGAATCCAGCTCACTCTGGCTGCCTGTCTGGCGAGAGGTGGAGAAGTCGGTGATCAGGTGGAGGGAAGGCTTCCCGTAGAGCTAAAAGAAAATTCCGAGGGTTCTCTTTCTCCAAATATTCTAGACCCATTAGTGGGTTTCAGCCTTTTGACCATAAAGACTTGAATTTGTTGAGGGTTTCTCAGCTTTTTAAATGGCTTCTCGAACGAGGAACATTAGATTCAATTTGAATTCTGTCTCAGGAGAGGAATGAGATCGTAAGGAATAAGATTTTGTGGGGTTGGGTTCACCCTTGGAGGGCCACAAACCCTTGTGATACCTAGAACTTTTTCAACCCCCCCCAAGCCCCTCCCTCACCCTCAAACCAGTTTTTGCCCACTCGGGGGATACGGTCCCCACTGAGAGTACCTGCTTTGAGGACACCATGTTTAGAATAGTAAGTGCCCCTCTATGGATCAGGCATTTTGCGCATCACTCCCATTTATCTCTCCCAGTAACCTTGTGAGGTGGGTAATCTTGCCATTTCCACGTTACAGACAGGAAACCCAAGCACAGAGAATTTGAATGACTTGCGTGGGTCCCTCAGCTATTAGCCAGAGGAGCCAGGACTCAGTTAAGGGAGTTGGGCTCTGGAGTCCTCCCACTGTCTAGGCTGTCCTGGTGCAGTGTGGGAATAAGCAAAATGCCTTGATTCTTTTCCCTTTTTAAAATTGACCTATAGGGCGCCTGGGTGGCTCAGTTGGTTAAGCGACTGCCTTCGGCTCAGGTCATGATCCTGGAGTCCCGGGATCGAGTCCCGCATCGGGCTCCCTGCTCGGCAGGGAGTCTGCTTCTCCCTCTGACCCTCCTCCCTCTCATGCTCTCTGTCTCTCACTCTCTCTCTCTCAAATAAATAAATAAAATCTTAAAAAAAAA
>NC_138369.1:185848349-185857391 GCF_054177405.1 Leptonychotes weddellii | reverse complement strand
ATCAATAAAAACTTTAAAAAAAATATTTCTAGCGTAGCAGGAGACCATTGGTTATTAGTTTACGGACTGTTGAACCCTCTTGTTCGGTGTGGCTTAAGGCTTATCTTCAGTTTAATGCAGTCAACAGGTGGATGTAATTGTAACAGTATGAGAATAATGCATGTGTTAGGTTTTTTTGAGATGCTTATCCCAAAGTATATCGATAGTGCTTTTTAAATTATTTCTTTTTCAGTGGGCTCCATGCTGGGCCCAACATGGGGCTTGAACTCAAGACCCTGAGATCAAGACCTGAACTGAGATCAAGAGTCGGACCCTTAACCCACCGAGCCACCCAGGCGCCCCAGTGCTTTTAAGATTCTTTAACAAGGATTTCCCGTAATTGCATTATCCACAAGATGGCGTGCAAATGTAGAACCCATATAATATTTGTTTCCCATAATCTAAAAAATATAACAAGTTTCTAGACTATACTTACTGTGTTTGACTGGATGGAAAACATAGCTGGTATTACTACAAAGTTCTAATTCTGACAGTTTTTTATTTAAAAAATATATATCCCAATATTTTGGGATACATCTTTTTTTCAGGAAACATGCAAAATGTTCTTTCTTAATTAGGTTTTAAAAATTGAGTTTCTGGGGGCGCCTGGGCGGCTCAGTTGGTTAAGCGACTGCCTTCGGCTCAGGTCATGATCCTGGAGTCCCGGGATCGAGTCCCGCATCGGGCTCCCTGCTCGGCGGGGAGTCTGCTTCTCCCTCTGACCCTCCTCCCTCTCGTGCTCTCTGTCTCTCATTCTCTCTCTCTCTCGAATAAATAAATAAAATCTTTAAAAAAAAAAAAAATAGCTCCTGGGCGCCTGGGTGGCTCAGTTGGTTAAGCGACTGCCTTCGGCTCAGGTCATGATCCTGGAGTCCCGGGATCGAGTCCCACATCGGGCTCCCTGCTCAGCAGGGAGTCTGCTTCTCCCTCTGCCCCTCCCCCTCTCATGTGCTCTCTCTCATTCTCTCTCTCTGAAATAAATACATAAAATCTTTAAAAAAAAAAAAAATTTGAGTTTCTGTGTCCATGAAAGTCTTCATTTGTGTCTTGAGCAAAGGA
Source organism: Leptonychotes weddellii (assembly GCF_054177405.1). Classification (NCBI taxonomy): domain Eukaryota; kingdom Metazoa; phylum Chordata; class Mammalia; order Carnivora; family Phocidae; genus Leptonychotes; species Leptonychotes weddellii. Next base: position 185,856,293 of record NC_138369.1, on the reverse strand, counting down.
GTGTTCCCAGCTCTGGAAATCCTTGTAAATCATTTAATTTCCCCATTTGGCATGTGCATGTGCCCAATACAATGTTAGGTGCATAGCAAGTGCTCCATGAATGTTTTTTGAATCAGTGATTGTAAATTTCTATTCCAGTCCTGAGATAAGATACTGGAAAGACCCTTTTCCCCCATTGATCCTATGAAGTGTCCCGAGAGCACCTTCTGTGTGGGGTATGCTGGGTACACCAGATATGTGCCCTTTTTGTTCCTCAGTTTCACTTTCTTTTTTTTTTTTTTCAAGATTTTTTTTTATTTATTTGAGAGAGCGAGAATGAGAGAGAGAAAGAACACATGAGAGGGGATAGGGTCAGAGGGCGAAGCAGACTCCCTGCCGAGTAGGGAGCCCGATGCGGGACTCGATCCAGGGACTCCAGGATCATGACCTGAGCCGAAGGCAGTCGCCTAACCAACTGAGCCACCCAGGCGCCCTCAGTTTCATTTTCTTATAGGAGACTGACACCCAAGAAATCGATTCTGTAAGTAAGTGGGCACAGAATTTACCTCTCTGAATCCCACTTTGTTCACCAGCCAATAAGGGGATCTGGGGCTTCCCGATTCACAAGGCAGAGGTGTTGTGGAAATGTGGGATTTGGGATTTCACTGTCGGGAAGGTCGGGCGCACCCTCCCAGCAGGTGGGAGCAGTGCCCGGTTCCAGCAGATGCCGAAGACTTGCGGTAGGGATGCAGGTGGGAGCCGGCGGGCGGAGTGCGGAGAGCGCCATGAGGTTTTGAACTGAGCCGCGTGACAGACCAGAAGGGCTGATGATTGTCTTTTCTGTTTGTATTTTAGCAGTGCACTTGCAGGACTGTACTCTGAAGGCACTTGAGGATCAGGCCTCAGACAAGCAAGCCCAGACCCTACGACAGAATCCTGAACCTTCCGCTGAGAGTAAGCCTGAGCCGGACGCTATGGAGTGCATTGGTAGAGATGATCCCAAGGTTCTTGGTCCACAACGCACACTGGGGACAGGGAGTGCCTCTGGCAGCAAGCCTGCCAGGGAGGGTGACAGAGGAGTAGGCTCTGTCGAGCACTGTCCCCTCCATCTGTCTAGTTGCCATGAGTGTCTGGAGCTGGAGAACAGTACCATTGAATCTGTCAAGTTTGCATCTGCAGAGAACATTCCAGATCTTCCCTATGATCACAGTGGCAGTTCGGAGGATGTTGCTGATGATATCCGCTTGGAAGGAGAATGGAGGAGAGTCAACGTCACGGGAAAGGCCCCCAACATCCTCTTCTATGTGGGCTCTGCCCCCCAGAAATCCCTGGGCAGGTTCCAGGAGGTCCGGTCCGTTCTGGCGGACTGTGTGGACACCGACCGCTATACACTCTACCACCTGTCAAGGGAAAGTGCTCTCAGAGACCCGTGGTCAGACAACTGTCTGTTGTTGGTCGTTGCCACCCAGGAGACCATTCCTGAAGACCTTTCCCAGAAGTTCATGGCCTACCTTTCTCAGGGAGGGAAAGTGTTAGGCCTGTGTTCGTCCTTCACATTTGCTGGCTTCCAGGTGACGAGCAAAAGTGTGCTCGAGGAAACAGTCCAGAGCTTGGTTTTCTCCAAGGCTGACCAGACCCAGGTGAAGCTCAGCGTCCTGAGCAGTGGCTACGTTTATGAGGAAAGCCCCGGGGAGCGCCGCAGCCTGGGCAAGCTGCAGGGTCACCTGGAGAATGAGGACAAGGACAGGCTGATAGTGCAGGTGCCTTTTGGAACTCGTGGAGGAGAAGCTGTTCTTTGCCAGGTATGGAGCTGGTATCCGTGTAGGGATCTTTGGGGATCTCTCAGAGAGTATGCCCTTTAAGGCTGAGCACCAAAAGGGTCAAGAGTCTGAGCTCCATGGGGTACTTCTGATCCTTGGCTGGGACTTTTTTGCGGATGCTGAGTAGGTTTAGGTGAGGGCTTTCCTGTCGCATGAATATCGCATTTCACCAAAACACTCGGAATGGAGGAACGAAGCAGAAGGTGTCATGCTGATTAAAGACTGCTGGTTGACCGAATATGAGTCAGAAAATTCTTTCTTGTTTTGCTCTATGCTGGTAATCATCTTTCCAAAATACATTAGTCTACTCTCTTGTCTCAGAGCACACTGTGGTCAGTATAATCGAACCTTTTAGTTTGTGTAGGGAGTCGAGTGCCTTGGGCTGGTGATTTTCAGGGTTCATAACCCTCACATTACAACATTGTGGTTGATAACAGGGATTGCATGAATGCTCACCAACTGCTGGGGTGGTGAGTGTTGAAAACTTCTCAAATCCTCAGTTCTTTTATGATTTTTGTCACTCTTAAAATCTAAATGCTGAGAAAAATTTCAGATAGAATTTTGAAGCGATTTCGATTTATGGCGCATTAATACAGTTGACCTTTGAATAACAAGGCTTTGAACTGCGTGGGTCCACTTGTGTGGAATTCTTTGGCTAACTACAGTATAGTATTGTAAATGTGTTCTCTGTTCCTTATGATTTTCTTGGTAATAGTTTCCTTTTCTGCAGCTTACTTTATTGTAAGGACAGAGTATATAATATGTGTAATATACAAAATATGTGTTAATTGACTGTTTATGTTATTGGTAAGGCTTCCGGTCAACACTAGGCTGTTAGAGTTAAGTTTTTGGAGAGTTGAAAGTTATATGCAGATTTTCCACTGCATGGTGAGGTTGGCCCCCTGGCCCCCCACATTGTTCAAGGGTCAGCTCTATATAGGTAAGGGAGAAGTGGGAAGGGAGAAGAAGGGACATGCTACTTCCCTCCCGCTCCCTTCCCAATCCTTTGGCTCATCTGCTGTTTTTTTTCTTGTTTCTTTCTTTTTCCTTTTCCTTTTTGGTTTGTTTAAGCAGATGGAAGCAGGATAGACAGTTTCCAAATTCCTGATCATTGACTGCAAACTTTTTTAACACCTCAGGGCAGAAAGTTTTTATTAGAGTTAGATGAACCCTTGTCCCTAAGGATTTGTTATCTCATGAGAAAGTTAAGTAGAGGTAGATATTTTGCCCAGAATAGTTCCCAGGATGAGTGTAACAGATTTTGTTTTATTACAGGGATCTTTTTGTTGAGTTGGAGAATCGTTTCCTTTTTTTTATTGTTTATTTTCATTTCATATGCTGTCCTAGGAGCTAAATCTCTTGGCTTTTCTGACCAAACATTCTTCAAGGGGTCATAAATTTGTTTCTTTACTCTTCCAAAGCCCATTCGTTTGTTCTTAAGATAATGCTCAGTCAAAGATGCATATAATTTAAAAATCTGGCCATCAGGACAGACGAATGCGTACAAGCCAGGCAGGTTTCATGTAGGCTGCAAAGCACATGAATTAGTTTGGAGGCCTCATAAATGTTCCTCTTATCTTTTTCTCTGCAAAGATGGTAACTATAGCAACTGCGCATTCTCAGAAAATCCACTTAAAAACCCGACTTCCTAGAGCCGTATTTCAGTTTTGAATGGTGACTTTTACCACCCCTGTGCGCAGACTTGTACTAGAAAATTGATTCGGCACTGCTGCGATCCATTTCTCTGAGTGACATGGCAACTCCGCTTGCTACCCCATTTACATTGACCCCGTTGCTGTCATAAAATTTGATACTGCATGCATTGCTCTAGGGAAAAAAAGGCAATACAATGCAGCTTCAAAAATCAGATTCAGAGGATTAGAATGTCATTTTTGATTTTAAATGACTTCCAGTCTCTGTGTGACAGGGTCACTGCTTTCTGCTCAGACCTCAGTCACTACGATACCTTGCCGCCAAGAGCGGCCAGTAAATGTTATTATCGAGGGCTGGTTAGTTTCCTCTTTCCCTGGTCAATTTCATAGTCTTCATCTCTAGTAAATCGAGTAATGATGTAACCCAGTAAGAGGGGCAGAGCACTTCAAGGGCAAACCACAGCCGTGCGGTGGATGGTGGTCTCACGGCCAAGGAGCTGCCTGTGGACGCCTTTACCGTTCATCGCGAGGAGAAAGGACGTTTTCATGTGCTTGCTGTGACGATCAGGTTTGCAGGGGACATTTAAGGCTGCGGATTAATGCTGACCTTGGATTATCGACTGGACCAGGACTTTGGCATGAAGTTGCCCACATGGACTTAAAAATATTTTATTCCCTTACTTAGCGTAGCGCATGGCAGGATGGTCTGGCTTTTCGATCAGGGTTTCTCAACCCCGGCACTGTTGACATTTCAGGCAGATCCTGCTTTGCTGTGCAGTCCTCCCGTCCTGTGCTCTGTAGGGTGTTAGCCGTGTGCTACCCACCAGATACGACGCATAGGAGGCAGACCACCCTCCACCCCCTGCATTTGTGACTGAAGACGTTTTTAGGTCAAAAAGCCTTAATTTTAGAAGAAGCCAAGGTATAGAAACGGGCCCATCAGTATGGTAACAGTATTACAGCCAGAGGACGAGACGCATGTTGGGTCCCATGGAGTCAAATGGGCAGGAGGCAAATCCAGAAGCACACGGTCTCTGTCCTGTGAATTGAGGTTTAGAGACAGAGGAGGTCTCTCTTCTCGCGTCCGTTGTCGAAGCAGCTACTGTCAAAGCCCACGAAAGCACTCCTCGCACAATGTCCGTGGCTGTCCTCTCTCTTACCTCCTGGAGCCCTGGAGGCCTGCTCGTGGGGGTGAGCCCAACTTTTCCCCCTTGGCCTCGCTCAGGTGTGACTGTGAGTTCAGCACACCCCACTGCGGGTGCTTCTTGGATCTTCTGTGTTTTCACTCAGGCATCACGCTCACGCCCTCTCCTCTGGGCCCAGGTGGGGGGAGAACGTCGCTCATTTTATTTCTGCCACCTGTAAGGGGTCACCTCCAGGAGAGCCACTGGCTTTGTCCACCAGAGAGGAGAGGCTATATTTAGGGAGAGAACGCAGGGAAGGAGACTCGAATTCGGATACCTTGAAGGATTTCACTTCTCTGCCTCCGTCGCTCTCCGCGGCTATTTGGAGGATGGACTCACTCCTCCTGGCCGGCAGGAGCAGCCCTTGGCTGGCCCACCCTCGCCTGGGGCCGTGCTGGTCTGTCTCTCCAAACCTTTAAGACTGGCATCAACTTTGCACAGTTGGACCACTTTGGACAGGATATTTGGACAGTATTTTTGACTTGGTTAAGTCTTAGGTGGGAATTGAGAGATACTACATTGCCTGAAGGCTGTGGGCACCTTGCTTTTTATTTTCATCATGCTCCTAATAGTATCAGGTCAGGAGCTCTGCATACAAAGGAAATCCACAGCTGATTCCTGGCAAAGGCAAAATAAAGCAAACATGCTTAGGTTGCTCCATATTCTGGCACCCTCCACGGCTCTATGGCCAGTTAAAATCTGATCTCAAGGGCGCCTGGGTGGCTCAGTCGGTTGAGCGACTGCCTTCGGCTCAGGTCATGATCCCAGGGTCCTGGGATTGAGTCCCACATCAGGCTCCCTGCTCTGCGGGGAGCCTGCTTCTCCCTCTCCCACTCCCCCTGCTTGTGTTCCCTCTCTCGCTGTGTCTCTCTGTCAAATAAATAAATAAATAAAATCTTTAAAAAAAAAAAAAATCTGATCTCAAGAGGACCAGAAGTTCTAGTCTGTTCCTTTACACCAAAGCTCACACCACTGATTGGAAAGTTCTAGCTGAAGGAGCTAGAAGTTCTAGCATGTTCCTTCAGACCAAGACACAGACCGTTTGTTGATTGGTGGGGCTGTTTTATTTATTTATTTATTTATTTATTTTTTAAAAAAGATTTTATTTATTTATTAGAGAGAGCGAGCATGAGCAGGGGGAGTAGCAGAGGGAGAAGCACACTACCGCTGAGCAGGGAGCCCGATGCGGGGCCCGATCCCAGAAACCCTGAGACCATGACCTGAGCCAAAGGCAGACGTTTAACCGACTGAGCCACCCAGGTGCCCCTAGGTGGGGTTTTAATTTTAAGCGGACAACAAAGCCTGAACTAGATAGAAGTCCGGAATCTTAAATTCAATCCAGGTGAAGGAGGGCGGTGGGGCGGGCCTTTCTGGGGTCCCCCAAACCCCACATCTTCTATTTTTGGATGCCTGCACACACTCTTACATTGGTGAATGAGGCTACTGTCCTTCGTGGTGTTGTTTCCTGGTGGTTATGACTATAGGTGGAGTGAGAGTTTGCACATGACCCATTGCGCCTCCCGGGGTTCAGTAGCAACCTTAGCTGGCTTCTCGGTACAATCCTATTTCTAAGTGTTTTGGTAGAGTAATCAAGTTGAGCAATTTGCCGAGGTCCCCCAACTGGTTAGTGATACAAGTCGGGACCCGGGCAGAGTCTGAATACTATCCAGGCTTGTGTCCAGCACCACCTTTCCACCCGACTGCCCAAATTTCAGTCGGCTCCTTTGAATCTTTTTATTACTTTGTCGTGACTCTCCACATGGTCAAGTTCAACGTTTACATACTGTTGATGATCAGAAGGATTTCTGTTGAGGTTTTCAGAAATGCTGGTAAAGACACTGTTTCTCCTAAGGTCGGCAAGTGCCCCGGATTCACGATTCACGATTTACGAAGCAGTGTCTTTTTCCCGCAGGTGCACTTAGAACTACCTCCCAGTTCTTCAGTGGTGCAAGCCCAAGAAGATTTTGATCTGCTCAAATCAAGCAATATTAGAAGATATGAAGTCCTTAGGGAGATCCTGACAACGCTCGGCCTAAACTGTGACATCAGACACGTTCCTGCCTTAACCCCTCTTTACTTACTGCCTGCGACGGAGGTGAGTGTGTGCTCAGGCAGGAAGGGGACGACCCCTCGGTCGCCTTTCTTCCAGACGGCGACCCTGTTCTTTCTCAGTGGTCTCGATTTTGATTTCTGTTTTTATTTGGCCTTCAGGTTTGGGAACCGTGTTAAAGATATCCAAGTATAACTGATATTTGTGGTGTTTGTAGGTAAGGGTGGGAGAGAAGACTGTTGGAGGTTAGAAGGCGTTGTATCTTAAGGGTCACGGCCTATCCACTTTAGGGGGCAGAGGGTCACTCTTTTATGTGTCAAGAGTGTATTTGGAAACCACAATTTATTCATTTGGGATTAAAGACCTTTGTTTTGATCCGGGCCTTTTTCAGGGAATTTTTGGACAGGAAAAATTCATTTGTGCTGATGTCTGCCCTCTTGTGGCAGAAGGGGCTCCGAGTTCAGTTTCTGTCCTCTTGTTGTGTCTAAAAGGGAAATGCCTGAGGAGCTGGGAACGTATTCAGGAATTTTTCTGGGCTTTTGTCAGCACTTGATGCCTGTGGTTGTTACCTGGTTTGGGCTGGTTGCCAGATTCTTAGGGGTGTCTCCTCCTACTAACCCCTTTGCTTTGCCAAGCTGTCAATCTCTTATTGATTGTGGCAAGGTATTTGGAGGTCTTTTTCCTGTCTCCCCTACATAGGGAAATTTGTGAGTTTAGTGATATAACCCTGCAGTTTCAGCAAATGCCTGATGGTCCAGGTGACTCTAAACACCAAACTTACCTGCTTTCTCTTGAAAAGAACAAAGTATACCTCCTACCTCAATATTTTTAAAAGAGAAGGAACTCCCTTTTGGGTTATACTCTATCCCTTGGCAAACTTAGTTGTTGGAGGAGAGCGGAGCTGTGGGCTGTCTGGTTGGGATGTGCTCACTTGGAGAAGACAGCTATAAACTCCACGTGCGTATAAGATTAGGATACCTTATAGGATTATATGAGGTTTGCAAGAAACAATGTATGTGAATGTTTTGTGTAAATTATATTATTTAAAAGACAGTCCAATTATTAATATTATTAGTTTAGAGTTTTAATAAGTTACATGTGTATAATGTACCTAGTGCCTGTTATCTAGTCTAAAAAGACGTCAGGTAATGTTTTAAATTTTAAAAATGAATGATATTGCAATGGATTTTTTTTCCATTTAAGAAACATTCTTTTATTTCATTTTAATTGTTGTTTTTAGCCATTTGTACTCTTTTAAC
>NC_138369.1:185833965-185848249 GCF_054177405.1 Leptonychotes weddellii | reverse complement strand
TTTTTTTTTAAAGATTTTATTTATTTATTTGACAGAGAGAGACACAGCGAGAGAGGGAACACAAGCAGGGGGAGTGGGAGAGGGAGAAGCAGGCTTCCCGCTGAGCAGGGAGCCCGATGCGGGGCTCGATCCCAGGACCCTGGGATCATGACCTGAGCCGAAGGCAGACGCTTAACGACTGAGCCACCCAGGCGCCCCCTCTTTTAACTTTTTTATTTAAAAAAATTACTTTAAAAGTTTATTTTAGTAATCTCTACACCCAACATGGGGCTCGAACTTATAACCCCAAGATCAAGAGTCCCATGCTCTTCTGACTGAGCCAGCCAGGTGCCCCAAACTCTTTTAAATGGGTGCTCTCGGAGATTCATGGTATGACTTTGGTTTGTGCCTTTATCTTGGGACTTCAAAACTCCACATCTTTGTCTCTATTTTAAATGTTCAGTTAATAGAAGGAAAAGCATCAGATCCAACTTGTGACTTACATTAAAATAAAGTGTGTCCTCAGAGCTTTCCCTCCTATAGGCGGCCCACCCATCGCCCTCCCACTTTGGAGGGATGGGGCAGAGCCTTGTGGGTAAGGGTTACTGGTCCCAGGGGAGCTGTGACTGTCACTTTCCTAAATCTTCTCACTCCCTCCTTTCCTGGTCATCGAGGGCTGAGACCGGTATGTGAGGAAATGCCTGCTTGTTCTGAGGTCCCGAGTGAGATAGACCAGTGACAGTGCTCCTTGACCTTTCCTGGGAGTTCTGACCGCACTGGTCTGGGGACTCGCCCCTCTGGACTCCTGGATGTATCAGTGAAGAAGAAGCTGTGTTCTCAAGGTTCGAACTCTGGGCATTTCCCGTGGTTCTTTAGGATGGGTATAACCTGAAACACCTAAGCAGAGGCTTTGTATTGCGTGTCTGCTTATATTAATGTACCCAGTAGATGCTTCATGGTTTTGTCCTTTCCGTTCTTTAAACTGCGTGTGGGTGGGGGGGATACATTTCCCCTACTGATTGGTGACCCTGACTCACCAACCTTGGGAATGAAGTGCTTGAACAAGATTAAAGCAAGTATTCGTTCTATATACAGACACACGACACCCCACACAGACTCCAAGGCTACCAAGTTCCTCTTTACATAACAAGTTTGGTAAAGAGCCGTTTCCAGAAACGTTCTCTTCTCATTTTGGGTCTCCCAATTGGTCTGGTTGCTCTTGGATCTCTACACTGTGGATTACTTTTTCTCCCGACTGCTTTTCTCTGAATTCCTTTTTACTTGGGGAGCCCAAGGAACCGAGTGTGTGAGCATGCGGTTGTTGTGTATATCCTCATTTCTTAGTTTTATCGTCTCCTAGAAGACTTTGAATCTGCAGTTAAAGGAAATATAAGAACTCAGGGTGTTAGAGTATGTTTTCCTGGAATACAAATTCTTTGAAGGATTATCATGCAAATGAATGTGAAGGTAAACTGATCCACACCTTGATGGTCTTTCTGCAGGCAGCTGCATAATTCCTCGGGGTCTTCTCCTAATGCCGAGGTGGAGACATCTAGGAGCATCTTCTAGTCATTGTGCAGGTGGCTCAGCATTTACAGATAGTTGGGGATGACAGATTGGGAAGAGAGCTGGGTCGTACATTCTATTTGGTTTTCTTTCCTGCAGCCTTCTTACTAGATCTCATAGATCCCCATGGAATGAAGGCACGTGGAGAGGATGTTGTCATCCCAGCATCTGCACTACATGGCCCATCCTTAGATTCATCACCTGCCCTGTATGTAGATTCCATGCCTGCGCTGGCTTCGGGCTCCCGGCTACTCTGTGCTGTTGGGAATCAACCACCTCTCACCACACGGTGTCGCTGCTGAGCTAGGCTGCCTGTGAACAGACTCCCTGGACTGGAAACAGCTCAGACTTTTTTTTTTTTCCCTCTCTGCACCAGCTCCACATACGTTAGTAGTTTTCCATTATATTGGTGGCACTTTCTTTTGGATCTGTAGGAATTATTTCAGCGTCACAGTTAATATTCACCTTTCATTAAGCATCTTGCTGTGTACTAGGTACTGTTCAAGGAGGGGATATGAAAGAACACAATAAACACACTAGTTATCAGCTGTGTTTACAGAGTTTGGTGCCTAGGCCCTCGTTCTGTAGAGCAAATGGTACAGAAGGTTTACGAGGTACCTGTGAGCTTCCACATCACTCCGATACAAATGGAAAAGAAAGCATGGTGACCCAGGTAGAAAAAAGCACTCACCCAAAGAACAGTCGATTCTTGGTGTTTGCTGGGGATGTGTTCTGAGACCTTTCCCGGCACCCACACGCCCCAGCAGCATGTGATTTCCCCTATAAAATCCACTCATGTATGGCCTCGTATGCGTCACCATGCATGACACCACGAGGAAGCAGGGCTCGGCTGAGGTGCGGCCTCTGGGTGACCGGGGACTTCCCGTTGAATCGAAACTCCCACGGGGCAGGATTGAAATTCAGGCCTCAGCAAAATTATTGCTCTGTCCAAACAAAACACACGAGCACGTGTACCCCACCAGTGTGTCTACAGAAGAAAAGACTGGAGGGAAATACAGAAATCTAGGGTATATTTCTGGATGGTGGGCTTTGGGGTGATGATACTAAACTTCTGTATGTCCTAAATTTTCTGTAACGTACATGTATTATTTTTATAAGGAGCATAACCGGTTATTAAAGATGCACACAAATTACTCTCACTGGACTTTGAAGGCATCCCAGAAACGGTCACAACTTGAGTGTTGAGAAGTAAGGACTCTTGTGTAGATATTGATAGTTTATTTAATATTCGACGTCTATATTAGTTACTTTAACAGCGTTAGCTTTGTTAGTAACGCCTTGACTCTGTGAATGGCCGGTGATGGCTACGCTGCCGGGTTTAATCGGGGCTCTCACCTTCCCGGCGGGCGCCCCCGGGCCTCAGCAGTGCGTTCACGCCTGCTTCTGGGGGTCCTGGCGGAAGCTCGTAATTCGAGTGCCCCCAGCCCTGCTTGGATGTTTCTCGATGGAACCCTTCGAACTGTTTCTCAGAGAAGACACAGCTGTGCTGACGTCTCCACAGGGAGCCCTTTCAAACAGCTAACTTCCTTCCCGGAGGTGTGAGTAGAGGGAGAGGCTCAGAGGACATGCGGCTGACCCCGGATTACTGGGTCGCCACCACACTGACCTCCTGCCCCTGGTGCCGGCTGGTGGTGCTGCTGGCAAGTTAGGAATACCTCTTTCCTGTGGGGGACCCGCGTGTGTGTGTGTGTGTGTCCCGCGTGTGTGAGTGTGTGTGTCCGATTTGATAGAAAAACACAGCTCGTTCCCTTGCAGAACCTAAAGTCCCACGGAAAAACTCACTCTCCCGTTTCCATTTCTCTGGGCTCTGTTTCCATGTTTGTCTCTGCCGGGGGGGGGGAGGGTGTGCAGCGAGCCCGAGGGGTTTGTGCTTGGAGGGGCAGCTGGTTGATTGGGACAAGCCGGAATGGGATCTCAGTGGGTTCCTTTCGACCCCCCAGCCGGACCAGGGGAGGGGGGAGAGGATGGGAGTGCGCACAGCCTGCTTGGCATGCTCCCCTACCCTGGGACATCTTGCGTGGGGTCTGGGGCTTTCTGAAACTACAAACCTGGCATTCTTTTGGGCGTTCCTTGTGGCTGGTAGCTGATGGTATGGAGGCGTCCTAAGACAGAGGCGGGCAGGACGGTGGCAGGAGTCCTGCCAGAGAGAGGGTATGTGGTTCCTTTGCCTTGGGGCTGTGATGTAACCGTAACAAGAAGTGACAACGGGGGTTGTTTTTAAAGCAACCCGGCAGAAATTGTCATGTTGTGTGTAATTTCGGTAGTGTGGGTGTTGTGGGATGGGTCCTCTATGCTTTAGAACAAAAACTAGTATCGCATTTCATTTTGATTCAACCCCAAATCATTTGCCGTGGAATGCCTCCTCCCCCACCAAAAAAGCAGGTAGGAGTAGTTTCAATACCTGTAAAAGTATTAAAATTTCCTAGTGTAGTCCCTTCCACCCAGGGAGCTGCTTTTCTGATGTTGGTTGCTTTAGGAAGAAACCGAGACTAAATCATACCACATGGTTCTTATTCTTCCTTCTCTTAGCTGATCTCTTCGTTTAGCGAACATCTGAGTGCCTACTATGCGTGAGACCTTTCTGTGGAAGTCTGGAAAACAGACACATTCCCATCTCGTGGCATGCCATATAGGAAACCAGGTGCCTCCCCAGGTGTCTCGGCCTCATCTGGACCTCACGGTGGCCCTGACAGGTGGGAAGCCAGGGCAGGGATCCTTATCCTCCGGAGAGCAAGCCGGGTTGTGGAGCAGTGAAGCATCTCATGTATTTTTCTGAGTTAATTGAAATTCTCTAATTAAAAAAAAAAACAACCCTTGCTTTCCATGTTTTAGCTTAGTATTTGGCGTGGCAGCCTCCCTCTCTCCACCTTTAATCTTAGTTCTGAATCTCAAGTAAGTACGGTGAGATGGAAACTTCCAGTGTTCCTTTAAAACACAGCTTAGAAAATAATTTTTAGAGATCCAAATTAGAGAGAAACTCAGAATTCCAGGTGCGCCCCAATGGTGTTTGACACGTGGCTAAACACAGTGGTGGGGTAGCTATTTTATACTACGGCCCGAGCTAACGAGCAGCTAGCAGATTAAAGCACACATTTAAAAGCTTTTATAGCTATGAATGTTTAGGGGGTCTTTCATATACCTTTCTCTCCTTTCTTTCTTCCTTCGCCTAAACTGGAAACGCTTTGTTCATTTTAACTGACTTCCTGTTAACGCACACAATGCCTACATAGCAGAGATGACATGATGGGTTTTGACGTTGAAATGCAAAAGAGGCAATACATGGGGTGTTTTCCTAAGCTAAGGCAAGTCTGCCTTTTGTGGGGAGAGGCTTTTCAGCTACCTTATAGACCGAATTGTTATTTGCATCTTACTTTCACAAGAATGTTTCCAAGAGACTCCTGCAGAGTAAATACCTCTGGGCCGCAGCCCAGGCAGGGACCGATAGGGTGCTTGTGGGAGACCCAGGCGGACGCCGCTTCGGTTGATTTCCACTCAGAGTGGGTGCTGTTCTAGTTCCGTTCCTGCCGGCCAACCCCGGGGGAGAGGGGTAGGCGAGAGGGAGCGTCTCTCCCTACCGTTTCCTTCTGCGGGTAGCACCCTATCCAGGAAGGGCGCTTTTATTTCCTCAGACTATTTATATCCACTGCTTATGCAGTCACAGATCTGGGGATGGGAAACAGGCCCTTCTGGAATAAAAAGTCCTCCAAAACCAAATGCTTTCTGTCTCCTACACCAGCTCCCTAATAGCTGCCATGTGTGAGCGGGTACGGATTATGGCCTTGCCTCCTGGGGAGGTCGACTGACGCTGTCTCTAGAAGTCTTGCAACGTTCTTAGGAGCAGAATTTTTGTCTCCCAGGCCTACAAAGTACATCCCAGGGGATGAGCCCACACTGGCCCTGGGGGGGAGGGCACGGCCAAGGGTGCCCGTGGTGGCCGCTGAGTGCTGGGGCCGGTTCTGCCCAGCACCGAGACCTGAGCACCATGGATGACCGTCCTCCTGCAGTTTTCGGGCGTGGGAATGACAGGCGGGGAGCACGTTCTTTTTCCATTCATGCAAAGAATTCGGGAATGTCGCTGCGGGAATTGGGCTGTTTTGAAAAAGTGTTGATCACGTTTCGGGGTTTTAGAACTGACAGGCCATTTGTGGCCCCGGATGGCGTGTGATCTTGTTTCCCCTGCCTGTGCGGGAGGGTAGAGGCAGCCCCGGGTGCCAGGGTGGTGGTGTTCTGGGACCTCCGCAGGGAGGCTGGCTGGGGCCGTCCAGGCCAAGATCTCGCTGGCTTCCTTGCGAAAGCCGGCCAGCGTGGAGGCAGGAAAACTCGGCTAAGGTTAGTCTGTCTGTCTGTCTCTTTCTCTCGGAGATCAGACAGTGCTGCAATCACTCTCAGTGTGTTCTCGTTCTGGCTCCCCGCAGCTGCCTACGAGGAGGTGCATTTTTCCAGATGCTGCAGTGCCAAGTGTGGCCTCACACGGCCTTCCAGATACTGGAAGTTTCTAGAAAAACTCTCTGTTATCCTCCTGCTTGTGTTGTATTTTTCTTTCTTAAAACGTTTTCTGGCTTTGGTTTAACCATATAATCAGTGGAAGAAATACTGGAGTATAGACTGTAATTTTGGTTCTTACTGATTGTCGGACATCCTGCCCCTCATAAAAATTCTAGAGTTCAGACCCCATTGGGTGACTTGAGGAACGTGGCTTTGCATGAACACATTTTAGAGCCTTTAGAATATTTGTTTTAATGGATATTTTTTAGTGGTATTTGAGTCTTTACAATTTTAGCATGTGAATTAACCTATAAATAAATTTTAAACGAATGAATAAATTGAATATATGCATATATTCCTATGTTTGCTTTAACGAAAACTTCTAGAAAATGCTTATAAGATTGCTGAAATAGAACCTTCGTTTGCAGAGAGGTCTTTTTCCCTGAGGATGAGAGAAGATTTAGGTGAAAATATCTAGATTCCTGCTAAAACGGAAACATACTTTCCCATTGGCACACGGAGATGTACAACATGATCTTGTGGTGTGGGTGTAAGTTCTCGCGTGTGTCTCCTGTGTGTGTGTCCGGGTGTGGGGAGATAGGGCTTCTGGGTAAAGAGAAGGATTGTGTTGGCACGTGGCTCTTTGCACCTCCTAGGTTTAAATTCAGATTCTAAATAGAATATCTTGCAAACGCGGACCAGGCATCCCCGGTCAGCAGGATCACCCAATTCTGAATGGGCGCCTCGCTGGGCTGTTTGTTGGTGTCAGAAGCGCGAGTCTTTCCTGCTCCCTGAACTGTGAAAACGTGTAGTTAAACCCACTTGCCTCCCATAGGCAAAGTAAAAGTTTGACGATTAAAATGAAAATTAGAAGTGAGTATTCTAAGAAAACTTGTAAAGTTTTCCTTTTTTAATGCCATAGGAAAGTATTTGACAAGTTGTTTTCTTGTCTTTGAGCAGAAATGAATCCTCCATACAGCAGTTTGTTAGTGAGTAATTGGATGATGGCACCACTAATCCCCCTTCCTGTTTTTATTCTCAGTAAATAAGGAAATGGGGCTTTTTTTTTTTTTTTTTAATTTATTTGACAGAGAGACAGCGAGAGAGGGAACACAAGCAGGGGGAGTGGGAGAGGGAGAAGCAGGCTTCCCGCTGAGCAGGGAGCCCAACGTGGGGCTTGATCCCAGGACCCTGGGATCATGACCTGAGCCGAAGGCAGACGCCCAACGACTGAACCACCCAGGTGCCCCGGAAATGGGGCTTTAAAAAGAAAACACCAAATTGTGGTTTTATAAATTAAAAATGATGCTCCGTTTTTTTTTAAGATTTTATTTATTTGAGAGAGAGAGAGCATGCGAGCACAAGCTAGGGAGAGGGAGAAGCAGATTCCCTGCTGAACAGGGAGCCTGACACGGAGCTCGATCCCAGGACCCCGGGATCATGACCTGAGCCGAAGGCAGACGCTTCACTGACTGAGCCACCCAGGCACCCCGATGCTCCATTTTTTTGAGGGATGGGGGAATGGGGAATGTCCAAACTCTTTCTGCCTTAGAATTGTCTAGATTATTACTCTAGTGCTTTCCACAGGCATGAATATTGAGGTTTTTCCTCTGGCTTTTTTAGTCTGTAGAGTGCCTTACAAGTCAAAGGTCTGTAATTTTAAAGATTCTCCTCTTTTGCATGTATTTTGTTTCGGTGATGATGGGATTACGTGTGATGTTTCAGACTGGCCAAATGAGTTTGTCGTGCAAGGTGGCTTTTTAATTTTTTAATTTTTAATTTTTTTAATTTTAATTTTTTTTTAAAGATTTATTTATTTGACAGAGAGAGACACAGCGGTAGAGGGAACACAAGCGGGGGGAGTGGGAGAGGGAGAAGCAGGCTCCCCACCGAGCAGAGAGCCCTATGCGGGGCTCCATCCCAGGACCCTGAGATCATGACCTGAGCCGAAGGCAGACGCTTAATGACTAAGCCACCCAGGCGCCCTGCAAGGTGGCTTTTTAACATGACCAAATCTTCTCTGTTCTGTTGTGGGAGGGTAGATGAGATGACCTTTCACATTCTTTCCAAGACTCTGGTATTGATGCTGGTCCCAGCAAAGCAATCAGATGCAAAAAAAAAAAAAATTAAACTTTTAAATAGTTCCTTTGGATGCATTTTTTGGTAAAAATTTGTGGTTATTACCATTTTCATCTTTATACTGGAACAATTTGAAATCATTGATAGGTGCCTTTGCCCAGTTAATTTGAGCACAGTGAAAGACTGTTTTGCTCTCTGCTTTATTTACTTCAGGTTTTTTCTCAAATTGATTTTCCTGTTAATTTAAGAATTACCAATGCAATATATAGGAGCCTCAAATTTGCACTCAAGTTATGGTTTCAAAATTTGTGTGCTAAATGGGCTGTTTTAAAATTTTGGTTATTTATGTCAGTTGGGTTTCCTTACCAGCTCACATATGTTCTCATGCTCCCTAATGCAATTAAATACCATCTTGTGGTGCTGTTGATGTCCGATGCTGACCTGCTGGATCCTGAACACACTGGGAACACACAGGACATCTCTTTCTACCTCTCCAGGGTTTGACTTGGAATACAACAGCCTTGTTTCAGATGTCTCTGAAACAGTCCTGTTGGACCCCTAGTAATACCGTGGTACATATGTGTCCTTCCTGGGAATCAGTGCATTTGTGTTGGTAGGTTAATACTTTTCTCATATTTAAGAAAATGGTTTCTTTTTTCTTTTTCATAATAACTGTTAAACTGTACCCACATGTCAAAGGAAACGTTTTGTAGAAAATTTCAAATGTACAAAAGGAAACAGAAAATGAAATGAACTCATGAACTCTGCTTCACAGATTTTTATTCCGGCCAGTCTTACTTCGTCTAATCCTGTCCACTCCTTCTCCATATTATTTTGAAGCAAATCCCAGATATTTATATCAGATTTTTCATCTGTAAATATTTTAGTGTTTCTAAAAGATGAGAGCTCTGTTTAAAATCATAACCAGAATACCACTGATACACCTAAAATAAATCCGTTCCTTCGTATGATCTCAAACCCAGTTGGTGTTCCATTTTCGGATGAGACATATTTAAAGATGGGCCGTATTATCCGTGCATTGTGTACAGGCATGTTGGTTCCCTTCTTTATACAACAAATGCAAGAAGGAAGCAACTAGGTAGAAGCCAGTGTAACTTTTTTGGGGAAGTGATTTAGAAAGTAGATTTTTGTGTCTCTTGAAATGCCGTGTTTTAGCCCTTGTTTTGAGGCCGTCCTGAAAATAGCAGCAGATAATCATTTGTAATAGCATGCAAAACAACCGTGCCTAGAAATGCAGCAGATTTGTGTGGCGCTTGCCCGTTCAGAGCGAGGCAGGAGTTTCTCTCCCTTTCTTTTCTGCACAAGAAGTCCTGGTTTCTTCAGCGGGGACGGTATGGATTTTTGCTCCGTATGCTTTCGGTTCGGGTTGATGTTTAGCCTTTGACCCAGCCACTTTCTTACAATAAACAGTTTGTTGATGAGAGCAGCTGCCCACCAGATTGTTTCCAGATTGTTCTCTCCTGGCTGAGGACAGAGTGCACCTTACGAAGAAGTTGGCTTGGAGCTGTGGCTTCCACTTCTTATAGGTCTCCCCCTTTGAGGCCAACTGTCGGCCTCTGAACATTCTCCTAGTTGCATCCAGTAAATGGGTGAATCCGCGGCGCTAGAAATCGGGCCTCCCTTACAATCCTATTTTATTTTATTCTCTGAAGGAATGATAGCATTTTCTAGAAGTTTCTGCCACACGGAGCAATTCCTTATATTCCAGTAAGAATTCCCAGTATTCGGTATGTGGAAACTAGGGTGGTGCTGTGTCGGGAAGTAGACAGAACACACTTTATTTTGTATAGGAGTCTGTGCTCCTTGACTGTTCACAGGTTTTCTACACAGTTAAGGAATGAGGTTAACTTTCTTTTTTTTTTTTTTTTTAAGATTTTATTTATTTGCGAGAGAGAGAATGAGAGACAGAGCATGAGAGGGAGGAGGGTCAGAGGGAGAAGCAGACTCCCCGCTGAGCAGGGAGCCCGACGTGGGACTCGATCCCGGAACTCCAGGATCATGACCTGAGCCGAAGGCAGTCGCTCAACCAACTGAGCCACCCAGGCGCCCTGAGGTTAACTTTCAAACTAAGCTCAGTATTGCCTGCCTGGTATTATTATCTTGCCCTTTCAAAATGAGTTCTCGTTTTTTTTTCTACTTTTGCAAGACAGTACTACATTTTTTTTTTTTTAATGCAAGTGACAGGTAACCTAATGACTTGGCAATTTATGTGACCCAAAGGTGCACCGTAGTTTGAATTTTTGCTGCTTCCCTAATCACCCCCCCGCCCCCCCCAGCTGTTACCTAGAGTGGATTTTCTGCTTGCAGCAGCCTTCATTAAGGCAAGGTCGGAGCTTTCAAGCATCAGAGCCAACACTTTTCACTAAACTGGCCACCAGGGGCTGCTGTCAGAATGGTGAGTCTGAGCTCACCTCCCTAGAGGCAAGTTTACTTTTTCTACAACCAGTAAATTTTGTTAAGCTACCAATCCTGGTTTCAAACCTCAGGTCTCATGACATGGCCTCCAGTCACCAAGCATGCTTACAGCTGTATCCCTTCCAGCCAGGTATTACGTAGGACCTGGACCCAGTTCAAGACCCAAGATGAAGACTTGTGTGTTTTTCATTCAGTGCCAATAAGCTGTTATTAATACACTGATTCCACATAGACCGAAAAGCTTCACAAATGTACTGGGGTTTATGTTCAGGGAGAGTAGGTCCTGCATTTGGACTGTTCCAGATCCAGGCCTCTGGGGAGGAAGGGCCCATGACGATGGCAATCTGGATTTTCGGGGAGGTGTTCTTACCCGGAGTGGCCTTAGCATCCTGCCCCAATGCAGGGGTCATGCTGATTCAACTAAAATGTGAAACGCTAGAAGGTGTTCTTGGTGGTGGTTTTGTTTTTTTGGTTTTTAGTTTTTTGTTACAAAGGCTGTGTCTTTGATGTTCCAGGATTGATGGCAGAACAAAATACACAGCGAATGTTGGAGCTGGAGGGGCCTTAGAGCCTGAGGAGCAAAACCCTTCGTTTTGACTTCAACTTTTTATTAAAAGAAAACCTAAAAAAGGGTGAAAGAATAGTACATAAACCGTATGTAGCCCCCTCACCTTGGTTCACCCTTGCTAACATTTTGCTACATTTTCTTGATAAAGAGGTTTGGGGTTTTTTTGTTTTGTTTTGTTTTTTGGAAGATGCATACTTTACTGCCTTTAAGTAAAACACAAAGCATACAACTTATAAGTTATTCATGGGAGCATGAGGCTTTGACATTGTTGCTTCTAGGGAGTTGGCAAGAGAGTGGTGTTAGTTTGTGCTTGGCCTTGGGCTTGTTTTCTTTATTTGAAGTAAAGCCTACTGGTTTGTAGTGGTTCTGGATGGCTGGTCATCCCCCTACTGGGCTATGCTGTGGGCACATCCCATCTTCACATCAGCCAACATATCTAAAATTCTTATGCTATATCTTAAAAGTCCTGAATTACAGAGCATAAAACATCTTGGAGCCACGTGTTAGGAGGGCAACTAGTTGATCTTTTATGCCCAACAAAGGGTTTCTACCCCCGATCTAGGGAAATTCCACTGATGACCACGTCATGAGTATAGGATTTACAATTTTTCTTTCAACTTTCCAACCCAAGTATTGTGACTTGGGAACTTTAGATCTGATTGCTTGCTTCCATAAGAACTTTTTTTTTGTGGGGGGAGGGGTAAACCGTAAGTAGTGTACAAACGCTGTTGTATTATTTATGTGACTATCTGTCTGCCCCATTAAGCTGTAATACAAGATCATTTGAAAGCAAGGACCATGTGTTGTTAATCTTTATGCCCCTTCCCAGTATTTGGCCTATAGTAGGCATTTAGTAAGAGCGTTTTGTTTGAACACTTAGGAAGCGTTTTGGCTTTTCCCACTAACGGATCGTGAAACGCTTCCCTGCTCCCGTGTCTGGGACACCCGAGGGGCTTTGGGAGACAGGCTGGCAGCAAAGAGCCCACCCAGCTCGGACTGGCTGTCTGTCCAATCTAGTTCTGTCACTGTTTATTCAGGTATGATGGGGATTTCATAAACAACCATGTTAAACAGTTTAAAAGAATCGGCTGTCAAGGAACACTGACCAGGTGGCGTTTAGGAGTGTAGGAGAAAGGCAGAAGGGTTTTATCTGTTATTTTTTTATTTTTATTTTTTAAAGATTTTATTTATTTATTTGAGACAGAGAGAATGAGATACAGAGAGCATGAGAGGGAGGAGGGTCAGAGGGAGAAGCAGACTCCCTGCCGAGCAGGGAGCCCGATGCGGGACTCGATCCCGGGACTCCAGGATCATGACCTGAGCCGAAGGCAGTCGCTTAACCAACTGAGCCACCCAGGCGCCCCGGTTTTATCTGTTATTAACGTGCTTTCCCATCTAGAAACTGCCGGGTTCGTGCTGGTCGGTCCGCGGCTCCTTGGGTGAACTATGAGTACCTTCCCTGTGAACGCACCGAGGCGGTGTCCTGTGCCCCTCGCCGGCCCCCACAGCGTGCCGTGCCCTGGGATTCTCTGAGCTTTCCAGGGTGTCCCGGTGACAGCCCGTCCAACAGAGAGATGAACCTTTCCTTAAAATGAGTGGCCTGGAGTAGGAGGCGCTCGGCCTTCCCTGAAGGCACCTCCGGCCGGCTCCATCTCTCCTTGCCAGGTAACACGTATTTCTTCCTATTGGACTTCTGCGGATGATGGCGCGGTTTTAACGGAACGTTAAACCTTGGCGACTACACATCGAATCTTGAAGCTGAGTCCTGGATGTTCCAGGTTTCTTAGTTTAAAGATGAAGAAACAGAGGCCCGGAGCAGGCGGTGCGGCCAGCTGGCGGATAGCGGGGCTGTTGACCCGATTCTGTGTTGGGGCTGGGGGGGGTGGGGGGTGGTCGGCTGCTTCCACGTGCCGCGCGCTGGGGGGCTTGAGGCCCGGCAGCAGGTGTTGAGCGGATGGTTCGAGATGGGTCCTCGACGTCAGCCTGCGCCTGGCCCGGCATCGTTCGCGGCCAGGGGCGTGTGCGCAGGACGGGCCGCCACGGGTGTCCCCCCTGGCGCGGGGCCCCCAGCACCGAGCTTTCCGGGCTCCCCCACCACCACTCACACGGGGGCCCCCCAGCACCGAGCTTTCCTGGCTCCCCCCCACCACTCGCAAGGGGGCCCCCCAGCATCGAACTTTCCTGGTTCCCCCGCCACCACATGCGCGGGGCCCCCAGCACCAGAGCTTTCCTGGCTCCCCCAACCACTCACGCGGGGGCCCCCCAGCACCGAGCTTTCCTGGCTCCCCCCCCCCGCGGCCCCGCTCGCTCAGGAGCCTGTTTGTGTTGGACCAGGACAAAGGGCGGGCGGTTCACACAGGCAGGCTTAATGAAGGCCCCGGAGACTTGTGCGGATGTAGAGCCCCAAGCCGCGAGCCCTGTCAGGGCAAGGCCGCGCCTCTCGCGGGGAAGCGGTGCCTGAGCCTGGAGCCGCAGGGCCTCCCCTTCTTTTAGCGCCGTCCATGGCCGGCTTCTGCTCTGCGCGCTTGCAGAATGGATTTCACCGCCAAAACGAGCCCATTTGGCCCCGTCGAGGTGTGATGCCTATTAAAAGCAGCCTCGTTAGAAATGCCGGATTCATTACCTCTGTTTTACTGCTCCGCCCGAGCCTTTTGTGGTCTTCACTAGTTGGCAGGTAACAAAAAATGCAGTCAATCTGTGGCCTTTCAGAGCCCGAGCCGGAGCGATACCGTTACCTAATAAAAGGAATACAGTTCAACAGACATTTATGGAGTGTCTACTGTGTCCCAGGCGTGGGGACCTAGAATGACTGCGACAGGTCCAGAGCCCGAGGGACTCCTGTCCGGGGGATTTAGGTACCTGATGCCCTCTGTCCTAAGCCCTTTGGTGTTGCTGGGTCACCATCCCAGGTGTGGTTTCGACACTAGTGAAGGATCGGCATGTGTTGAAATTCATCTTGCCGCTGGGCCTCAGGGCCCATCTGTGAGAGGTACTCACTTCAGAGAGAGCGCACCCCCCCCCCCCCCCCCCCGCCCCAGCCCCAAGCCTGCTGCGAGCAGCCCTGGGATCTCCCTCGGCAGGTGTGTTGGCCCCTGCCCAGTTTACCCTGACCCCCTGTTCTCTGCCCCTTCCCAGGCTATGGTGGCTCTG
>NC_138369.1:185782252-185833465 GCF_054177405.1 Leptonychotes weddellii | reverse complement strand
AGAAAATATAGTCTAAACAAATCAGAAAAGACCTGAAGCTGGGGGAAAAGAAAGGGAAAGAAAGAAAAAAGAAAAAGAAAAAAAAAAAAAAGAAAAAGAAAAAGATAAAAACAAACAAAAACAGAACAAAACAAAAAAAAACAGAATATGATCAGATATGATCAGGCTGGTGTATAGATCAGTGCCACACACTAGATTTTGTGTGTATTTTGGTCTGTTAGAAGAAAGTGCCTCCCAAAATTTTAAAGAAAGAAAAACTTGTATATGTACAAAAATAAGGGTTGATATGATGAAGGGATGGAATATGACTGTAAAGACGAAAATTATAAAAAATTTTATAAAAGGAATTGATAAGAAGTTGTTTGAAAAAAGAAAGAAGAGGATTTAAAGAAAAAGAAAGAAAGAAAAAGAAGGGAGAGAATGTGATCGGGCAGGAGAGTAGAACAAAGTCATACGCTGGTGATTTAGGGTATATTTTGATCTGTTAGAAGAAACTGTATCTCAAAATTTTAAAGAGAGAACAATTTATATATATATGCCAAAAATAAGGGTAACTACTATGAAGGGATAGAATATGACTCTAAGAATGAAAAATAAAAAAAGATTTTTTTAAAAAGGGAATGATAAGATGTTGGTTGATAAAAGGAAAAAGAAAAATTAAAAAAAAAAGAAAAAAAGAAAATTTAAAAAATTAACTTTGAAAGACTAAAGAATCATGGTAAAAAAGCCAGGGATTCTATGTGCATTATTCCCCTAGCGCTGGAGTTCTGCCGTTCTCATTGATCAGTAAACTTCGTCTTGGCTGGCTGTTTTCGATGATCTTCTGGGGGAGGGGCCTGTTGCCATGGTTCCCAAATGTCTTTGCCGGAGGCGGAATTGCCCCGCCCTTGCCGGTCCAGGCTAAGTCATCTGCTAGGGTTTGCTCTCGGGAGGTTTTGTTCCCTGCAAGCTTTCCGCACAGCTTTGGAGGCCGAGAGTGAAAATGGCGCCCTCCCAGTCTCCGCCCCGGAGGAGCTGAGAACTCGGGGCCCCGCTCCTCAGTGAGCCCCTGGAGAAAAGCAGTCACTCACTCCTGCCTCCCCGGTCTCCGGCCGCATTCTGTGCTCACCCAGCCTGTGACCGAGCATTTCTATCTCGGGCACCCGACCCTGTGTGGAGTCTCCAAACCCAGCAGATCCCTGCGGTGCGCTCCCGTGCCGCTTCTTCCAGGGGAGGAAGGGGAGTCTCCCCGGATCTGCCGCTTGTTGGGTCCCTTCCAGAAAGTGGTTGCTTTTCTGTTCAGAGAGTTGCTGCTATTCTTTTCTTCAATCTCCTGTTGAGTTCGTAGGTGTTCAGAATGGTTTGATCCCTATCCAGCTGAATTCCTGAGACCAGACAAAATCCAGGTCTCCTACTCCTCTGCCATCTTGCTCTGCCCCTGCTCTTAACCATTTTTTTTTTTTTTTAAAGATTTATTTACTTGTTTGAGAGAGCGAGAATGAGAGAGAGTACATGAGAGGGGGGAGGGTCAGAGGGAGAAGCAGGCTCCTCGCTGAGCAGGGAGCCCGATGCGGGACTTGATCCCGGGACTCCAGGATCATGACCTGAGCCGAAGGCAGTCGCCTAACCAACTGAGCCACCCAGGCGCCCGCTCTTAACCATTTTTAAGTGTAGAATTTAGTGGCATTAATTTCTTTCACAAGGTTGTGTAAACATTACCACTGTCTATTTCCAAAACTGTCATTTCACCAAACAGGAACGCTGTACCCATTAATCAATGACTCCCCATTCCTTTCTCGCCTCAGCTCCTGATATCCTCTCTTCTACTCTCTGTTTCTGTGAATTTGCCTGTGCTAGATATTTCACATAAATAGAATCATGGTATTTGTCCTTTTGCATCTGGCTTATTTCACTTAGCATCATGTTTTTAAGGTCCATTCATGACATGGCATCTATCAGAACTTCATTCCTTTGTGTGGTTTAATTAATACTCCATTGTATGCATAAACCACATTTCATTTGTCCATTTGTCTGTTGATTCGGCTGTCGACCCTTGGATTATTTCTACTTGGCTATTGTGAACAATGTTACTGTGAACATTGGTGTTCAAGTATCTGTTTGTGTCCCTGCTTTCACTTCTTTTGGGTATACATCTGGGAATGGAATTGCTGGACCATGTGTTAATACTCCTTTTACTTTTGAGGACCTGTCAAATTGGACCCCTTCTATCTTGAGACTCAGTATCATTAGACTCACTCTGAGGAATTAAGATGGACCTAACTAGAAAGAAGCATCATTGAGGGCCCCATGAGAGATCCTGCTTCATTGATGCCAGACTTGATATAGGACCAAGATGAGTGGTCTCCAACCCAAATGCCTATGGGGAAGAAGAGGTGGCATCTGAGATTCCAGCGGGAGAGTGTGTCCCCAAGTAATGAGGGCCATGCTGCTTGGCCCCAACCAGTTACTGCCATGTAGGAAAGAGTTTCCATTTATTCCAAAGCAACAGGATATTTGATGTGAAATGTCGTGATTTTTAAGAGTTAGCAACTAGTTCAAAATGAGTGGCCCAAATAAAAGACATCTCCTGTGGGTTCATTTTGGCCTGTGGGTGTCTTTTGGCAGTGGGTGACCTGGATGCTTGTGGGGATGGATTGGTTTCAGCAGTGTGTCACTAAAGCTACAAGCCCCTCCAGGTCCAGTCCATTCATTCTGGGGTAACAATGCTTAGGACTGGTGGCTGAGCATATTTGGGGACACAGGAAGGCAGGGGTCTTGGGAACCCAGACTGGGATGCAGTGCTATCCAAAGAGGAATCTGGACAAGGCGAGGGATGATCAGACTGCAATGGGGTCAGTGGGGCTGGGACAGAAGCATCTGCATAGGGGACCAGTCAGGTAAGGAGGAGAACACATCTTAGACCCTGCTCTGCTTGGTACTGGTGCTCAGAATAAAAGTCCACCCTGAAGGCTGCCAAATGAGCAATCCCTCTCTTAAATGAGGTCAGGACCAAAAACTGTCCTGCTCTTCCAGGAGGGACATCTTTTGATTATAAAGATCCGCTACGCTGTGTGCCTTGGTCACTTGTGCGAAGACACTCAGTCAATGTGAAATTGGCTGTGAATATTTTGTTCGGAAAATACTAATACCAAGAATTGGGTCGCTTCATATAAATTCTGTTAGGGCGCCTGGGTGGCTCAGTCGTTAAGCGTCTGCCTTTGGCTCAGGTCATGATCCCAGGGTCCTGGGATCGAGCCCCGCATCGGGCTCCCTGCTCGACAGGAAGCCTGCTTCTCCCTCTCCCATTCCCCTTGCTGTGTTCCTGCTCTCGCTATCTCTCTCTCTGTCAAATAAATAAATAAAATCTTAAAAAAAAAAAAATTCTGTGAGAGTAGAAGAATATCTGCTCCTGTTTTCCTGAGAGTATTCAACAGAGCATGAGACACCCATAAAAAGAGCTTGTATTCCATGTCTCTGTGGCTTCATTTTCTGATTTGCCCACTTCTGGTTGCCTAGCAACGGACACTGTTATGAGTGAAGCACAACTAATTCGATTATTTACAATGAGGCAAATGTTCTCTGAGATAGAAAACCTTTATTGGTTAAGATCAGTTATTTGGTGTTTCTTGGGAAAAGGAGCACCCGCACACAAACAGATGGCAATAAATATTTTGAGTCCATCGCTGAGTTAGAGGTGTGGCTGCATTTCACCCAGTGGATCTTGCTAGATGGGTGGACGTAGCAGATAGGACGAGAGATGGGGTGAAATGCTCTAATGTGATGTGACACAGAAAATTGTATGCCTCTGATCTTAGTTGCACTGCCCGTAGCAGAGGTTACAATATGTTAACTAACCTTAGAGTAGCCACTCCTGTGTATTTGCACTCAGTGTAAAAGTAAGCATTTATTTCTTCAGAAGTTGGGATACTGGTGTTTTTTTTGGGCGTGAGTGACTGTGGAGTCTCATGGACTTCAGTTATCGTTTAGTGTTGTAGGAGCTTGTTATTATTTACATTTTTTTCAAAAAAATCAACTTAAGTATGATTTATATTCAAGAAAATGCACCCATTTCAGTGTAGGGTTTGTTAATGTGTATGTCTGAGTAACCACCATTACAGTCAAGATATAGAACATTCCAGTATCCTGCAAGATTCCCTCCTTCTTTTCCTCAGTCAGCCATCATTCACTCTGCACCCCCATGACCAACGTCAGCAGTCTTGGATCTGCTTTCTATCACTATATAGATTAAATTGGTCTTTTTTTTTTACTATGTTATGTTAGTCACCATATAGTACATCATTAGTTTTTGATGTAGTGTTCCATGATTCATTGTTGGTCTTTTTTGAAGTTTCATCTGAATTAAATCATACTGTATATACTCTGCTTTGTCTTCTCTTTTTTAAAAACCAGCATTATGATTTTGAGATTCATCCATGTTGTTGCATAGATGAGTAGTTCATTCCTTTTTATTGCCACGTAGTGTTTGCATCATATGGATAAGCCATAACTTATTTACCCGTTCATCTGTTAGTGGACATTTGGATTGTTTGTAATTTTTGGCTATTGTGAGTAAAGTTATGCTATGACCATTCATGTACAAGTCTTTGTGTGGATGTGTGTTTTTATTTCTCTTGGGTAGATATTTAGGAATAGAATTTCTGGGTCATATGGTAAGTGTGTGTTTAATTTAGTAAGAAACTGCCAACTTGTTTTCCAGAATCACTGTACCATTTTTAAAAAGATTTATTTATTTATTTGAGAGGGAGAGAGAGGGAGAGAAAGAGAGCATGAGTAGGGAGAGGGGCAAAGAGAGAGGGAGAGAGAGAGAGACGCAGACTCCCCGCTGAGTGTGGAGCCCGATATGGGGCTCCATCTCAAGACCTTGAGACCATGACCTAAGCCAAAATCAGGAGTCAGACGCTTACCCAACTGAGCCATGCAGGCGCCCCTCATTGTACCATTTTATATTGACATCAGTAATCTTCAAAAGTTCCAGTTATCACTTCTTTGCCAAAACTAGATATTGTCCGAATTTAAAATTTAATCCATTCTAGTGGGTGTGTCGTGATAACTCATTGTGGTTTTAATTTGCATTTCCCTGGTGACAAATGATGCTAAGCAGTTTTTCATGTGCTCGTTGGCCAGCTGATGTTTTCTTTTGGGCAGTGTCTGTTCAAATCTTGTCACTGATGTTCTATGTTGAATTGTTGGTTTTCTTATAATTCTGATTTAAGAGTTCTTCCTATGTTACGGATTCAAATCTTTTGCCAGATATATGTATTGAGAATAGTTTCTCTCAGTCTGTTGTCTTTTCATTTTTCTTAACATTATCTGTTGATGAGCAGCAATTTTTTTTTTAAAGATTTTATTTATTTATTTGGCAGAGAAAGAGAGAGCACAAGCAGGGCGTGTGGCAGGCAGAGGGAGAAGCCGGCTCCCTGCTGAGCAAGGAGCCCGATGCAGGGCTCGATCCCAGGACCCTGAGATCATGACCTGAGCTGAAGGCAGATGCTTAACCAGCTGAGCCACCAGGTGCCCCAGTGAGCAGCAATTCTTAATTTTAATGAAATCCAGCTTATTATTTTCTTCTTTCCTGGTTCATGCTTTTGATTTATTTGAGAAGGGCTTTACCTGTCCCAAGATAAGAAAGTTTCTCTCATTTATTTTATTTTGGAAGTTTCATATTTCGGTCTGCAGTTCATTTCAAGTTTTGTGTACTGAGAAGGTGTAAGGGTCACCTTTGTTATGTCTTGTTTTGTTTTTTGCATATGGATGTTCAGTTGTTTCAGCACTGTGTTTTGAAAGATGATCCTGGGACGCCTGGGTGGCTCAGTCGGTTAAGTGTCTGCCTTCGGCTCAGGTCATGATCTCAGGGTTCTGGGATCGAGTCCCGCATCGGGCTCCCTGCTCAGCGGGGAGCCTGCTTCTCCCTCTGCCTGCTGATTCCCCTGCTTGTGTGCTCTCTGTCTCTCTCTCTGACAAATAAATAAGTAAAATATCAAAGAAAGGAAGAATGATGATCCTTTATCAAGTGAATTACCCTGGTGCTTTTGTCAAAAATCAATTGAATATGTGTGTGTGGCTCTATTTCTGGCCTCTATTCCATTTCAGTAATCTGTATCTGTATACTAATATCATACTGTCTTGATTGCTGCAGTTTTAGGATAAGTCTTGAAATCAGATTTTGTAAGACTTCCAACTCTTTTCTTCCCAAAATTGTTGGCCATTCTAGGTCTTTTCCCTTTCTGTGCAAGTTTTAGAATCAACTTACCAATTTCTACAAAAAATACCTGGGATTTTGATTGGGATTGCACTGAATCCATAAATCAATTTGGAGAAGAATTGACATCTTAACAGTATTGTGTTTCCTGATCCATGAACATGGTATATCTCTTCAATTATTTAGGGCTTTTAAAATTTTTAATTCAGGAGTGTTTTGTAGTTTTAAGTGTACAGGTCTCACACATTTTGTTTAATTTATCCCTAAATGTTTCAGATATATTGACGCCATTGAAAATGGTATTTAAAAAAAAATTCAGACTCCCAAGTATTCATTGCTAGTATATAGAAATACACCCAATTTTTGTATATTGACTTTGTATTTTGCAACCTTGCTAAGCTCGCTTCCTAGTCAAGTGCTTTTTTTGTGTGTGGATTCCTTGGGGTTTTCCTGTTGTATGCAACATGTCCCAATAAGAAATAAAGCCATATTCACCTTTTTTGAGATTGGCTAGTGTTACCCTACTGCTGTGGCTAATTCAAAGGGCCAGCATTTATGTGACTATAGAACATTCAGTTTTTGGTTTTACCTGAGTTGTATTCAATAAGCTTGAAATCTTAGAGAAAGGTAAATACTAAATTCTTGTGGTTTAAATGTTAACAAAATAACACTAATTAGGAGGCTTTTATGAATTTCATTGTGGTGAAATTTGATAGCAGTTGTTTTGTTTTCAATAGGACTGAAGCAGCTTTCAAAGATTTCAGATTTCTTTTTGAGGCTTATGTATCCATATCAAGACCGTTGCTTATCGGTGCTTTTTTTGCATTTTACCTCTTGGAATACAGATATATATGTGTAACTGGTGGAGTTTTTCTTCAGAAGGAATTTAATGTGCATTTGTATAATGAATGCTTATTAAGCATGGGCTATTTGCCAGATCTGGTGCTGGCTGCCATGGATACAGTTGGGAGCAAGACAGAAATGTGTATATGCTGTCTTTATGGAGGTTACATTCTAGCAAGACAGTGGGACATTGAATAAATGGTTATATAAATTATAGAACTGCAATTTGATAATTGCTATAAAGTCACTGTTTATGAATAAGAGTTCTAATGTAGATTGGGAGGGTTGTGGGTCAGAGAAGTCTTCCCTAAAGAAGTGACATTTTTGTTACAGTCCGGTATTTGAATTCAGAAAATGATAGATTTAGGAGTGGCATTTCCATACGGCATTGGTTGTCATTAGTAGAGTTAAGCCAAGAATCATGAATGAATTCTTTTTTCCTACATATGTTAGCAGCTACTTCTATAGTAAGTCATTGTAACTTGAGTGCATCTGAGAGGACGTATCAGGCAGACTGGCATCAAACAGGTAGTAATTTTGATATGTCTTGCAACCAGAATTTTATTCCTTTGTCCAGAGGTGATGGGAGGAGGAGCCTAAGTGTGTCTTGTGTACTCAGTTTTACTTGATGACTTAAAGTTGTATTTCACTACAGTGAATATAAATACTTAGGAGAATTATAGGTGGTATACAGTCATCCCTCTTAAGAGGTTCCAGGTCTCATTTTGTATCTTTTAGATTATCTTTGTTCTGCATAATTTCTTTGGCTCTGGGTAAGTCTTGAGAGAGTATGTGAAAGACGTGTAAGAACAAAACCCCCTGTGCCTTGCTTTCATCGATTTTATTTTGCATGTTTGTGCATCTCTTAAGTATTGCTTTCAAAAACAAATAATTGGGGATATTACTTTAGTGATTAGTAGACATAAAGTGATAATGTAATTCCTTGAGAATCTGGCTCCTAACTTGTATGCAAATAAGAATAAGTGGTTACATTTGAGGGGTCAGGTTGACCCACTTTGCCAAAGGATGTGTATATTTAACTAGTTTGAATGCGTTTTTTAAGCACTTGTCACTAGGTTGTAGGTTGTAGTCATACGTATACATACCTGTCCTTCCGCCCTTCTTTATGCTGTGGTACTATTTTTGAGACATCCTGGGTGCTCCATATATATTTCTTAGATGAATGACGTATAGGTGGCCCGTTGGATAATTCACTCCAGAGGAGATTCCCTGCTTTATTCCCATTCTGAAAGTGTTACCTGGTGCTAGCTGTTTCTTTTTGGTTTCATCGACTTCGAATGGAAATTTACATTGCCTGTAGCTGCTGAATAACCCTTTAACTCTCTGCTTGAGTTAATGAAAACTGCAGTTAGTTAAGAAATACTTGTTATCTGGATTATTTTCCCTTTATTTCTGTGATTTAACCTATTCACCGGTATGTGTCATTAGCCTTTGTGATGCCTTTATGACATCTGACTGTCCTGGGGAACTTGATAAAGGCAATTCAGATCTGTTCGCTTTATGTCTTAAGGGCATTGACCAAAGTTTAAGGCATTTGTTATAACTAATGGCCAGATGTGAGGTTTGGAGGTATCTTAGTTCAGGCTGCTAAAACAGAATAGCATAGACCAGGTGGTTTCTAAACAACAGACATTTATTTCTCACACTTCTGGAGTCTCCACGTCTGAGATCAAGGTTGCTGGCATGTTTGGTTCTGGTGAGAACCCTCTATTGGGGTGAGAGAGCTGTCTTTTTGCTGTGCCCCTGCTTGGTGGAGAGGGTGAAGGATCTTTCTGGAGTTGCTTTTATTAGGGCCATTCCCATATCCCATTCAGGAGAGCTCCACCCACCTCCTAATGCCATCACCTTGGGGATTTCAATTTCAATGTGAATTCGGTGGGTGGGGGGTGGTGGTGCACACAAATGTTCAGTCCATAACAGAGGGTTACTTTTGTATATTATTTATTCATTTTGTCTTCTTCCTCCAATAGAATTTATATCAAAGAAATAACAGTGAACAGGGATTATTCAGTTTAAAATTTATCTTGAGGGGCGCCTGGGTGACTCAGTTGGTTGCCTGGGTGGCTCAGTTGGTTAGGCAGCTGCCTTGGGCTCAGGTCATGATCCTGGGGTCCTGGGATCAAGCCCTGCATCATCGGGCTCCCCGCTTGGCAGGGAGCCTGCTTCTCCCTCTGCCGCTCCCCCCTGCTTATGTGCTCTGTCTCTCAAATAAATAAATAAATAAATAAATAAATAAATAAATAAATAAATAAATAAAAATCTTTAAAAAAATAAAATTTATCTTAGTTCTTCATGCAAAGATGGAAAGTTAGGGCTGTAGCTTCTGGTAGCTCACTTCAGCTCGCTTCTGACAACTTCTGGTGCTTGTTCAAACAGAAGCATTTCCTATTTTGCACTCCTCCTGGGCACTTTGCTTTTCCCTCTGGAACTGTCCTCTCCTGTTTTGTCCTGGAGTGCTCCTCTTGCTGTCCTTCGCACTGAGTTGTGAGCTTCTAGGCCAGGCTTATCCTATTATTTATCTTTATATCTCCATCAGGGCCTCCTTTGCAGTAGGTCAGCTACTTTGCTGCTTTATGTACCCCCTCAGCTTCCTCTCAGCCTATTCCATGTAGCTCTGTAGCTGAGTGTGGCTGGATAGAAGCACAACATTGGGTCACCTGCTCACTCTGAATTCAGAAACACTAACCTGGAGTGGACCCTGAACACTTCCACTTGCTCCTTCTATTTTCCCTGCTTTCCTCATTTTCTCACTCTGCCTTCTCAAACCTCTTTCTTCCTTTTCACTCTTAGTTGATGATCTTGCTGTTTCTTTATTGAGTAAAAAGACAGAAGGAATCCGAAGATGATGTCAGCAGCCTTCAGCCCGGGACTCCTTCCTACCTCCCTGCCAGCCTGGGAGCAGAATAGTGGTAGCATAGTTGAGTTCCCAGGGCTGTCCTGGATGGCTATGCAGCCAGCAGGGGTGAGGGAGGGCTGCAACCCAGTGGGGAAGCAGGCTGGTGTCTGGTTCCTGGAAGCAGGCGATGTGGAACCCTGTCCATCCCAGTGCTGGAGGGCTCTGCTCCTGAAGCTGACCTTTTTGCTTGAGCATCGGGATCCAGTCCTCACCTGTTCACCTGTTACCTTTCTGGATCGGACAGTTCACGTCATCATTAAAACACATGCTGTTATTTCTCTCATTTAACCAAACCATACCTGTTTGGAGGACTCCCTTCCTCCCTGTAGCCACTGCCCCCGTCTTTTTTTCCCCTAGAGGAAAAAAAGTTTGCCAAAGTTTTGTTCTTGGAGTCTGTGGTTTCTTTCCTTCCCCTAATAACATCAGACTTGCCTGCACCCAATGGGCTCTGCCTTGCAGAGTCCAGTGGTTACTGCTCAGCCCTCTTCTTACTGCCCTACCATCATCTTCCTGTCTCCTAGCTGCCTGTGAAACTGGACCCCAGAATTCCCAGGGAGCTCCCACACCCTATGCATGCACATTTGATTTTCCTTTGCCTTCTCAGTGTCCTTTGCAGACTCCTCCTCATCTCCCTGACATCTAAGCATTGACACCCATTGTGGGTTGAATTTTGTCCCCCCAGAACGTACATTGAAGTCCTAATCTCCAGAACCTGTGAAGGTGTCCTTATTTGGAAATAAGGTCTTTGCAGACATAATCCAGTTAAGATGAGGTCACTAGGGCTGGCCCTCATCCAATATGGCTAGTGTCCTTTGAAGAAGAGGACAAGAGACACAGACGCAGGGAAGGGAGCCAAGGATGGCCAGCAACACCAGAAGCCAGGAGTGGAGCCTAGAACAGATTCTCTCCTAGAGCCTTCAGAGGGAGCGTGGCCCTGCCGACGCCTTGATTTTGGACTTCCAGCCTCTGGAACTGTGGGGGGGGGTAGATTTCTGCTGTCTAAGCCCCGCAGTCTGTGGCACTTTGTAGTGGCAGCCCCAGGAAACTGGTGCAACCCACTTTTCATCTGCAGTCACACCCTCGTTGCTCTCAGCCTGTCTCCTGCCTTCAGATTATCATCCGCAGTCTGGAGATCCCCCATTTATGTCCTCGGTGTGGACCTCTCCCCTAGATCCCTGACTCACGTGTCCTACTGCTTATTCGCTGCCTCTGTGCGTTTCTAACCAGTGTCTCACATGTGATGTGCCCAGAACCGGCTCTTCCGGTCCACACCTGTTCCTTCCCTCCCCACTCAGTATTTCCGGGGGCAGCTCCATCCTTCCAGGTACTTAGGCCAGAAATGTTGGGCTCTTTTTTTTTTAAGAGAAGTAAGCCTTTATTTCCTTGTCTTACACATAAAGTTGGGTGAATTGGTTGCTTGGGCTCATTTTTGACTCCCCATTCCCTCTGACATCCCAAGGGTGATCTGTCAGCGCATCTTGCGGCCTCTACGTCAGTCTCATGGCCGCTGTGATACCTGTCCAGGTGTTAGCATCTCCCTCCCGGGAGCTTCAGAGGCTTCCTGACTGCTGTCTGCTCCCATGTGTTTGCTCCCCCTTAATCTGTGCTCAGGGCAGTTTGCTGAGTGAGTGATCCTGCGGTGACTGTGACCGCGGGAGGTCACCACACTCCCTTTCCCGAAGCCTCCAGGGCTCCTCATTGCCCCCAGAGTGAAAGCCCCAGTCCCTGCTGTGGCCCTTCAGGCCTTGCACGGCGTGGGTGCCCCTCTACCTCTGTCCTCTGGGCTCCTTGGCCACCTCCTGGCTTTCTCTGCGTTCTGGGCACTTCCCTCCCTCATGCTCCCGTTTGGGCCTCTGCTCCTCCTTGGAATCCTCTATGTAAATAGAGAAGAGCTATGGGCTTGTGTGGGTTACATTGTCCGACCCTCCTTTCTTCCCTCCCCCCAGGGTTCATCTGCCCTCCCCACGATGGCCTATCTCCAACACTTCTTATCTCTCTTCTCTGCTTATCGTCTCTTCCTTGGCACTTATGACTAACATTCTATGTCTTGTGCTGATGAATTTTTATAAAAATGATCTGACTCTCATGCTAGGATATAAGCCTTTTGAGGATGGGAACTTTGGCTCCTTTGTTCACTACTGAATGTCCAGAACCTATAAGAAAGTCTACCATATGGTGGTAGGCACCCCATAATATCATAATATTTGTCGCATGAATGGATTGACAAAACATTTTAGTTGAATCTGATATTTTTATAATAGTATTTATTTTACCATTTGTGTGTGTGTGTTGTTTTATCTTTTTTTTTACTTTTTAAAAAGATTTTATTTATTTATTTGAGAGAAAGAGTGTGTGTGTGAGTGGGGAGAGGGGCAAAAGGGGAGGGAGAGGGACCAGCAGACTCCGCACCGAGTACAGAGCCCGACACGGGGCTCAATCTCACGACCCTGAGATAGTGATGTGAGCCGAAACCAAGGGTCAGTCGCTTAACCGCCTGAGCCACCAGGTGCCCCCATTTTGTTTTATTTTTAATTATGATAGTTTTAAAATCTAGAGAAGAATAGAGAGAATAGTGTGACAGATACCCCAAATACACATGGTCTAAATTTAACAGTTATTAGTGTTTTGCCTTATTTGCTTCATCAGATACCATGACACATACACATTTCTACCATTAAGGCTGTGTTTCTACATTACCACGGTACCGTTATCATGCCTACTGGACCTGACAGTGAATCTTTGTTGTCTGATCCATACTGTCCAGATTCAAATTTCCCAATTGTTTCAAAATGTCTCTTCCAGCTCAATTGTTCAAACCAGAATGTGGTAAAGAGCCACTCACTGTATTTGATAGTGTCTTTCACGTCTCTCCTCATCCAGACGGGGTTTCACCCTCCCACCCCCCTTCTGCCTTTGGGGCCCCTGTGACATTGACTTGCCAATTCTTGTTTTGTGAAATATCTCACCTTCTCGATTTCTTCTGATTCCTTCCTCCCGAGGTTATTTAACTTGTTCTTCTGTCCTCTATATTTTTCGTCAAGTGGAAGTACATTTTAATGGTCCATTAGTTGAATTTAGTTCAGTGAAATTTCGTCTTTGAAGCTGCTTCTCTGCGGCCACATGCAGCTTTGGGGCATACCCTGTGTTAACAGAAGGGCACCTTTCCTCTTTCGAAAGGCCCAACATTTGCATGAAGGTGGCCTAAGAGCCTAGATCTGTGTTTACTGTGACTCTCTGATCTTAATACATTTGGTGTTGGCCTCTCAGGGTGATGACTCCCCTGATCCCGTAGTTCCCTGGTGCCCCACCTCCTACCCCACCCCGGAGGGAGGTCCCTCCAGGGTGGGGCGCCCACGGCCTGAGAAGAAGTTGCAGCCTGCTGGAGGCTCCAAGACCCCTTCTTGTTGTAGGGATTGGAATAGAGAGCTCTGTTCTGGATTAGGCAAGGTTTCTAGTAGGTTCTGCCTCCCTCCCAACCCCCCCTGGACCCACATTTGGACAAAGTGGAGGCCGCTGTTGGGTTCCCCATTATTTCCCCATGTAAAAGTCACGTTCCCCCTGCTGGTGACCTGTCAGTGGCTGGTGGGGGTCAGCTTGTCTAGGAGAGGGGGTAGAGGTCCTCCAGAGGGGGAGAGCGGATGCTCTTATCTTAGGGCCTTGTGTTCTGTGACTTCTGTTCTGGCATTTTACAGTATTTCCCGAGGTAGGATAATGAATTTCCTTGAGGGGCGAAAGTTTAAAGCTGTAAATTTCCTGCAAAAGGCACAGACTAGAGAATTACTAATGAACTCTAGAGCCGGAGAAGACTTTTAAGGATTTACGATATAATGTAGGATAGAAAGTTTAATAAGGTGCATTTATTTCTTTGGATCCTGGCTTCTGAACAGTTTACAGTTGATCCTCGAACAGTGTGGGAATTAGGAGAATTCCCCCCCCTCCACCCCGCTCCCTGCCAGGGAGGTCGAAAATCCACAGCATATAACTTTGACTCCCCAAAAACTCAACTAGCAATAGCATACTGTTGACTGAAAACCTTACCAATGGCATAAACAGTCAGTCGATTAACACGTATTTTGTGTGCTATGTGTATTATATATAGTCTCCTTACAAGAAAGTAAGCTAGAGAAATGGAAAGGTTATTAAGAAAAGCGTAAGGAAGAGAAAATACATTTACAGCGCTGTACTGTATTTATTGAAAAAAGCCCGAGCATAAGTGGACCTTCGCAGTTCAAGCCTGCATTGTTCAAGGGACAAGTGTATTTTTCTGGTATAAGCATATTTCGTATACTTATTGTTTACTATATGATAGCACAGATGTTTGGAATATGTTACTCCAGCTCCTCCTGGTCATGAATTAGGAAGTACTTACATTACCAAAGTGGCATTTTAGGGAAAGGCTACCATCACCTCTTGTAATGCCAAATGACGACCTTTTCATTTCTTAATAACACAGGACATCTGGGATCCTCTTATGCAGTGGCTGGGGAAGCATGTGGATCCTGAAGGAGTCATAAAATCCAGCAAGCTCTCCCTCAAGTTTCTTTCATCGTACACGTCTGAAATAGAAATCAGTCCATCTGCTCTACCTGTGGTGACTGACGTGGAGGCCTTCTCTTCAGAAAATTTTAACTTAGACATCTACCGACAGAATCTGCAGACAAAGCGACTTGGAAAAGTAATTCTGTTTGCCGAAGTGACGCCTACCACAATGAACCTTCTGGACGGGTAAGTTCTGGCCAGACTTTGTGCACCTGCTCAGAGGAGTCCAGAGGAGTCTCCTGTCAGACCAGCGTTGGGGGAGAAGGGGTAGAAACGAAGGGGAACTCTCAATAAGCCCATTAGCAAAGCAAGGTGGTCCTAGAAGAGGTAAAATGTAGGAAGAGAAATTTAAAAATGTTCCTTGATCACAGGTTTATATTTGAAAGCAAGGGGATTTTGTGTATTGTGACCCTCTTCCTTCCCTTAGTGGTTGACCTTTCAGATGATCCTCGGAAGAAATTTTATGGAAAAATATCTTTACCCGGTGGTGTTATTACTCAGGCCATCATTTTATTTTTGTGTTGTCGTAGCCAGAAGATGTTTTGTGGAGGGGCTAGGACAGCACATTTGAACGACACATGAGCTGTGTTCAGTTGAAATGAATCGGAAACTTCGTACTTTTGGAAACCCATTTTGATATGTTCCCTATTCAATACATTTTGCAGGCGCTCTCTAATCCCATTTAGATGTTTGAGATTTATTCTTACTGAGTTTTCTTTCTTATTTCTTCTGTTTCATAGACTGGTTAAAGTTTAAAAAATGACAAACAGATGAAAGGAATTTTTTTAACTCTTAAATTAGTATTAATATTCTTATATTGAGATAGTTTAAAAAGGAGGCTTATAGAGGGAGTGAATAAGAAAGGCATCTTCCTTCAACATGGGACTAAAATTTCAGGAATGTAAAACTAAAAAACAAAAACAAAAACCAAACACCCCACTGGATTCACAGTTCCTGGGCATTTTCACTCATGGGACTGCACAATTAGATGCATAATTCACCGTAGGGAAATATGTTGGTCTTTCTTAATCATTTCTGGAATTTGATAATATGTTGTTATAAAATGATGAGATAACCTTAGAATTTTCTTGACTGACATCGTCAAAGCCATGGAATTGGCAGTTTTGTGTGAATAGTGTGTAGAGAAAGCATTCGTGGAGCGGAATCAGTAGAGTGAGGTGGGTGTAGCGCGAGGGACATAGGAGCCATGGCTGTGAACAGTTCTTATTTGCTGGGTTATTTTGTGTTGTCATAGGTACTTTTTTTTCAGTGTTCCCTTCCCTCTCCTGCCTCCCCTCCTACCCAGTCCTGTGCCCTCCGATGAGAAGGAAAAAGCCTGTGTTTGTATATGGAGCAATTGTTACTTGCTTGCGCAAACTCTGTGATAATCCTTTGTTACTCAAGCGCACACTATTTATATTGAAAAGGGGACCTATTATCATCTTATTTTCCAAATAAAAAATCAAACACGGCATTTGACATAGGATTTTGGGAGATTAAATTTAGATGGAAAAAACACTGACACTTTATGGGGCGGCTGTGTGGCTCGGTCGGTGAGCACCTGCCTTTGGCTGAGGTCGTGATCTCAGGGTCCTGGGATCGAGCCCTGCGTCAGGCTCCCTGCTCAGTGGCAAGTCTGCTTCTCTCTCTCTCTCTCCCTCTGTCCCTCCTCCTGCTCGTGCTCTCTCTCTCTCAAATAAATAAAATCTTAAAAAAAAAGAAAAACACTGGCACTTGTCCATTTTTGTTGGGCAGTAAGTGAAGAATATTTTATGTTGGGACGATCTTGAACCACTGGAATTACGGTCTCTGAGCTCGTGTAGTGGGCAGTGATTACTAAGAGGGCTGCAAGCCTTCTAGAGTGAATGACCCATCTCCTGTGTAATCAGATGGTTGGGTTTCCTTACATCCTGGTGAGCACGTGTTTTAGGATAGAAAGAAAATGCCGTGTAAATACACTGCTTTAGTACCCTTGAATACTGGTAAGTTCCTTTTTGATACTGAACTTTTTTTTTTTTTTTTTTTTTTACATTCTGTCTTAAGCAACTTAAGTCTGGAAAAGTGTGTAGCTGAGCCGGACAATAGCAGAGTCAGAACCTTCTGTAGGATTACGAGTTTTTATTTTTACAGAAGAGAAAAATATTTTGGCTTTTCCAAGGGCATTTAGGAAGTGTCTTTGTTTCTCTTCTTGCCTGGTCTCTGTAGAGCACAGAGAATGAAATAGCTTTGATGATTAATGATTAATCCCTCTGCTTGGCACAGAGCAGATCCTGCATTAATAAATAGTGGCTGCTCACCGTAACGTACAGATGTCCTGTTGCACGGCTCGCATGGCTTCCTTCCGAACACTGCGAGATACAGTTACTCACAGCAGCCTCGTGAGTCAGCAAGCCTGCTGAGAAGTTCCTGGGGGTGGGGTGGGGTGGATGGGCTGTAGCCTTTTTTAGGAGAAGGAGCTTGAGGTCACCTTGATGCCGAAAACTCATAGTTGTCCACAAAGGGACCATGAGATGGATAAATATGGCTTATTCCTTTCTAAGAGTAAGACCAAAACCATTTCTTTCTTTCTTTTTTTTTTTAAACATTTATTTATTTGAGAGAGAGGGCGAGAGTGTGAGAGCAGGGGCGGAGGGGCAGAGGGAGAGAGAGAGACTCTCTAGGAGACTCCGCATTGAGTGGGGAGCCCGA
The DNA here is from genome assembly GCF_054177405.1 of Leptonychotes weddellii. Taxonomy (NCBI): domain Eukaryota; kingdom Metazoa; phylum Chordata; class Mammalia; order Carnivora; family Phocidae; genus Leptonychotes; species Leptonychotes weddellii. The sequence goes on along the minus strand of NC_138369.1, from coordinate 185,816,279 downwards.
TGCGGGGCTTGATCCCACGACCCCGCGATCACGACCTGAGCCGAAATCAAAAGTCAGACTCTTAACTGACTGAGCCACCCACGTGCCCCAGACCAAAACCATGTCTATAGCCAATATTATATTTGATCCCACATGGGCTCTCCTCATGGAAGCACAGTCTATTGTCATAATGATAATAATAATAATAATAATAATAATAATACTAGCTAATGTATTGAAAGCTTTTATCTTTCAGATACTGACTGCTTCAATGTACTTTACATGTATCAACCAGTTTCATACAGAATCTTTTAGTGCCTAGGGTCATCAGAGTCAAACTCCAGTATCATACCAGCGTGTAGAAAGCTACGTATCAGAATTTACCATATATGGAATTGTTCCTGTGGACCGACCACATCCATAGGTCTATTATGCAGAGCAAGAAGAATTTTCAAAAGTGTGGCCTGGGTTTGAATTCCATGCATGTTTCTCCTTTTATATCTGTCACTTCTGTGGCTCTTTCCTCAGGGTCTGGAATAGGAGTAAAATTTAAGTTAGATAATAGATCTTTATTATAAGGTTTCTAAAATCTCTTTTCTCTGCCCTTCCCCCCCCCCACCTGCGGGGACTTGTTGCAGCTAAAAATTGGGAGTTCCCTTCCTAAGAAAGGAGGGGGAAGCCCATGGTGGGGAACAGCCAGCAATTTCTACCTCAGTCCCAAATATCTGTGTTGTATCCCCCCCACCCGCCTCATCTAAAACTCTCACTCCCTCCTCCAGGAAGGTAGCTCTACTAGTCTACTTCCTCTCGAGCAGATTCAGGATCTCTGGGGATGGAACCTTCTCTGTCAGGGCTGGACGTGGCTCACTGAGGTCTGGCAGTCTGCTAGTGAAAACAGACGTGTACTCTGCCGCTGGCTGTGGGGGTGAGATGGGGACCATGGAATCCCCTGGGCAGGGAAGGACTCCCTGAACAGGCAGTAGGTAGGTTTCCTGGTCATGCATCTGGCCTGGTGTCCTTGGGGTCATGACTTTGCCTTTTGGGAGGGTCTTGACTGTAACACATTGAGATGTGCATCAGAGGGGATGGGCTTCTGATACCCACTCTTGGTGAGGGTTCGAGGGGTCTGAATATTACTGTTCTTAGGGTGAAATCACAGCCTTTTAGGTCAGCCTAATGGTTTCTGCGGAGATAGATGTTTCTGAAAACTTTAGTAGGCCTCTGATGGTTCTGTGTGAATAACCATCAAAGATCTTATCTCGAGTTGAGATTTTTAGCCTAAAAACTCTGGTTTTTTAAAGGCCCTGATACTCTGCCCATCCTCTTCTCACCCAATTAGATGGCGGGTCCCTTGGCTGAACGAAACGGTGGTGTGGGTGATCCCTTGATGACAACTTTGGCACAAGGCTGCAGGCTGTCTGTGGTGAAGCATCTGTCTTACCACCTATGGGGGCTGCAGGGACAGCCCCGGAGGCTCCAACGTAGATTGCTGGTGGCCGACCGCTTATCAGATCTGTTTTCTTTTCCATCCTTTGAGACCGACTAGCTCTTGTGGAGATCATGTCCCTTTCATTCAGTGAACTTTGCTGAGTGTCAAGGATGGAAGCACTGACGTTGTGAGTGTTCAGAGCTAGTCCCTATAATGGTATCGCTTCTAACAGTTGCATGGTCTTCCTCCCAAGCTGTAGAAAGCCAGGCTTCTAGCAGATGCTTTGCTGCTGTTTGACAGGAGCGGTCTCCACTGTTCCCTGCCCCGATGACCCTCCCTCTCTCAGGTCGCATTTCTGGTGATATGCGTGAGATCAAAGCCTTGCACACCCCATTCGGGTACCAGCTTCTGGGTCAATTAGGATTAGACAGGTATCCCCGAATTAAAGTGTTTCAAACAGGATTGAGGTTTGGTTTCATTTCTCTGTCCCGTAAATGAGAGAGGCCGAGATGGGCAGCCCAGGGTCCACCAGCGTGCGGCCCCCCGCGTTAAGGATGCAGTTGAGTTGCTCCGCCACCCTCAGCAAGTGGTCTGAGAGGTGCCCCCGGCATTTATGTTCTGGTCTTAGCCAGTACGCGGGGGAAGGGGCTGAGAGGGGTGTGCCTCCACTCTTACGGACTCTTTCCAGAAATCGCTCGTGACATTTTTGTTTATATTCTAGGGCTAGGATCTACGCACAGGACCGTATCGACCCACAAAGAAGGCTAGGAAATAACTGTGGTCTGTGTACTCAGCATCCATGAATCCACTGAAAATCAGGGGCCAAGTACACTAGGGAGGAGTGGAGAACAGATACTGGAGGAGAATTAGAAGTCTTTTTCCCAAGCATGTACTTTTTATTAGTCGGACTATTAAGAAAAATAGCTGGAGGCCTTTAAATAGTTATACACGGAATGATAGCCCCGGGGCCTACAAGATTTAAAATCATGGGTGAAAATAATTATTTGAATACTCACACTAATTCTGTCTCACACTTACTCAGTACCATCAGAGGTAACTTGGAAATTGCTCTTCTGACAAATAGTTTGGAGGGCTACCATCTTTTCTTCTCTGGCTACAAACCCAGCTGAACTCCCGCGGCCCTGAGACAGACGTTGGCAGCTTTCATTTGAGCTCAAGGTATGAAAGCAGGCAGGTGCCAGAACCTTCCCCTCCTGCCCCTGACCTGTGAATGTTAAAGGTGTGTTAGTGATCCAGCAGAGGGGAAGGAGCTCTGGGGAAGGGAGTGACTGGGGGAGATAAGGGAGCTGCTTGCTAGCAACTAAATCAAGGCAGTTGAAGGGCCTATGGGCTCCCGTCTCCAAACATAAAAAGTGAAAGCCATGTCAGTGAGTGATAGTCCCCCAAGAGTCGTACTTGGCTCTGCTACCCACCCGTCTGACTAGGACAGATAATTTCACCCTCTATTCCCTGCTCCAGTCAAGTTCCTTGGCACGTGTTTCTGACCCTGAAACGTGTTTTCTACTCTGTTGTCAGGGTAACCTTTTGGACACGATGCTGGATTTGATTGCCTTTAGACACCTTTCTTTTTCTTCCCTATTTCCTGGTAGGTTTTCCTGTGACCAGTTAGCTCAGCTAGTTGGATAGAGTCCCAAGGGCATGGGCTCCGTACTGTGTCTGGACCAGTGAACGTTACTGTGTCCCACAGTCACGTCCTACAGATGCGCACCCCGGAAGCCATTTGCAGATGTGAGCTGTTGGTGGTGGTGGGGTCTACACTGGCGTTGGCGATGGATTAGCACCATCCATCACCACCACTGAGAGAAACACCTCCACGTGGCGTGCTTGGGATACCACATTCTGTCTCATCTTTTTTTTTTTTTTTAAGATTTTATTTATTTGACAGAGAGAGACACAGCGAGAGAGGGAACACAAGCAGGGGGAGTGGGAGAGGGAGAAGCAGGCTTCCCGCCGAGCAGGGAGCCCGATGCGGGGCTTGATCCCAGGACCCTGGGATCATGACCTGAGCTGAAGGCAGACGCCCAACGACTGAGCCACCCAGGCGCCCCTGTCTCATCTTGTGATTAGTCTCTGCTGTGGGGAAGGCATTAGCCTAGACCATGGAGCACAGAGCTTGGGAGTAACTGAGTTGTGATAACTGTGGAATTGTCCCTTATTAGATTTTGACTCATATCATCTTTTTTGATGACTTTTACCAAGTCGCTGTCAGATACTGAAATAACTCAGGTGTGAAGCCACAGTTTGTGGTGAGCCAGATGACCACAAACTTGTTCATACTGATTTCCTTAGCATACTTACATATCCTCAGTAAACTGACCAAGGGTGGACTCTTTTTTATTTGTAAAGAATAATACAGATTTCCTTATTAAATAAGCTTATTTTCTTAACATTGTTTAAGTCCCTTCATTTTTCAGGCTTAAGTTTGCCCTCATCCATAGAAGAAGCATTTATGGCATGCCTTCTGTACGCCAGGCACTGGGTTAGGCTCTTGAGGGAGAATGATGGAGCAGGTACTCCCCCCAGCCTTACAGTGCATTGGAAGAATCAGATTGCAGTGCACATTCAGCTCATACATGTTGTGTGCACCCTTCTTGTTCTGAATGCGAGGGGTTTGGGCAGAGAGAAGTGGGTGCAGTAGATAATGTGATATAGGGAAGGAAGTAGACTGGTCAGTGAATTTTTTTTGAGCAATTACTATGTGTCAGGCATCATTCCTGATTCCAAAATCCCCGGGTCTGGTAGGGAAAATGCTGGAACTGAAAATTTTATCACCATCTGGCTCTGTATCCCTCCCCGGGGCCTTGCTCTCCTTAGCTGTAAGATCTGGGGTGCTGGACACTCCCTTGGTGGGGTGATCTTCCCAAGTCTGCCTCTTTCACCAGCCAACCTTTCCCCAGCACCTCTAGAGGGCTGAAATGGTTTTGGGAATTAGGCTCACTTTGCATGGGAGACAGTAGGCTTCCCGCGAGCAAAAGGAATGAAAAGGAAAAACAGTCCCAGAACAGAATTTTTGAAAACATTTTGGGGAAATCGCGTTGGGGAGAATGGCCACCATCATTTGATAAAGAGTATTTTTGTTTCAGAATTTGGGGCCAACGCTAGCTTTTCGCCTCTCTGCATGTGTGTCCATTCAGTCCCAAACATCTCTTTCCCCTTTTCTGCTCTCTGGTTCTGCTCCCCTAACTCGCTCCCCTGCACACCCTCCTCCCCTGAAGTCGAGGCCTGAGAGACAGAAATTGGGCTGGAACTAATTTAATGGCTGAGTGACCTCACAGTAGAGAAACAGCCGGATCCTAATAGGGGTCTTTGTCTACATTTCCACCCTGGCTGGTAGCATGCCAGTCAAGAGTCAAGCTAGAGACACAGGTGGAAGCGATTAGACCTGTCATAAGGTTTGAAAAATTGATTCTGGAGGCGGAGTGAATAGATTGAACTTGACAGTGTTGTCCTAAAGATTCTAAGGGAAAATTCTGTAGTTTAATTTGAAATCCCTTGATTATTCATTAGCTTTCCAGATGGCTTTTGTTGATGTTTTACATATTAATGCCTGTATTGTGTTATTGGTGTACTCTTAATGTGCACATAGGTAATGAGCAAAGAATAAATACATGGGTAAGTGTCCCAAATTAATGGGATGTTGGTGTAATTGTGAAATAAAGGGTTTTTAAGAAGTTGATTGCTTTGGAATAATTAGTGTGAGCTTTTTTTATGGGCCAATTTTGTACTTTTAAAGTGAAAATTATTGGAGAATTTTAAAGAAACCTTCATTTGAATGTTTACTTCTAAATTAAGGTTTAGAATATAACTGCAGCCTTTGACTCTAGAGGTCACGACTGAAGGGCTGGCTATTCTGGCAAGTTCTCCATCAAATGCTTTTTTTTTGCCCCAATTCAACACCTGAATAAGTTAACCTTTCACATGCCATGCTCCTGGAATTGAATTATGAAGTGGCCCATTATTTTCCAGAGATGCCTCCACATTAATTTTTAGTGTTTTAGGATGTTTGCTTTCACATTTTGTAGCTGACTTTTTTTAAAGTAGGGTAAACTCATTGTGCAGTGCGCCATTTTGTGGTGGTTACAGCGTGTGCTGTCTAGAGGGCAGTTTCATGAGAATTGGACCTTCTTTGTCCCTCTCTCATCATTAAGTGGCATTTAACTGTTGGACAACCTGAAGCGTCCCAGGTTTCACGGTTCAGAAGAGTGAGGGAGAAGGTCACCACCCAGCGATGCCATGTGAACGGTGAACATCATTGGTCCCAGCCATGGTGGTGTTTCTGCCGTGCCCTCCCCCCGCCCCCAACAGTAGAAGCTCTTCCTCTGGAGCCTTCTTCCAAACACACAGCACAGTCTTTTCATGTTCTTGATGGTGGTTCTTTAATCTTTTGAGGGTACACCAGACTTCTAGGGAAAAACAGAACAAAACCAAACAAAAGCAAAAACAAAAACCCTAGACACGGTGGTAAGGTATCCATTGTGGGATGTATTTGCAGAAACAGCTAGTTCCCCATGGTTCACTCATTTCTAATTACAAAGGATAGACTCTTGGTTTGACCCTAGGGGCTTAGATCTTGCAAACGGGGTATTTCTGTCCTGGGTTGGAATTCCAGTTCCGCCTTTTACTTACATGAGTGACCTTGGGTAAATCAGAAACCATGCAAGTGTTTCCTTATCCGTGCAGTGTCGCCGGTCATAGTCTCTGCTTTCCTCTTCATTTTTTCTTTTTAAATTTATTCGCTCAACTAATTTCTCTTCAGCACCTGCCGTGTGCAGGCCTTTGCCGCAGGCTCTGGGACCCGGTGGGGAAGGACAACAGACACATGAGACCTTCCTTCCAGAAGCCTGCATCCCCCCCAGGATCCGGAGAGGATGTACTGAGACTCGTCTGCAAAGCTCTCAGCACAGAGCTCATATTGATTGGGCTCTCACTGTTATTTAAACTTCGGTGTAATTCATTTGTTCTTTTGAGCTCTTCAGTGGTAGTGCTGTGAGTGTCCGTGAAACAGATCAGCATCGTCTTACCCCCAGATTGTAATATGTGTTTTCTTTGGGTGGAGTTTTTGTGGAAGGTTTTGGCAGCTTTTTCTCGTCATGCAAGAAGCATGATGGCTCATCACTAGTTACTTTTTTTTTTTGCCAGAAATGGGTTGTTTTAGTCCATCTTTTCTTGAAAGATGAGAAAACATAGTCAGTTGTCTGTGTTTGTCTTACCCTTAAAATATGTGGAGCCAGTTACGCCCTTTTTTAATCAAATTTATTCTTTTTTTAAATCTTCACAATTTATCATTTTCACAGATAACAAGAGTCATTTGGAAAGAGCCAGAACATTGACTCTTTGAACATTTTCATCAGTCCCACGATAGGCCTTGTGCATCACCCACATCTTCCTTGAGCCCCTAAACCTCTTGCACCGGTTGGAAATGCATGTGTTTGATGTCGCATGATGGTCTTGAGTTGCTTACATACTTACTACTCTGCAGAATTGCTCAGATGTATACTGCACTTGATATTCATTTTGTCAGATGCATCTGTTATTTTGAATGAGCAATAAAATACCACAAAGGGTAATAAAGCAAGGTTTGGGGCTGGAAAATGTCTTCAGTAAAGAAGGTGACAGCCAGTTCCCTAAACTTCTTGTTTTTCCCTGGTTCGGATGCGTCTTAGAGAGAAAGCCGAGGGTTAGCTGCAGTTTAGAAGTGAGCAGCATCCTACGGTGGTTGGGAATGTTTTCACTCTCAGTTATTGAGAGCAGAGGAGTGATTTCTTAGCGATGTGTCCTGGGAGGGCCCAGAGTGGGCAGATGAGAAATCTGGCTTACACTGGGCAGGGTAGCTTGGGATATTGACAGCATCTCAGTCCCCCGAGCGTTGTTGGTGAATTCCATGACCTCTCATCTTAAAATGAGCAAACTGTCGTGATGCCCACTCCTAGGAATGGCACTCATGTTGAGAGGGTCAAAGAGAGGGGTGAAACGGGGAGCCCTTGGCTCAGTCTCTGACATGGAGTGGGTGATCAGGAAGTGCTGCTTGTCTCCCCCCTAAGATGGGTGCTCTCTCCAGATGGAGACTGCTGAGAGCCGCCTCCTTGGCAACTGCAAAAATAAAGATTGAGAATGTGTCCCAAGGTTCTCATGCAAGAAAAAAAATGTATGACAAGAGAGCAGCATTTTAAAAACTTGGATATGTGACAACATGGACAGGACCTTGTCTGTCTTGCTAAGCGAGAGAAGTCAGACGGAGAAAGGTTAAGTACTGTGTGGTATCACTTCTATGTGGAATCTAATAAAGCCAGACTCCCAAGAACAGAGGTAGAATGGTGGTTACCAGGGAATGGGGGTGAGGGGTGGGGGCCTGGAATAGATGTTGTTTAAGGGCACAGAGTTGCAACGAGAAGCCCTCAAGCTCTCAAATAAGTCCTCACGACCTAATGCACAGCATAGTGAATGTAGACAGCAGTACCATATTGTAATCGTCAAACTTGCTTCGAGACCAGAACCTAACTACTCCAACCACTGAAAATAAAGGATAAGTAATGTGAGGGGCACCTGGCTGGCTCAGTCAGTGGAGCGTCCGACTCGTGGTCTCAAGGTTATGAGTTTAAGCCCCGCGTTGGGTGTGAAGCCTACTTAAAAAACAATAAAACAAAACAAAACAAAAAACCCAGAAATGATAAGTAATGTATTAGAGGTGCCCATTATCGCCATAATAGCAATCATATTACAATATATAAATGTATCAAATTAACATCTACATCTTAAATTTACGAAATGTTCTATGTCAAATATACTTCAATTAAAAAAAGTAAAATGCAGTGCAAGAGAAAGTGAAACTCAGTTTATGAATTAACATTAGTTTCTACATGGAAAAATTTTAAATATTCTTAGAATTTGGTGTTTGTGATCATTCAAGTATGGCCACTTACCTGTATACACGTGAGGGAGGTAGAGGCTGAGCTGTGGGTTAAAACATTTGTTTTAGTAAAGATGTGTTAGGTGATCAAGCAGATCTTTTTCCCTCGCCCTGTTCTGCATACCTCTGCCCCATTCCCATTTCTCCCCTGACATGGCTTTGTGACTCACTTAGAAAAACTTCTGTTTTTCTTTCACATAAAAACACTTACCTGCTTTGGAGGTGAGGGTTGATTTGCTTTCATCTGCCCCTTTAAAATCTTTTACACACCCACCATTTGTCCAAACACACTTGGAGCTCTGAAATGCCCTTGTTTCTGCTTTCTGTTTTGGAGAGAAGCATGTTCTGTTTCTGCATGAGGGGTATTCTGTCACCCTGAGACCCAGACGCCACATTTTTTCTGCATTGCACAAGGGGTCATTCATCATTTTCATTTTTCGTTTGGCTCTCCCACAAGAGTATTCAAATTAGCGAGAAGGAAAATGAAGTCATTGCCTGACAGAGAAGTATTTTCTCGGGATGTGGGAAGGGTAGAGGAGACAAGAGAAGAGGAAGGGATTATGATGAGGTCTGTCCCTACCTCTTTTTCTAGCCTTTGGTTCCAGAGGTCACTTGGATGCTGATGTGGTTTTCACAGGTTAAAATTGGGTAATATGTGTGTACAGAAGTTACCCCAAAATGAAACTACACGGTGGGACAGCAGTGTCAGTGACCTTGGAAACTTAGGCTGTAATTTTATCTGTGTCGTTCTCACACACCAGCTGTGTTATGTTGGGTGAACCACCCGAATTCTCTGGACCTGTCTCCTTATCTGTAAATGAGAGGGTTGTACTAGATCTGTGGCTTATTTTTTCAAATTTTTTTTTTTTAAGCAGTAAAGCCCCTTTTTACATGAACTACCCACCTGGTTCAGATGGGGCTGGGGAGCCCTCTAGAGCCCAAGTTCCTCAGGGCATGGGTGTGGAGACAACTGGCCGAGAAAGTGCCCGAGGTCCTGCCACCTGGACACTCAGGCCCAGCTGACTGGGACAATTAAATCTCAATGGCAGGCTGACTGGTTGGCCGGACTGTCTTTTTTTTTTTTTCTTTTTAAATTTTAATTTTAAGTAATTAATTTTATTTAAAATATTTATTTAGAGAGAGGGAATATGAGCGGGGGGGAGAGGGAGAGAGAGAATCTCAAGCAGAGTCCGTGCTGAGCGTGGAGCCTGACGTAGGGCCCGATCCCGTGACCCCGAGATCATGACCTGAGCTGAAATCGAGAGTCAGATGCTTCACCGACTGAGCCACCTGGGCACCCCTGGACTGCTCTCCTGTCATTTCCAGTGTTTTTCTATTCTAAATATTCTAAAAAATACCCTGCCTTGTTCCAAGAAGATTTAAGGCAATGGGGATTTCAGTTTATCTGTTATGAGATAAGCTCGTTCTCCTCTTGTAGGTACAGCAGTATGACCAAAAGGGATTGTACTGGGTTTCTTTGGTTGTTATTGTACGTCATGTCCAAGTTATGTGCGTATTGTTCATAACACTCAGCACCATTCAGTTTCCTGACTTCCCCAGACTGACAATGAGGCCTGAGTGACTGTGGTCCCCTCTGGAACACAGGGAAGCCTGGGTGGGTCCCCTGCCCCTGTGAAGCTAAGTAGCTGTTGTCTCGGGGTGATTATCCAGTGGTTATTCAAATGTCTCCAGTTACAGGTGAGTGAAGTCTGAGGGGAGAAATCTCTGCCGGAGTAGCTTGGGTTTCAGACACCCAGACTCCAAGAGGGGATCTCAGTTTTGGTGGAGAATGCCCCTCAGTTCCCGAACCCCTTAGGAGTGCTCTGGGAGGGGAGTGGGGTGGCCGGGCAGTGGTGGGAATGGGGTGGGGGAGTTGGGGCAGGTGCATAGTTGTCTTCTATGAAGTCTTGGTCAACATTTCAGATTTTGAAGTTTCATTAGAGCTTGCTTGGCTCATGAACACAGCATAGAATTTGCCCTGGAATCGGAGTATTGGTTGCGCGTACTTGAACGATGGTGCAGAGTTTGAGGTGCAGGATTTATCCAAGGGGCTTTCATCCTGCTTTCCTGGAGTTTTTATTTGGAATCTTTCAGTATCCTCCTTACTTCTGAAAATACCCTATGGCAACTGCTCTTTTCTAAACTTCAACAAAATGAAATGTAATTTGATTTTTAACACTCTGGGCTTATCCATGAAGGTAACGCAAGACACTTGCATGTTGCCTGTCAGAATTATAAATCTCTGATGCGAACCTCCTCTTAACAAAGGATTGTTTCTGCTTTTGTTTAGAAGCTCAGTTAAAAGGCTTCCTATAGCTTTCAGCTTAGGTGTTGTTCCGTTCCCTTCCTTTGTTGCAAAGTGTGGTGCCTCCCAGCTGTTGAAGGTCATCAGAGGCCCTCTTGGGGTTCAGCTGTGGGTCAGTGGAGGTAGAGCCCCATGGTAAGATTGGGGGCATGTTGTCTTTTTTGCTGTGGCACCTGGAAAGCTGTCATGAAACAGACCAAATCTCTTCAGCACAATGTGGTCATAGTTGGGATAGAATGAAGGATTTGACATCTCGTAAACCTGAAATCGGACCAACGGGGTATACCAAAACTCTCATGGTCTCTTAGATCGGTGGGGAGGAGGGTACCTGAGAGGCCAGTCACCTGTCAGCCCCCGCTGCCTGAATGCCCTCTGCACTGTTTCAGATGTGTCTGAGTCCTGGATGATGAGCAACTTTCTGGCCTTGTTCAATTTACAAATATTTACTGAGTGGTTTATACCTTTGGGCAGCTCATTCCAGCATCTTAGGGCGAGTGCTGTCTCCCGGGATGGGTCCTTCAAAACCCATCCCATTCCATAAAGGAAATCTGGCCATGGATGCAAGTAGAGAAAATTTCTTTAACTTTCTCCCAAATGATAGTTAAAGGATCTGTTAATTAGTTCAGATAGTTTAAGATACTTGAAGATAGTTATTGGCTGTTCTAATCCCCCTACCACCTTTTCTCTAAGCATCTCCAGTAATGAACATTTAGTTATATCGTCACGTTGGAGATGAAAACTTTAGGTCTGAAGGACCAAAAGCCTTGACCTAAAGGCAGTCAGGGTACATAAAACTATTTTTTTCCTGAAAATATTTCTTAGTTATGAAAAGAATTCTTGGCCATTATAGAAAACAAGATAATATAATAATTTATACTAAGGAAATGAAAATCATCTGTAACCACACCACTTATAAATGGTATTAATCTTTTGGTATATTTTCTTCTATTCTGTTTTCCTCCTACATGATATGTAAGATTGTGATTATGTTGTTTATGAAATAATCACTTCCCATGCAATTAGTCTGCGAAAAACACGTCTTTTGTTCTGTATATGCAGTTTGACCGTGATTTATTTAAGCAATCTCCAGTGAATGCTCTCCTGTCATTTCCAGCGTTTTTCTATTCTAAATAATAAGCATATTTCTTTTTTTTTTTAAAGATTTATTTATTTATTTATTTGAGAGAGAGAGAATGAGAGACAGAGAGCATGAGAGGGAGGAGGGTCAGAGGGAGAAGCAGACTCCCTGCCGAGCAGGGAGCCCGATGCGGGACTCGATCCAGGGACTCCAGGATCATGACCTGAGCCGAAGGCAGTCGCTTAACCAACTGAGCCACCCAGGCGCCCAAGCATATTTCTTTTTGAGGCAGAGGTTCTGTATAATTCTTTAATGACCCCCTTACAATAGTTCTTTTCCAGAAGATAATTGGAAAATTATAAAACAAAAGCAGATGTTGATTGAAGTTGAACAGGATGAAGCCAATAATACTTGTTGTTTATAATATTTCATATTATTTCATCACTATTGTACAATTATTTTACATTATTTCATCTCTTGGCCATAGCGATGTCATGCCTTAATAATAGCTAACATTAATTTGGCATGTACTGTGTGGCAGGTATTGTGCATTATGCGCATTTTTCCCATTCAGTCTTTACCGGAATCCTAGGAGATAGGTACCATCATAGTTCCCATTTTAAGAAATGAGGGAGCTATTGCTTTGAGGGTTGAAATGGCTTGGCCAGAGCCACACAAAGAGTTAAATGGTAGAACCAGCATTTAAAAGATTCGTTTGAGAGCCTAGATTCTTAGCCTCTGATGCTATGTTACTACAGGTGCTTTGCTGAAATCCTAATACACTATATCCCCCATCCTTCCAACATCTATGTATATGCTAATCTTGTTGTAAAAGGAAATCAGGTGACATATCTAATTCTTGGTGATTTTCTTAAGTTTGTTAGGAGATTTTTTGTGGAAAGGGGTATAATGGGAGTCATAAGTTAAAGTCCCAGGTCTTGACCTTACTAGTGGGACATCTTACTTGTTTGTTCTGTACCATTATCTGTAAAACATGGACAGTAATACCTCTATTACTGGGCTGTGATACAGGTTAAATAGAAGAGTAAATGTGAAAGTCCCAGTTCAGTTCCTGGTATTCAGGTAGGACTAGGTACTCTGTAGTAGTAATTTCCTTATTTCCTTGAATTTCAACAGGGATAGGACATCTCTAGTTAGTACAGTTGCCTTTGAAAATTACAATGGCATGTTTCTTTTAGCTTGCTAGTTCACAGTAACCCTTCAAAGATCAGCCATATGAATTTAATTATATCTTCCTCATGTTCTCCAGTTCTGTGAACTTGAAAATAGAATAATAATAATTACCCAATTTAAAGAAGAGAGAAAAAGACTGAAAAAAAAAAAAAAAAACAACAAAAAACAACCTCAGGAACCTGTGGGATAATCTAAAAATATCCAATATATAGTAATTGACATCCCATGAGAAGAGAGACAGAATGAGGCAGAAAGAAATATTTGAGCAAACAATGGCCAAATGATCTCCCAAATTGGTAAAAGACATCAATTGGCAAGTTCAATATGTTAGCAAACCCTGAGCAGGTTAAAGCTGATGAAAATACACCTAGGCACATCAGAATCAAGCTGCTGAAGACAAAGATAAGGAAAATACTGAAAGCAGCCTGAAGAAAACATCACTTTACAGGCAGAGGAACGATGAGTTGAATGTGCACGATTTCTCATTGGAAATCATGGAAGCCTGAAGAGAGTGGTACGGTATTTTTAAAGGGCTCAAAGAAAAAACCCTGTCAACCCAGAATTCTACACCCAGCAAAAATAGGCTTCAACAATGAAGGCAAAATACATTCCCAGATAAAAGAACACTAAGACAATTTGTTATAGTGCAGATCTGCTGGATAGAATGCCAACAGGAGTTCCAGAGGGCAAGGGGAAATATACCAGAGGGAAACTTGGATCCTTCGAGAAGGAACAAAATGGCAAATAACTGAGTAAATTTAAAATTCTTTTCTCCACTTAATTTCTTTAAAACATATATGACTGTTGGGGCGCCTGGGTGGCTCAGTTGGTTAAGTGTCTGCCTTTGGCTCAGGTCATGATCCTGGAGTCCTGGGATCGAGCCCCACAGTGGGCTTTCTGCTCAGCAGGGAGTCTGCTTCCCCCTCTGCCCCTCACCCTGCTTGTGCTCTCTCTCTCTCCCTCTCTCTCAAATAAATAAAATCTTAAAAAAAATGACTGTTTAGAGCAAAAATTGTAACATCACCCTGCATAATCTTGTGTATGCTAATGTTGTGCATATGGTAACTCTAGTATAAAGGACAGTAGAAAGGGGGTAAATGGTGGCAGTATTTCTACATCTGATGTGAAATGGTATAAACTCAGTAGGTGTGTAAATTTTTTTTTAGAAGATTTATTTATTTATTTATTTGACAGAGAGAGACAGCAAGAGAGGGAACACAAGGAGGGGGGAGGGGTAAAGGGAGAACCAGACTCCCTGCTGAACAGGGAGCCCGATGCAGGGCTTGATCCCAGGACCCTGGGATCATGACCTGAGCTGAAGGCAGATGCTTAACGACTCAGCCACTCAGGTGACTCTAAACTCAGTAGGTGTGTAAATTAAGCATTTATATTGTAATCCCTGGAGTAACCACTGAAAACATAAGGCAAAGGGGCACCTGGGTGGCTCAGTCAATGAAGTATCCGACTCTTGATTTCAGCTCAGGTCATGATCCTCAGGGTCATGAAATTGAGTCCCGTGTCAGGCTCTGGGCTCAGCAGGGAGTCTGCTTTTGAGATTCTTTCTCTCTCTCTCCCTCTGCCCCTCCTCTCTCTTTCTCTCTTTAAATAAATTAATTAAAAGAAATCTTTAAAAACATAAGGCAAAGAGGTATAGCTAAAAAGCTAATAGGTAAATTAAAATATCCAAATAATCCAAATGAAGGCAGCAAAAAAAAGTAATATTGGGACGATAAATAGAAGGAAAAAACAAAAATGAACAAAATGGTAGGCCTAATTCAGCTAAATGATAATCCACTAAGCACTGCGGTTAAAAGCCAGAGTGTCAGAATGGGTACAAAAAAAAGAAAGCAAAACCTGAGTATATATTCTCGTTAAGACACGCTTAATTATAAAGACATCGAGAGGTTAAAAGCAAAAGGATGGAAAGAGATATACCATGCAAATAGCAAGCTTATTAACATCCAATAAAACAGACTTCAGGACAAAGAATTAGGAGAGATTAAGAGGGGTATTTCATAATGATAAAAGGTTCAATTCATTGAGAAGACGTAACAATCATAGATGTGTATTTACCTGATAACAGAGCTTGAAAAAAACGATGACAGAATTAAAGAGAAAAATAGACAAGTCCACAATCACAGTTGGAGATTTTAATACCACTTTCTTAACAGGTAGTGGAACAACTAACCAGAAATAGTGAAAGACATAAAAGATCTGAATAACACTATCAACCCCCATCACCTAATTGGTGTTTATGGAACACGACATCCAGCTGAACGCACATTCTCTTCAAGTGCATATGGTATATTCACCAAGGTAGATTATATGCTGGGCCAGAAAATACGTCTCCATAAAAATAAAGTGATTGAAATCACATAGACCAAGTACTTTCTCTGTCCACGATGGAATCAAATTAGAAGTTAGTACAAAAATGTATCTAGGAAAATCACAAATATTTCAAAATTAAACAACACACATCTAAATAATCCATGGGCCAAGGAAGAAATCGCAATAGAAATTAGAAACTTGGGACACCTGGGTGGCTCAGTCGGTTAAGTGTCTGCCTTCGGCTCAGGTCATGATCCCAGGGTTCTGGGATCGAGTCCCGCATGGGGCTCCTTGCTCAGCAGGAGGCCTGCCTCTCCCTCTGCCTGCCACTCCCCCTGCTCTCTCTCTCTCTCTAACAAATAAATAAAATCTTAAAAAGAAAAAAGAAATTAGAAAGTTTTTGAAGTTAAGGAATATCGAAATAGAGATACCATGATTGTGGAAGAGAAGACTCAGTATTAAGGTGCCAGTTTGCTTTAAATTGATTTATGGATTCAGTGCAAGTTTAATAAAAATCACAGGAGGAGTTTCAGTAAAATGTATAAGCTGATTCTAAAATTTACATATAATTTACATAAAAATGCAAGGACACTACAGTAGAGAAGGTAATTTTGAACAAGAACAAAGTTGGAGAAGTCATATTCTCTGACTCTAAGACTTACTGTAAAATTGTAGTAATTGAAGCACGTGGTATTGACATTAACAAGAAATAGGGATCAATAGAACCCAATATTTCAGAAATAGACCTGCCCTTGATTGGCCATTTGATTTTTGACATAGGTGTCAAAGCAATCCAACGGTGCTGGCTGGGGCGCCTGGGTGGCTCAGTCGGTTAAGCACCTGCCTTCAGCTTAGGTCATGATCCTGGGGTCCTGGGATCAAGCCCCCCCCCCAGTCGGGCTCCCTGCCCCGTGTCGGGGGGGCTGTTTTTCCCTCTCCCTCTGCCTCTTCCCCCTGCTTGTGCTCTCTCACTCTCTCTCTCTCAAATAAAAATACAATCTTAAAAAAAAAAATGAAATGGTGCTGGTGTAACCTTAATACATAGTCTATAGGAAAATAAGTGAATTATAACCCCTACCTCACCTCACGCACTGAGATTGATTTGAGATAGATCATAGACCTTAATCCAAGAGCTAAAATTATAATGCTTCTAAAGGAAAGTAGAATATCTTCATAACTTAATGGTGGGCAGAGATTTCATAGACAGGTTACCGAAAGCAGTAACCATACAAGAAAAAAAAAATTGACAAATGAGACTTCATAAAAATGAAAACATTATGCTCTTCGAAAAGATAGTGATAAAATGAATAGATAAGCCACATACTGGGAGATATTTGCACAAACACATGTTTGAGAAAAACCGGGATCTATGATACATAAAGAACATCTACAACTCAATAATCAAATGACAAACAGCTCAGTTAAAACATTTGAACAACATGTGACAAAAGAGGAATGCCAGCAGCCGAGTAAGCACATGAAAAGATCCTTAACATTTTCTGTCTTCAGGAAAATGCAAATTAAAACCAGAATGAGACACCACTGCACGCCCACCACACCCACAAGATTAGCTAAAAATAGAAAAGACTGGTCACACCGAATATTGGTGAGGATGTGAAACAACCACAATTCCTAAACATCACATTGTTGGCAGGAATATAAAATGATACAGCCACTTTGGAAAAAATGATGTGGCAGTTTTTTGTAAAAGTAAACATGCACTTCCCTTCTGACCCTTCTGACCTGTGCCTTCCTGGTTATTCACCCAGGATAAATGAAAATACGTGTCTACACAACGTCTTGTATGTCATTGTTCATAGCAGCTTAATTTTTAATAGCCCAAACCTGTAAACAACCCAAATGTCCATCAAACAGATGAATGGATACATTGTAGCATATTCATACACTTGAACATCACTCAGCAATCAAAAAGGATGGACTGCTGATACATGTATCAACTTGCATGAATCTCAGAAACTATGCACAGTGAAAGAAGCCTTCCACAAAATAGTATATAGTGTTTTACTCCGTTTTGTGAAGTTCTAGAGCAGGCAGATCCAGTCTGTGGTGGGAGGAGATCAGAAGAGGGGTTGTCCCCAGGGAATGGGGGTGGAGCTCAGCCAGGAAGGACAGGAGGAACCTTTTGAGTGATGGTACTGCTGCTTGTTTCAATAGAGCTTTTAGTAACAGGGTGTATACATTTGTCAAAACCCAGTAGATATCTTGGGGCACCTGGTGGCGCCAGTCTGTTAAGCATCCGACTCTTGGTTTTGGCTCAGGTCATGATCTCAGGGTCATGAGATCAAGCCCTGTGTTGGGCTCCATGCTCAGTGGGGAGTCTGTTTCAGACTCTCTCCCTCTCCCTCCCTCCCCCCACTCCTCACCTCCCCCATGCGCGCTCTCTCTCTCTCTCTAAAATAAATAAATAACATCTTAAAAAAAAACCCAGCAGATCTTAAAATACCACTGCAAGTAAGTTTTACATACAAAATGAAGTATTGAACTCTAGTTAAATGCAGGCTTAAGTCTTAAGAGAGGGATATCTGAAATTGATGTTAAAATGTGTAAAGCGGGGGCGCCTGGGTGGCTCAGTCGTTAAGCAACTGCCTTCGGCTCAGGTCATGATCCCAGGGTCCTGGGATCGAGCCCCACATCGGGCTCCTTGCTCCGCGGGCAGCCTGCTTCTCCCTCTCCCTCTCCCCCTGCTTGTGTTCCCTCTCTCGCTGTATCTCTCACTGTCAAATAATAAAAATCTTAAAAAAAAAAAAATGTGTAAAGCGGTTAAGTGGATGCATAGTCTAGTTGAGAGATATGTACTAAGGCAAGTATGATAGAGTATTAATGGTAGAATATCGCTGGGGCATACATGAGTGTTCATTCCAAAATTTACCCTTGATGTGATGTGTCCTTATTTTTTGTAGTAAGTGAATCACTGTGG
Organism: Leptonychotes weddellii; assembly: GCF_054177405.1. NCBI lineage: Eukaryota > Metazoa > Chordata > Mammalia > Carnivora > Phocidae > Leptonychotes > Leptonychotes weddellii. The sequence continues at coordinate 185,798,100 of NC_138369.1, read as the reverse complement.
AAGAATTGTAAAAATAGTCACGATAGTATACTTAAAACAGATTTACGAACATTGGAGTTGTATAAACGTTGGGTATCCCCGGTTATATATGAAAGCCTCATCATGAAAGGAAATTCATGTTGTTTCCTGCATTCAAACATTTTCCTCCCCTGTCTTCCTTCTTTTACTTAAATGTGCACAATTTCCCCCCCCCCCTTCCTTGGACAAAATAGCTTAAAGTATATGAAAAGTATGAAGTTAACACCGAAGTGTTACTTTTGGTGACGTGCTGGATTATTTACTCCTTAGGCATTGGGTATGCTGAGTACTAAAATTTAAAACAAAAATCACAGTCTGTATTCTCGTTTTCTGAAATCCCAGTGGTCTAATTTCTCTTTCTTTATGCCCCTAGTGAAAATATTTTAAAAATCTAAATTTGTCTGCACATAAAGTTTTCATTTCTCACACCTCGTATCGGCCAGCCTGCTGTCATGGCCCTTTACAAGTGTGTGCCGAGTAGGAGGCTCCCTGCTGGGCACACGGCGAGTCTCAGGGTTGCTGTAAAGTGTTCAACCTCGTGTTAAAAAGAGAAGATATAATTAGCAGTGTTCTCATTATTTAAAATATTCTCATTAATGTATATTCTGATGTAATTTTACTCCACAGTTGCTCCTCAGCCTCTCCAAGGTTCTAGCCGGAGGCGGGTGAAGGGGGTAGGTGCTGAATTCCCTTCCGCCAGACCCTTCTGCCAAGGTCCTTTCAGACAGTCATGGCAGACCCGGGAGGAGTTGGCCTTCTCTTAGTGTTTGGATTTTGGTCTTTGATATCTCTAGCTCATAATGTTACTGGGAATTCTTCTCATAACTAGTCTTTAATATATTTTTCCAAATGGGATGCCTGGGTGGATCAGTTGGTGAATCCTCTGACTCTTGATTTTGGCTCAGGTCATGATCTCAGGGTGGTGGGTTCGAGCCCCGAGTCAGGCTCTGCGGTCAAGCTGGGGATTCTCTCTCCCTCTGGCCCTCACCCGCCTCAAGCTCGCGTGTGCTCTCTTCCTCCAATAAATAAATCTTTTTATATTTATATTTATATAGATATTTTTCCTCATGCGATGTTTTGTTGTGAAGCAACCCCCCCATCCTTAAGATTTTGAGGGACACTTTCAAAGGGAGGAAAACCCTTATAGCTCCAAATCGAGCAGCTTTGCCAACAACTGATTTAATGATGACCCAGGTCGTAATGCTGCTTCTTTTTCTTGATAGTCTAGTTTTTACGTTATTCATGAACTATTTTCTGGGAAGACATTTTAGGAAATGGGAAGGAGCACTGTGCTCATTTGGGTGGAAATCATTGTGAGTAATAACTAATAAAATAATACCTAATAAAGGTAGTGAGCGAATGGCTAATAACCATGGGAGGGACCGTTTGCTGAGACTGTGTACAAGGCCCACGGATAAGAACTTTCCGAAATTTGGGGCGCCTGGGTGGCTCAGTTGTTGAGCGTCTGCCTTCAGCTCAGGTCATGATCTCAGAGTCCTGGGATCGAGCCCCACATCGGGCTCCCTGCTTAGTGGGAAGCCTGCTTCTCCCTCTCCCACTCCCCCTGCTTGTGTTCCCTCTCTCGCTGTGTCTCTCTCTGTCAAATAAATAAATAAAATCTTAAAAAAAAACAAAAAAGAACTTTCCAAAATTTCTCTTTTACCCCCCCTCCCATGCTCCTCTATGGTATTCAGAAGCCTGAAGTATGTCCGAGGGGACGCAGTGGTCAGATGGAGCCTGTGCATGGGCTGGTGGCGGCCAGAGGCTGTGTTCCTCACGAAATGAGAGCAGCCAGATCCTGCCACCGACCGTCCTTCAGCATCAATTTCCCAAGTCCCTTAAATGCATGGCACACATGCTTTGGTGTGGAATTAATTTTAAAATCGCGGCAAGCAGCTTTCACTCTTCAGATTCCTTGCAGGTTGGGGTTGCCATAGACAACTGGGGTCAAAGCTTTTATTTTAAAGGTGGGTCTCTGCCGCTCCTACCCCTGTTCTAGTCCTCCAGAAATCAGGCTCCCTAACTGTTCGTAAAATAGTTCTAAGTGGGATGACCTCCCTTCTTTTAAAAATAAGGGCACTGGATTTGATGTACTACTTTGAGGGAGGGCCGAAGTTCTCAGCCTGTGGTTTCAACTCTGCCGATATAAACACGAGATTAAGGATGTCAGCAAATTTAGAGTGAGGGATTAGCAAAATCAGGCTATGGTATCAGAAAAAGACTTTCTTATGGGGTGGATGATTTAATGGGACTAAATGCATCTGGTAAAGACGAGAAGATCGGAGGTAGTTTTTCTCTGAGTAGCGTGAAACTGCTTAAGCATGGCATCTCATTCTCTCAGTGTTTTTTGTATTGTTTTTTTTCCTTTTTAACGGCGAAGGGGATTTTGAAAACACAAAATACAGTTTACGTGGGTAATCTGTAGCAAAGAAATGAGATTTGAAAATGAAAATCTCTTTTCTGGCACATCAGGAGATAGTTGGAAGAAACTTGTCTACAATTAAACCTCTTTCCCCTAAAAAATGGACTCAGGTCATTAAAAAAAAAAAAAAAAGTTGTAATTTTGCCCTTAAACATTCCAGCCGAGGCGTGAATCCGAGGAGTCAGAGCCCAGACACAATCTCTCCAGTCTCTCCATTTTTCATGGGAAGAAAAGTGCAGCTTGCAGGGAGGAGGGGCTACCGTAAACCTCCCCGGGCCTCCGCCCCAGCTTCTGGTCAAACCCGGGCCACTCCTGGCCTGGGGGGATGGGGTGCCACCAGGGTCTGGAGACCCCTAAACGGGCAGGACCACACTCCATCGAGGCAAAGTTCTCTGCTTGTGCCGGGCACCCCTTTTGAGGGTGTGGGTGGCAGGTAAACAGTCTTTTCTTGATGCTTTTCTCCACTACAGTTTTTATAATGGTTGTCATTTTCTTTCTGCTTTGTGGAAAGATGTATTTGCTAGCGTTACATTGGGATCAAAATACAAGCTTGGTGGAGAATTTAGAGGAAAGGTGTCATTGGTACTGAAAATCACAAAATTGTGTAGATTGCTTTCATTTTTCAAATAATAGATGTCATACACGAATATATTTTGCTTTCATAAAATTAAACATTGCAACTAATGTTAAAATTCACCCCAATCCTTGTTTCTCTCATTTGCCCTGGCACTCCTCATCCCTCATTCCCACCTCTATAATCACTGTGGGGAGGCTGATTTGTCTTTTTCAAGGGCTTTCCTATATAGTATTATATAACAGGTGTCCGACTTTGTGCTTCTATATTGAGATAAAAGCCTAAGTTGATGTATAGCCGGAGATACCCAACAACAATTGGCTTTAAAAGAAAGGCATTTATTTCTGCCTCATTCGAGAGTCCGGGATAAGTAGCCGAGGTCATTGGGCTGCCGTGTTCCTTGCAGTCATTCGGGGACCCAGGCTGACAGTGGCCCTGTGTCTTTAACATGTGGCTTTCTGAGTCAGTCTGGTCGTTGTTATTCCAGCTGGTGGGAGTGGCAAAAGGGTGGAAATAGAGGGCCAGAGATTTTCTCTTAAACAGGACTGGAGTAGCACGCACTGACCGTCCTTTGGCCAGAGCCTGGGCCGGGTCAGCTCGGCCAAAAGGAGATGCAGGGGGCAGTCAGGAAGAAGGGAGAATAGATTTGGGTGCACTGCTCTCTGTCTTTGCTGCTGCATTATTCTGTCATTCACCAGGCATCTTGGAGACTCACCTGTTACAGTGTATCAGTCCAACCCATTCTTTTTCGCCGCTGCATGATATTCCATAGCAAGAATAGGCCCCTTTTTGTCCAGTCGTTTCCTACTAATGCATAGTTAGCTGATTCCTACCCATTTGCTCTTAGATTTGGTGTTGCAATGCCCGCTGCATCACACTGATCGTTGTGGACTTGTGCAGTGTTTCTCTCCCGTGGGAGCTGGGTCATCAGGGGTGTGTCTTGAGCCTGGATAGCTTTTCTTAAACTGCCTACCAAACCCAGTGGATATGCCAGTTTATACTATGGCCCTTGGAATTTGAGAGAACCTGTTTCGGTACAGTGGCCTGTCGGCTGATTCTTGTATTTTAATTCTGACAACAAGGGAGGTTAACAGCACACTCTCCCCAGCGCCCCCCCAAGAAAAAAAAGAAAAATGAAACACTAGGATGGAAGTTCTTTGGAGAAATATTTATTACTGAATAGATTCGTTAGAGCAGAACACTTTTTTTTTTTTTAACTACTCAATTTTTTTGGCTTTGTTTTATAGCCAGCATCTAATACTCATTTATTTCTACTTAGTTACCCAATTTAGTAACAATTTAAAAATCTGTGGTTGAAGATGATAGTTAAAGATGAAACCGAATTATTTAAAGGAAATGAAAGTTACCTTTTGATTTAGAACCAGCTGCCTTTAAAGCAAGATTGCTTTTGAGGAATTTATGATCGAAGGAATGTGATCCCTGTGTTTCCACTCAAATCATGAGAACAGTCGTCTAAATTAGAGGAACTGCGCCTTTCATAGACCAGAGAGGGAGATGCAGTGTGGGCACAGCCGCTTAGGTCCGTCCGGTCAGCTGCCCGGCTGTGAGTCGGAGCTTGCACAAATCTGTGCTGATTGGTAGACACACTTACACACCACCCTCTTGTAAAGTGCGGTAACACAGCTGAAAATGGTTGTTTAATCAGAAGATCATGTTTATGGTCACCTGCGTGTCTGTTGATGTCTGTATTTGCTAGTGTGAATTTCTTAAATTTCATTTTGAAAGGAAGATTAATTTCTTCCAAGTGTCAGGTGACTGACTTGATTTCGATTTCAGCATTTCTGCCTTTCCCGTCCCCCGTCCCGTCCCCCATCCTGTCCCCTGACCGCTCTCCAGAAACTTCAGTGCGTTATTACTCTGCACTACTAACCAAACTAATTTTGTCCAGATTGAAGGGTTATAAAGTTTATACAATTCAGGCTCACAAAAGTAAGATAGCACATGTGAATTCAAGAAGCTGTTAGTTATGAAGCTCTTTTCCTTTCTGAAAGGAAAGTAGTTTTAAGCTTCGTTGAGCGGATCTGTGAAAAAGGTGGAGTATTATTTTACAATAATTTTAGACTTTCATGACTGGAAATTAAATACAGCAGTTTTAGAGGTATATTTTACTTGAACTTTTACAAGCTCAGGCCATGTTTTTATTAAAAAATCGGACTCAGCACCTTATATGGAGTACAATACCAGATGTGAGATATAAGGGAAGTTCCTGGGGCCATCTGCTTACCGTGTATTAAAAACTTGTGTGGTAGCTGATGTCATATAATGTGCGTATGATAGGGAATAATTTTGAGTTATGAGATCGTATCAGAATGGTGGTGATGGAATGGTCAGAACGTTCTATCACATTTACTGCTCGTTTGGAAAATCTGGGGTTGAAATGGTGGCCCTTTGCTTTCAGAACAACAACAGCAGCACCCGGCATGCCAGGACAGGAGAGATTCTGGGGTGTCGTGAGGGAGAAGCAGGGGCTGGCAAGGAGACAGCCCAGGAAGGTGAACGCTTTCGGTCCGTGTACTTTCCATGGGGCAGGCGACAAAATTCTGATGTGTGGAGCTCATCTCAGTTTTTTTTTTTTTTAAAGCCCTTCCTGGTCTTTTTATCTTTTCACCCTTTTCTGTCCTTGCTTCATCCCTGCTTTCCTGTCTGTTCTTGATGTCGATAGAACAAAGCCTCCTTTCCAGGGTTAACCAGAGCAGTAGACCAGGGGTCTGCAGGTGCGTGCCTTGGAGCAGCGGTCTTTGTGTGGGGCGGGTGCAGGTTTGAGACCCTCAGCCTCCGTGCGGACTCTTGCCTGAAATCCGTGCCTGCGGTGGGGCATCAGGTGTGTTTTACCCCAACCCACGCCCTCACCCACCCTTTTTGTTATGGATGGAGGCTTGCCCAGGCTGCAGCAGCCTCTGGGGTGGCAAACAGAAGCGCAGTGTGAAATACTGAGGTGAGAAAGTGAATGCCACTGGGTGGTGGTTCCTTTTGCACCTGGGGTGGTTTCCGGTTCTTTAGACCAAATGGAAGGAGAACCTAACCTGTCAGCTGACATCATTCACAGAGACTCTTTGATGATAGATAAGGGTGTGATTTTTGGCAAATGTGTTGGAAGGAGTTTAAAGAATTGAGTGGCCTTGCTGTAATGAAATGCCTTCGATTTCCCCATACTTATGTATGTGAATAAGGTTTCCCAATGTTTAATCTATGAAAATGGGACGTAGGGATCGACTCGCTCTTGTTTCCTGTCTTATAAGCAATAAGTAGTCTCCAATCAGGGCTACAATAAAGAAGAAGGGCCCATTCATTTCTTAACATATGTATTTCCAGTGGATTCCAAGTTTTTATGTGTAATGTTTTTATCAAAATTTGAAGCATTGATATTTTGATCAGTTCTGTACTGTTGATAATTATAAGTATAAATCAGCCTATAATAAACAGTTTTTAATACTTAGAGGTTTATGGTCACAGGAAATCAAACAATTAAAAATGTCAATTTTTGCATACATACTTTTATTGTAGACAAGTAAAGCAGGGAGGTTAAGACTTTCAAGCATAAGATGATTTTCTTAGGATGAGATTCTGGAGGGGAAATGGAATTTTGTTGATGGAGAAAAAGGAATAAAAATTTCTGACCGATGAAGTTTGTTCATGTACTTTTTATTTTTATTTATTTAGATTTTATTTATTTATTTGAGAAAGAGAGCAAGCAAGAGAGAACACAAGCCGGGGGGGCGGGGCGGGGAGGGAGAGGGAGAAGCAGACCTCCCCCTGAGCAGGGAGCCCGATGCGGGGCTTGATCCCAGGACCCTGGCATCATGACCTGAGCCAAAGGCAGATGCTTAACCAACTGAGCAACCCAGGCGCCCCTGTTCATATACTTTTTAAATAGATGATGGTGGGCAACACATTTTTGTGGTACTTGATTCCTTGGAATACATTTAATAGAGTGATATGATAGTTTTATTTAAAATATCAATTTCTACCCTAAGCCAGAAATTCCATTCTTTGCAACTATCCAAGCTTCTACTGAAAACCTTTATATGTCAACTTAAAAATATGCGAGACATAGTTTTTTGTCACTTTTTAGGGTGATATGCAAGCTAAAGGTTTGAAGACCACTGCTTTGGGGCACATAGCAGAGTTCCCCAAGTTATCATAGCATTTCTTAACCCCGTGTTAGGGGGTTGAAATGCACTATTTGGTCTTGAGCAGCAAAACTTCTCCAAGACGAAATAATAGAAAGGGAATATTGAATGAGTTTAGGTGTTGTTTTATAGTAATTTTCGGTTCTCATCACTTTGCTGAAAAAAATCTATATGATGTTCAGGGGTGCAGTCTTTCCCGTGATCTCTTTCTTTTCAGCTCTGGGTCTGCCTATGACCCTGCCCGTGACCTTGCTACTCCTTTCAGTTTCACTAAAACACCTGGTATGTCCTGAAACTGGATCTTTGAACGTGCTATTCCCACTGCCTAAACGTCTTCTGCACTGTTTCCTATCTGATTCACGCCCACTGGGAAAGCTCGGTCCGCGGTCTACTCTGGACGCCTCGTCGGTGTCTCCAGGTAGCAGCAGTAGCTCTCTCCTTCGACCCTCAGCCCTCTCCACATCACGCTGGCACCCGTGTGCACACCCAGGGGCAGGATTACTGTTCTGTTTGTGCCACATCAGGCCTGGGAGACTAGGGAACACTCGTATTATGGTTGCATGTACATTTCTGGCTCGTGGGATTTGGGGAATTTGTGGCAGTTAAGAAATGGCAAGTGTTGACTTAGGGGTGTGGCTTGGCTTGGTGGAAAGAATCATCCAGAGACCTTGGGGCTTCACTTCATCCATCACTGACTTGCTTTTGCTTTGGCAAGCCACCCGGCCCTGCCTCTGCTCCCTTCTCTTGTCTGTCAAACCTATAAGTGCTTGATTAGAGGTTCTTTCATCCCCGTCCAGGTCTGAAAGCCGAGACTGCAGGTTCTGTAGGGCTCACTGGCTGTGACTGGGAGGCAGGAAAACACAGAGAACAGGAGGGTGAGAGACATGGATGCCGAGCATGTCTGGGCTGGTAGGGCAGAATGGGAGATGTGAAAGAATACAGAAAATCTTAGAAACTTGTGTAAGGGAAAACAGACCTGTTCATAAGCACATGAAAAGATGCTCAACATCCTTAGGCATCAGGGAACTGCAAATCAAAACCACAAGGAGATACCACCTCACACCCACTAAGATGGCTATAATAAAAGAGACACACAGTAACAAGTGTTGGTGAGGGTGTGGGGAAATTGGAACCCTCCTACATGGCTGATGGCAATGGAAAATGTGACAATGGCTTTGCAAAACAGTCTGGCGGTTCCTCAAAAGATTAAACATAGAGTTCTCATATGACCCAGCATCTGGACTCCTAGGTATCTCCCCAAGAGAAATGAAACATACATCCACATGAAAACTCGTAGGTGGATATTTATAGCAATATTATTCGTAGTAGCCATCTGGTAGAAACAACCCAGTGCCTATCGGTAGATGAATGTATTCATGAAATGTGGTCTGTCCATACAACAGAGTATGATTCAGCCATAAAAAGAAAGGAAGCCCTGCTCGATCCATGGTACAACATGGACGGACTTGAAAACATTATGCTGAGTGCAGGAAGCCAGTCATGGAAGACTGCGCATTGTATGATCCCATTTACATGAAATGTCCAGAATAGGCAATTCCATAGAGACAGAAAGTAAGACTAGTAGTTGCCAGGGGTTGGCAGTTGGGGGGATACAGGGATGGAATGCTAATGGGCATAGGGATATTTTTGGGGATAGTTGATAAAAATATTCTGGAATTATATAGTGATGGTGGTTGTTTGACTTTGAGGATATGCTAAAAGCCCCTGAACTATGTACACACACACACACACACACACTCCAACACTTAACACAACTTACCAAGGTTATTTTCCAGATACTTAACTGCATTTGTCGGTTTCCGTTTCCCTTTCCTGCAGCCTTCCTCAAGGCCTACTGCACCGTTGTTATTCGGAGACATCCCCTCTGCCACCACCCTGGGACAGCGCTTTGTGTCTCTTCTGTGGGTTCCCCTCTTCCACGGATCCCAAGGCATCCTCCCTTTTGGCTTACTTCCCAGTTTTGCAGGAGTCAGCAGGTTGAGACCTTTATTGAGCACCCTGATGTAGTAAGGGGCTTTTCCAGTGCCTGCCCCTCCCTCTTATCGTGCAGATAAGGGAGCCGAGACCAGAGAAGGTCAGTAGGTTCATCGCTCACAAGTAATCATGCCTCCCTCCCTCCTACCGTCCCTCCTGAGGGCACAGAGTCCAGCCGGTGACAGGGGTCTCGGTCAGAACAGTCTCCAGACGGGGGCCTCCCTGCTGGTCCGGGGGAACGCCGGGGTCTTCTCCTCTTCTGCCCGTGTCCATGTCTTCTCCTGGACGGCCACTGTGGCTTTTGGCAGCAGCTGGTGCTGGCCTCTTGGGATGGCAGCCCCATGCCTTCTAATCCCTTTTTTCTTTGACAGTGGTTTTTTCTTTTTATTTAAGTTTTTCTTTAAATTCCAGTTAGTTAACATACAGTTGTATCTGACACTTTTAATTCTCCATTGTGTGGCTTCACATCGTCCTCACGGCTCCAGCCCCGTCCGGCTCCGAGCCTCTGGGACGTTAGTGTGACTGCGGAGTCTGCTGGGACCTCCTCGAGCACCTCCTTGCTTTCCATTTCCGTTTTACGATACTTCAGACTTTCTCTTTTGAAATCAAGGTAAACATAAGGATTCACCCGTTGCTGACATTTGTTCTCTCTCTTGCACTCAATGAATAAATAAATACACACGTGGGTGTGTGTGTGTGTGTGTGTGTGTGTGTGTGTGTCCTGAGCCGTCATGCCCTCTTGCCCTGACATGCTAGGAACAAGACCTTCTCTTAACGTAACTACAGCACAGTCGTATAACTCAGCGCATTTAGCGTTGGTACAGTGCTGTTTTCTTTCTTTTTTTTTTTTTTTTTAAAAAGATTTTATTTATTTATTTGACAGAGAGAGACACAGCGAGAGAGGGAACACAGGCAGGGGGAGTGGGAGAGGGAGAAGCAGGCTTCCCGCTGAGCAGGGAGCCCGATGTGGGCCTCGATCCCAGGACCCTGAGATCATGACCTGAGCCGAAGGCAGACGCTTAACTGACTGAGCCACCCAGGTGCCCCAGGTGCTGTTTTCTAACGGTGTGTATTCACACATTGCTCGTTGTCCCAGTCGTGTCCTCTGTGGTCGTCTGGCCCTATTCCAGGATCACTCACTGCATTTATGGCCGCGTCTCTGGAGTCTCCTGTGATCTGGAGCATTACCCCAGCCTTCCTTTGTCATCCTGGCATTGACACCGGGAAGAATACAGGATTCAAATCCAGGTGTTTGGGGGCAGGAACACAACCCATGTGATGGCGTGTCCTCAGAGCAGCACATCAGGAGGCTCAGGATGCCAGCTGTCCCGCACCGGTGAGCTTCGTTTTCATCCCTTGCTGAAGGCGGCACCCACAGATCACCGTTTTCCTTTTGTAACCAATAAGTAATCTGTGGGAGAGATGCTTCAAGGCTTGTTCCAAACTTTCCCCCCATACTTTTATTACGATTCTTGCAGGAATCAGGTGGCAAAATGGCGAGTTTCTCTTTTATGCTTTGGTATTTATTTGTTGACATTCTGTGGAAGAAATAGCTTTTCTTGGGGCGCCTGGCTGGCTCAGTCAGTGGCGTGTGCGACTCTTGATCTTGGGGTTGTAAGCTCGAGCCCCACGTTGGGTATAGAGATAACTTTAAAATCTTAAAAAAAAATAGCTTTTCTTATTCTTTCTTCATTCGTTTATGTCAATACAAATGTGTGGATTTTTATTTTGTTCAAGGGCTTATGATGCATTTGGTGTTTTTATTTTGGTGCACACACTGTCCCAGATTGGCCCAGGGGCCTCCCCTTCAAGATAATTCCTGTGTCTTTTGACCGACCCGCACCATGTCTCGAACCATTCCTTGTTTTCTGGCACAAAAATCAACATTTTTTTTTTTTTTTTGTGAGAGGAGAAGGGGAGGGTAGGGGCAGAGAGAGAGGGAGAGAGAGAGAATCCCAAGCAGGCTCCATGCCCAGCGTGGAGTCTGACGCGGGGCTTGATCTCACAACCCTGAGATCATGACCCGAGCTGAAATCAGGCGTTGGATGTTTAACCGACTGAGCCACCCAGGCGCCCCAGGAATCAATTTTAAAAAATGTTGTTTTATGTTACTACCTATTCCAGTTTGCTGTGGCATGTTTATATGCCCTGCTGGTTTATATTTCACCTTTCCATCATTAATTTCAGACAGAATTTTTTATTGGTAAAGGGGCAGCTTACTCACACCCGGTGAGACCCATCAAGTCTGACTTCGTTCTCCTAAAACCTGCTTCCCCACAGCCCTCACTGTCGTATCTCACCCCCAAACTATTCCTCCACAGCCTTCTGGGGAGAGCGATTGGTGGATGAGAAATCAATTAGGGGAAGAGTCGTTGTTTGTATCATTGACTGTTTTCCTTGGAAAAGGACGGTTCTTAGGAATTCTTATTTTATTCTTTATGCTCTCCTGTATTTTCCAGATTTTGTACCACAGACATGAATTACTGGTGGAGTAAGAAAAAGTGTAATTAATTTTTTGAGATCATTATGGATTATGCAAAAAACAGAATTTCTGTAAAGCTTTCACCTACATAGCTTCACCTTACGTTAAGATCTGACAAAAACCACAGAAAGTGTATCAAAAGCAAGAAATTCCCCTTGGTACAGTTCTTGTATTGGGGGTTCCCAGGACCACCCCCACCGATTTACTAGGAGAACCCCCAGGACATGCAGTCCTGCTCATGGCCATCCTTTTTTGCAGTGGGAGGATACAAAGCAAAATCAGGAAAGGGGAACATGTATAGGCAAAGTGTATGGGTAGAGCCCCACAGGAAACTGGGTGTTCCCAAGTGTCTTCTCCCACAGGTTCACATAGGATACACTTAATTTCCCCAGCAGTGAGCAGTGGACAACAGATACAAGATGCTACCTGCCAGAGAAGCTCATTAGAGACGGTGCTCAGGGTGTTTATTGGGGGCGGGTCATGTGCCCTCCGCCTGGTTCACATCAAAATTTTAGACTCCCAGAAGGAAAGAAAATGTTCAGCATAAACCACATTGTTTGAACAGACAGCATCAGCACAGTAAGCCAGCCTGTAAGTTAGGAAATGGTGAGAATATCCCCAAAATCCAAGTTCCCAGAAGCCAAAGACCATCTTGCAAGCAGGCCTTTCTAAGGGTCGTGTAAGGTCCTGCTTTAACTCCTTTCTGGACGGCTATTAACCATTGTTGCAGAACTTCCTGGTTTTCACTGGTCTTTCCACTGATAACTTTTTTCTGTTTGAAATCCAATCCAGGATGTCACCTTGCGTTTTTTGTCATGTCTCCTTGGTCTCTTCCAATTTGTGACAGTTCCTCTGTGGTTCCTTATCTTTCATGACCTTGACACTTTTGAAGAGTATTCTGTAGAAGGCCTTTCAGTTTGGGTCTGTCTGATGTTTTCTCATGATTAGCTTGAGCTTGTGCATTGGGGGATGAATATCCCAGGTGATAGACACATCATCTTGGTGCGTGATGTCTGTCTGTTACATCATGCTAACCTTGACCACCAGGCTAGGGGGGAGTCTGCCAGGAATCCCTGCTGTAGGTTTACTGTTTTTCCCTTTGTGATTACTGAATATTTTGAGGGAGATATTTTGAGACTACAGTTTACTTTTTAGCATAGAAAATCTCCAATATATACGGAAGCAGACAGAATATTCTTGTGAACTCCTGTGTGTTTATCACTCACCATCAGCAGTTACTGGTCTCTTGTGGCTGATCTTATTTCATCTGTATTCTTATCCCCTTTCCAGCCTCCATCCTGTAATTTTGCAAAGCAGGTCCTGAACCAGATGAGCTTTTTGGACGTTAAGAAAGGGTTGGAGAATTACCCCACTCTCTGCATCCTGCATTTTCACTCCCTCATGCCCGTTTCCAGCTCTTGAACGGTACAGTTGCATCTGCCCCTGGAATTGGCAGTGAAAGTCAATGGCTTGTTCATTTCTCGGGGATGCGGAGTTGGGCTGCCCAGGATTGACAGCCAACTTCGCTCCCTGGGTGACCGTGGCAGGGTGAGCAGTATCTAATTTCTCTCTTTCATTTTCTGGATTGTAAATTAGAGAAAGAATATCTACTTTGTAGGGATACCTGGGTGGCTCAGTCAGTTAAGTGTCTGCCTTTGGCTCAGGTCATGATCCCAGGGTCCTGGGATTGAGCCTCGTGTTGGGCTCTCTGCTCAGCAGGGAGCCTGCTTCTCCTCCCTCTGCCGCTCCCCCTGCTTGTGCTCTTTCTCTCCCTCTCTCTCAAATAAATAAATAAAATCTTAAAAAAAAGAATATCTACTTTACTGTTGTCATATGGATTAAATGAGCTACGTGAAGCTCTAGAACAACGCCTGGCATGCTGTCCGTGCTCAGCTTTAGTATTACATAGGAGGCACTGGGGGAAGAAATTTAGTCTTCACCTCATGGAAGATCACAACCAATATTTCAAATTATTTAAAATACCTAACTGAACACATGCACTTCTTTCTTCCTTTATGCCAGCAGAGACAGCGTTGCTTTGGTGGGACGGTAATTGACCAGAGTTGAGAGGCTGAGCATGGGCTTTTGGAGCTTGGAGGGAGACCTCCAGGAGGACAGACCTTCCATCCTCCACCTCAGCAGGATATGATAATAGTGACTGCCTTAGAGACGAGTGGTCCCACAGGGGGATACCCCGTCAGCCCTCCTAGGACAGCTAAAACAAAAGAGACAGACAGAAGTATTGGTGAGGAGGTGGAGAACGTGGAACCCTCGTATGTTGCTAGTGGGAATGTAAAGTGGGGCAACCCTCTGGGAGACAGTCTGGCTGCCTCAAAAGATTAGACATTGGGTTACCATTGATCTAGCCAGTCTACTCTTAGATATCCACTCAAGAGAAATGAAACAGGTCCACACAAAAACTTGTGCACACACACACCACTGTCCACAATAGCCAACAACCCAGATTGGTATCAATGGATGAATGGATAAACAAAATGTGGTCTATCTGTATAATGGAATATTATTCAGTCATAACAAAAATGAGGTTGTGATACACAATACATGGATGAACCATGAAAACATTATGCTAAGTAGAAGAAGCCAGACACAAAAGACCAGATTGCGTATGGTTTTATTTATATGAAATGTCCAGAACAGACAAATCCATAGAGATACAAAGTAAATGGGTGGTTGCCAGGGGATGGGGTGGGGGAATGGTGAGTGCCCCTAAGGGGTTTTCTTTTTGGGGTGATGAGAATGTTCTGGACTCACGTAATGGTGCTGATTGCACAATTCTGTGAATTTATCTATATCTATATTTTAGAGAGAGAGAGTGCACACTTGTACGAGCAGGGTGGGGGAGGGACAGAGGGAGAGAATCTCAAGCGGACTCTGCGCTCAGTGTGGAGCCTGATGTGGGGCTCAATCTCACAACCCTGAGATCATGACCTGAGCTGAAATCAAGAGTCGGATGCTTAACCAACTGAGCCACCCAGGCACCCAACTCTGTGAATATATTAAGATCACTGAATCTTGCACTTTAAAAGGGTGAATGAATGATATTTGAATTATATCTCAATGAAGCTGTTTTTTAAAAGGAAGTGGTGGGGGCGCCTGGGTGGCTCAGTTGTTAAGTGTCTGCCTTCGGCTCACGTCATGATCCCAGGGTCCTGGGATCGAGCCCCACATCGGGCTCCCTGCTCAGCGGGGAGCCTGCTTCTCCCTCTCCCACTCCCCCTGCTTGTGTTCCCTCTCTCGCTGTGTCTCTCTCTGTCAAATAAATAAATAAAAAATCTTAAAAAAAATAAAGGTAAGTGGTGTACAAATTCAGAAGTGTATGTCAGAAGTGATGTAACAGGTAGGTACTCTTTAAAAATAAAATCTAGTAAACATCTCTTGGTGAAAAAGTATTTCCGTATCTGGAAGCAGCGTGACCATTATCTGGGCAGAGTGCAGAGGATTTGGGGTTGTGGGGATAAAGGGGGCGCTGTTGAGGTTATTGGGTCTAGAATTTCCTTGCATTTGCCTCTAGTTGGGCTGTGGAGACACAGGCATGTTATAAGGTAGGTTGTATGCGCTCCTTGACGACCCGGGGACCGCATTTCATTCCTCTTTGTCATATCCTGTCTCCGAGCCCTTAGCACAGAACCTGGTCAGCATTCCATAAATGTCTGCTGAAATAAAATGAAGTAATTTTTCTGTCAACATATCCACCATTGGGAGAGGTGAAAAATTGAGAAAATGAATAGAATGTGTTTAACTTATTTTCACACTCATTTTATTGAAGCTCTCTGTAAAAATAAACCCATGTGGATGGTAATTGATTGAGTGATAATTTCTAAGTAGCAAAGTGTTAAAGTAGATAAGTGCCTCCTACTGTGGAGAAATTGCCTGGCCAAAATCTGAACCGCTGAGGTGTTTATTTTAACACTGGGAAACATTTATTACTCTAAACTTGTTTCCATTCATACACAGCATCTATCATACCAGACGTGCCATGTCTAAAGTAGACATGGTTTAAAAAATGCGGTAATCCCTGTATCAGGTGAATTTCTAAGAGAAATACGTTTCCTTTTTATTTGATGACTGTTTCTTCAGCCACTTTTCCTTTTAAAATAAAGCTCAAGGGGCGCCTGGGTGGCTCAGTTGGTTAAGCGACTGCCTTCGGCTCAGGTCATGATCCTGGAGTCCCAGGATCGAGTCCCA
>NC_138369.1:185772013-185781752 GCF_054177405.1 Leptonychotes weddellii | reverse complement strand
AACTTATCCAACTCAACACCCAAAGAACAAATAATCCAATCAAGAAATGGACAGAAGACAGGAACAGACATTTCTGCAAAGAAGACATCCAAATGGCCAACAGACACATGAAAAAGCGCTCAACATCACTCGGCATCAGGGAAATCCCATGTTTCAAATATACTTTCCTAAACACCTTGGAGCTATGGATTTAGTTCTTCCAATTTTGGGAAAGTACCTGCCATGTAACCTAATTGGCAAAGCCAATCCTCATTGACAAACCACTTAACCAAATAAGACTTCTTTTTAGAAAGTCCACCTTCCATTTTCAATTCAGGTAAACATGTTAGCATTTATGCCTCAGTGACCACATTTCATTTCATTCTGATTTGAAGATGAAATGAGGCATGCAGTTTGCCCCCTGGATGAAGTAAGGTGCCCTATCTTAAATAGCTCCCTTTGGCACTTCTCTGGGAGTAAAGCATTCTTGAATAGCAGCTAGGTCATGGAAGAGGCAAGAACCAGTGAAAGTTGTCTTCACTCCCTGTGCCCGACCCTGGAACATTCCTCAATCTGGGACGATGCAGCACGGATCAAAATACTTCAATTCTAAATGCCACATTTTGCACTTACCAAAGCGGGTCTGTGATGAGAAGTGGTCTCTGGTTTGTGGTGTTTGATTAAATGATCTTTTTACAGTCATCAGTATTTTGCATTACCCCTTCGTTACCCCTCTAGGAGGTTTTTAAATCGCAGGCTGCGCCCCTCGGTTAGACCTGGGGAGGATGAAAGGTATTCCTTTCCTTGTCACGTGGGAGGGAGGCAGTGGTTTAAGAAGAGGTTTCAAGGTAGAGCTTGTGTGCGCCTGGACTCCAAGCCCATTCTGAAATAGACTTGTGTTAGGGGAGAATGCTTAATGGCAAGTTGGGGCTCTGGGGATATTTTCCCTTAAAGCTGATGTGCCCTCATGCCCTTTTGGAAAGATACTTTGCCCCGTTTGAAGATGGCTATATTTTAGAACATTTTCAATCCTTATCGATCTTGAGAATCTTGTAGCTGTGGTGTGCACTGAGGCCTAGAAAGCCAAAGAATGTGTAAAAAGTTGCGCTTGCATTTGGAAGTTAGAGAATTCATGTTTTTTTTCTCTCTTCCCATCTTTCCCTCCCCTTCTTCTGCTCTGCTCTTCCCTGAGAATTATTTAAAGCAATTTATAAGGATGCTAAAATCTATCAGATCCTGAATTAAAATTGGGAGGGAAAAAGGAGAGGCAGTGGTAGAGACATACAGTGGTTGGGGAAACATACCTACAGCAATGGTAGGGATGCATAAAAACTGCCGGGCAAAATAACGACGTAGCTCTCTGTCCCCAAGGGTTGTTGTCAGGCAGGCCGGTCCCTTTGCAGAAGGTGCCTCTTATGCACCAGGATGTGGGTGGGGTCTCAAGGCCACAGGGTCTGGCTTAAGAAACAGGTTGTAGAGGGAAACTTAACCAGGCAAGGATCAGGTCCCCGATCCTTCTGGTCCCTAGGGGAGAGGTATACTGGCACTGTGCCGAAATGAAGTGGGCATACGTTCTGGGAAAGGACTCTGTTCCCCTCTTGCTCTTGTTTCATGTGGGACAAGTAAGAGCTTCCTTGTCAGTGGGACAGCAGATGGCCTGGCACCAACCAGCAGGACCCCGGGTGACAACTGTATACAGGGGTTGTCTGGGAAGTCCAGCCACCTTGCACATGGAAACTTGGGGGGCCCACAGGAAGCTGGGGTGGCCTTTTCTGTGGCCCTCCAGTCTCACAGGAGGCTGAAAGAAGGGATGAACCCCCAGTCCCATGTGGCTTGTTGTGGAGGTAACCCAGAGGGAATTCCTGGGTAATTTTCCCTTAATCCTAGGTATCTTATCAGAGTTGTACATTTTTTCTTTGAATTTGCTAACAGCTAATGTAAAGGACAAAACCTGGTCTGTTAAACATGTCACAGATTAAAGTAAAGACATACTTAGATGAACATAGAATTCTTAGAGGTGAGACCAGATGGGAATTCCTTCCGGATCTTCAAAAAAGAATGCTGATGAGAAGGAACAGTTCCTTAGAAGCATCTTTACAGTAGGAATAATGAGGAGGTCCATGTGCTAGCACTGGAGTATATAATGTTAGCTTAAAAAAAACTCTTTGAGTGCACCTGGGTGGCTCAATCAGTTGAGCAGCTGCCTTCGGCTCAGGTCATGATCCCAGGGTCCTGGGATTGAGCCCTGCATCGGGCTCCCTGCTCAGCAGGGAGCCTGCTTCTCCCTCTCCCTCTGCCTGCCACTCCCCCTGCTTGTGCTTTCTCTCTCTCACTCTCTCTCAATCTCTCAAAAACAAATAAATAAAAAAAACCTTAAAACAAAAAACTCTTTGAAATTTGCTTAGGAATCAATACAATCGTGGTAAATTGGGTTCTACTCTTTGTAATTTAAAATTTTCAAAATATATGTTTCTGAAATGTAGAAAGCTCTTAACCTAACTGTTGAAAATCTTGCTTTACTCCATAGCCTTGTTTTGGAGGAGGGTCAGGAGGGAGTGTACAAAAAGGCTGCTGGGAGAAAATACAACCGGTTTTGGACTGAATGGTTCCTAGCCCACCCTGCCACCCCGTGGCCAGAGGACTGCCCCCATCCCCCAGCTGGGCATATGCCCACATCTCTACCCCAGGGGAAGTAGATCAGTCTCTCTGCTGATCTGGGGCTGGCCTCCAGGAGCAGGCTCCCTGGGACAGCCCAGCAAGCCTGGGCAGGGGCGGGAGCCCCAAGGTGCAGGGCGGAGGCAGAAATCCTGCAGTCTTGAGCATCCACTGTAGCCTTCTAAATTCTAGAGAGCAAACTCTACACAGGGGTGTTGGGGCCAGAATGGTGAGCTGCCGTGGGGTCACTGCCACGTCCGCCTTCTGCCCACTCTCTGTTCCAAGTCCTTCATTGCATGCAGAGAGAGTGCATACGTGTGGAAAGGTCAACAGCAATATCTAGGTATAAATCCATGTCTGACACACTCTTTAATATACTTATAGAAAAGAAGTAAGTAAGGCCTTTAACAGTGATAGCTATAGGAAGGCTGCTGTGGCCATACACATTATCTTAGGAGAAAGAATGGAAACTGACTAACTTCCCCGTTTTCCTCTGCCTCTGCTGTCTCCCCTCACCTCTCCGACCAGACCTGTTTGAGGGAGGGGAGTGGAGCATGACGAGAAGAGAGTGACAAGAACAAAATCACGTGTAAAACCCTGTGAGATGTACGGGGAAAGAAAGAACTGGAACCACGTAGCTTTTTATTTTATTTTTTTAAAGTTTATTTAAGTAATCACTACACCCAACATGGGGCTCAAACCCACGACCTTGAGATCCAGAGTTGCCTGCTTCACTGACTGAGCCAGCCAGGTGCCCCAAGGTAGCTTTTTAGTAGAGTATGCGTACTTCAGGGCTGAGGACATTTTGCATCAAAGTCAGTTTTAATTTGTGTCAGAAACAACTTAAGAGTTTGTACAAGTCAGGGTTGGTGATTGCAGGCAATGGAAATTGACTTGTGGCACTTGACCAGAAAAGGAATGGGTTGGAAGCTGGACCTTGGTAGCTCGCCAAAGCAAGGGGGAGTTCGGAGGATGAGGCTGGGAGAGTACGTTCAAAAGCAAAGGTGGGCTGAGCCACAATCCAGCAGCTCAGGAAGGGCAGGAGGATGCTGGGCACTCCTGTCCGCGCCTTCTCAGGGCCTAGGCTGTCCGGGCTCTCTAGCCAGATGGAGTCTGGGCCAGCAAGTCTCTGGCCTCCGTGGCCTCCTCCCTCCCAGACACCCCCAGGGGCAGGAGGTGCAGGGGTTGGGCTGAAAGCTGCCAAAGTCATTCATTTCTGTTAGACCCTGATGAGATTATGATTATGTTTTACAACTGGGTCAAATGATGACATTTCATAGATCTTTTACCTTCTGAAATAAGTGAAATTTATATGTATATGCACATCTATTTGTGTATAGTCTCTTTATAAACATAACAAGTGAGCCTCTTGGCACACAATTATTGATTAACTGATTGCAGACAAAGAGGCCTTTTCCAGGTATGTTACTGAGAACCTGGGGTTCTCTAAGTGGGTTTTATCCTCTCCAAACTGGGCATGTAACAAACTACTTTCATTCAACATTTTCTGGGTCATTGTTAAAATAACATAGCTTAAATGGAATTTATTCACAGCACTGTTATATCAATATATTCTTTATTATTTTAGGATTAGCTTTCTGTGTATAACAAGAATGTTGTTATTGTCTTCAGAGGGGATTTTATTATTTCCATTCTAGAATGGGCCTTTCATTCCTTCACCACCTCCGGTTTCTCCTTCATTAACTAAGAAGCAAATTAGACTTGCATTTAGTCGATGTCTGCCAAATGTTATTTTTAGAAGCCTTCTCACCTCTTTCTCGCTCCTCCGGGATTTCTTCTTTCTTTCCTTAACTCTGCTTTGCCCTCTCAATCATTGCAATCAAAATCTGTGCCCTCCTGATATTAGTTCAATATGTAAAACAGATTGTTTATTTGCTCTTGGGATAGGAAAGCTCTTTTGAAGCTTAAAAACCCAAGGAAAAAATGATAAAAGGAAAGGTTGGTGGGTTTCTCTATAGTAATAGATTTCTGTATGCCAAATAACACTACCAAGTGGGTGACCGATGGAGAAAACATATTTGGAACACAAAAAGTAATCAAAGGGTTAATGTTTTCAGTACACAAAAATGTTCCACAATTGAAAAATGGGTAAAGGCAGTAAAGCAGTCACTTCCCAATGGAAGCAATCAGGTGACTAGTAAAAGTGTGGAAAAACATCTGAATATCATTATTAATAAAAACGGAAAAATACATAATTTTTGCATGCTAAACTGTGAAGATTAAGAAGTATTTGGGCAAAGGTGTGGGAAAATGGGTATTTCATGCTGTTGGTGCAGAGTTAATACAGCCTTTCTGGTGTGTCTTGTGTCACACACGTCTTAGAGTGTGCATATATTTTGACCCGACGATTCAGTTTGTCGAATTTAACCCAAGAAGATGAAGTAGGCAAATATGTGTGCACATCCATTGGCCCACTTTTTAGTAAACAGAAACACAGAGACCGTCTCAGTGTCTAGGAATAGGAGATTAGATTTTGTATCTATGTAACTGTCCTATAACGGGTAAAAACGGGAAAGAAAGAACTGGAACAATGTAGCTTTTTATTTTTTTAAACAGATCATAGACCAATAAAAAACAGATCAAAGACCAATACCCACAGTATGACCCAGTTACTTAAAAGGTCTGTGCATGCATTGAAAGATGAGAAAAGTTGGCTAGAGTATGCTAAAGACAGTTTTCTCTGGTTGATGGATTATGAGAGACATCCCCACCTTCTTTGTGATTTTTCTGAATTTCCTAAAACTTCTTCTGTGAGTATATATTGTTGCTATATATAACACAGGAAGAAAAAACAATAAATCCTGTTGAAGGAGAATGGCGAGCCAGGGTTTTGGAACGTAGAATATTAGGAAGATGCTGGTCTTGCCCTTCTAGCTCAGAGATGTCCCAGCTCTTTGGAGTTTTGACCCAAATATTATTTTGGGTTTTGCAGTTTACCATATGCAATATTCTAAATAAAAATGATTTTTGAGAATTTCTGTTGCGGTACGTTGGATATCAGTTACTTAGCTTATTTGCAGTTCTAACAAATTGAGACCAATTATTTGGATAGTAAGTAAGATGCTAATATTTATATCTACCGTTAACGCTGCCTAGAACTTTCTGTGCTGATGCTGCTGGCATGATGACATTTTTAAAAAATGATTCCTAGATGTGCGTCTGTCTTGGAGCTCAGATGATCGTGAGTTTAGTGTGCAGCTGTAACTACACTTTTTATACTGGGTCCTGTGCTGAACACTTGATTTTTTTCTTTTTTTTTTTTAAGGCCATCTTTATTTCGATGTTAAAAAGATTCCTGGCATCCGGTGTCACTGATACACTGTGAACCCCAGGTAGTTTGTTTCACCCCTGAGGTTCCCTCCTGAAGCTTCTCACTTACAAGACTGTGGTAATTTGTTGCAAAAGAGAAAAGTACAATCGTTTTATATCGCGGTAATGGTGGTGCTCCAACTATCACTGTTTTAAAAGCGGGGGGCCGGGGGGATTTTAAAATCAGTTTAAGCTGGATAGCCAACACAGTGAGCTGAAGGGATGAGATTTTTGTGTTTTCGAGAAGGCTACAAAAGTCGCGAGAGCTGTTCTTGGAATGGCCTTGTGGAAATGGGCTGGCCTGCTGGCCGCGGGATGAGCAGGCAGCTCTAAGTCCGGCATTGTTGGACCAGTTGAGCCAAGACGGGTTTATTGACAGGAATGTTGCTGAAGAAGCCCACGGAGTTGAGCTGTTTGCTTTCAGATTTAGCAGTTGTTTAAACAAGCGGGACTCTTTATTCTTGCTCAGACCTGAGCGATCCGAGCCTCAAGGTTGAAAAGTAAAAAGGGAACATAAGAGAAAGTTCTTTCTCAACTTCGATTTCACTGTGTTACACTGACTTTCCTTCAGCATATTTTTGTTGTTGTTCTTAATGCCATTTCTTCCCATCCTACCGTCCGAAGGATCCTTTTTTAGAACTCACTTCATGTTTTCATTATCCAGTCTTTTTTTTGTTGCATCAAAAACAAAGCAAACAATAATAGTAACTTTGACAACAGAAGAAATGGAATAGACCCTCCCCCTCAAACAAACAAATAGAAACTCAAGAGAACCATCCCAGTCCCTTACAGATGTCTTGGTGGAGGTCCTAGAAGGAGGGCAGAAACCCAGGATTTATTGAATGCTTACTGTGTACAGCCTTGGGAGATGAACATTTATTGAATGCTTACTGTGTACAGCCTGGGAGATGAACATTTATCGAATGCTTACTGTGTACAGCCTTGGGAGATGAACATATTTATTGAGTGCTTACTTTGTACAGCCTTGGGAGATGAACATTTATTGAGTGCCTATTGTGTATCAATTTGTAATGCTCCAGGAGGATGGCTGTATTCCCATTTTATAGATGAGGAAACAAACTTTGAGGTCACTCAGCTAGAATGTACAGAATTTGAATTCAGGTTTGTTTAATCTTGCTTTTTTTCCTTCTCTATAAAGAGAATAATTCAGTGGTCTGGGTCACCCAAAAAAAAAAAAAAAAAAAAGAGCAAAATGTGCCTGGTGGCCATCACTCTGAGCTCATGGGAAAGAAGGTGGGTCAGGCTTATCTTTTATACCTATTTAGCCATCCTAAAAATCAAACTGTTAAACTTTCAGCTTTAGGAAAAATCACCTAGTAGAGTTTTGGGATGGACACCCCCCTCTTTGCTGACCTGCAGCTCCCTCGGAGTCCTGCCCCACTCCTGGGGCCAGCTGTTGAGCAGCACAGGAGTCTTGGTCTTTGGACCTAGAATTTCTTAGAAGTGCGTTCCCAGTATTACCTCTGAGGTGCGTGCGCTTTTCATACCGTAGGGCAGTTTTAGTTTTTGCATACTTAGGGAGAGTAACATTTGCCACCATTTCACTGGTTGTAAACTTGATGGTTTTCTAACTCGGGCTGGTGAGGATGCATACGGTAGAAATAGCAACCGCTCCCCTTTGCAGGGTCAGCAGAGCTAAGACTGCTAAGTTGCATGTCACAGTGCTGAGTTTTCTGGAAGTGACGCTTGCCCTCATTCATTCTGCTTATCCCTCACCTCCCTGGGAGCTTGTAATAGCAGACCCCCTCGGCAGGGAGCTGAGCAGCAGCTATGTGGGGGGAAGCCAAGGGAGGGAAAACAGAGTCATCCTGAAGAAAAAGGTGCACAGCTAAGGCCTGGAACAGAAAATTTGTTGCTATTTAAAAAAAAAAAGTCACAAAGTGGACAAAAGTTGTTATTAAACCCATTTCCCATGCTTAAAAAAAAATTGTGGTTGAAGAAAATAGAAGCATAAAAAATCAAGTCCACGTAAGCTTGAAAAGAAACCTGTGGTGGTGGATTTGCACATTGGCCTTAATTGGCCCAATTGACCTTCCCTGCTGTATTTACAATTGCCTTAAAATTGTAAGCAGATGTTTGAAACCCCTTCTTTAATAGGTCTGCAACATCTGTTTCACCAACGTTGCTGCCCACCAAAACAGTCGTAATTAGGGAGCGCCTAATGCATACATCTTTTCTTATGGACCCTATCGATCGGATTTCTCCCTGGGGTATTAAAGCCGACCCTTATTCTTGCTTTTATTTGAATACGTTTTGCATTATATTTTCTTACACAGAAGAACAGTATGCCAGCCCAGTACAAAAAACCCAAGATAGTCATTCTCTGTAGTGAATTTTTAAAAATTGTGTGTGTATAGTCATTAGCAATGGGTGAAAGATGTTTGCGTGTACAACTGTAAACCCTTGAAAATCTGTGAAAGCTTTTGTTCTTTCCTTTTGTGTTCTAAATGAGGCACTTCCCGAAAAACCAGCGAGGTAGAACTGTGAAAATCTTAAAAGCTGGGAGGGAGCATTATTTATTTTATTATTATTTTTTTTAATTAATAGACTTCATTTCTTAGAGCGGTTGTAGGTTTATAGAAAAATTAAACAGAAAGTACAGAGTTCCCATATATTCCCTCCCTTCTCTCTCCTTGCCTCTAGTTTCCTGTTATTACCATCTTCCCTTAGTGTAGTACATTTGTTAAAACTGACGAAGCTATATTGAGACATTATTAATTATGAGTATCATTTACATTACCGTTCCCTCTTTGTGTTTTACATTCTTTGGGTTTGGACAGACGTCCACCATTACAGTATGACTAAGTAGTTCCTTGCCCTAAAGAATCCCCTTTGCCCCAGCTGTGGGAGGGAGCATTACTGACTAAAGTATTCTTGAGGATGTGTCTACTTGAAAAAGAAACTCTTTCTCATGCATAGCAGTCCGAAGAAATAGTCATTTTGATGTTTTAGAACTGACTGTACAAAACTTCAGAGAACTTTATTTTTTCCATGTGCTTTCCATTTTAAGAGAACTTTGCATATATTTATAAATTTTACTAAGGTTGATATGGTATGATGTAGGCCTAATAGTTAGAAAATTCTATAAATTGCCAGCATTCATTTCAGTTGCTTACAAATAAATTAATCTTTTAAGGAGTCATTTCTTTAAAGTTGTATCTTAAATGTGGATACTTATTTTAAATGACTTGCCTGAGGTAAGAGGTGGTTAATGGAAAGACTTTGGTGTCAGTAGGTTCATTTTAGCTCTGTATCCTGAGGTGTGTTTTTATCTGAAGACTGCATCCATACAGATGATAGCCAAAGTCTAGAAGTGAAGAAATATGGCAGGGAAAAATGCCCGGTTTCAAACATGTGAAAAGCAACAGAGAAGTGCCAGGCTCAGAAATGAGTGAGGAAATCATGGCTGGGAGAATGCGTTGCATCTGGCATGTGTCCCCTCCCAACAGGTGGTTAGGCTGATTGATGTAGGCCAGTGGCATTCAGGGCGGGGACTAGAGTGTTATGGGCTGCCCTTGGTGCCTGTGAGTGGGGTACAGACTTTTTGTTTTCATCATCAGCAGAGGTAGGTTTAAAAAAAATTTTTACGGAAGTATAAAATGCATACAGAAAAATACACATATCCTAAGGGTACAGCGTTTGAATTTTTACATACTAAACTCATGCATGTCACCAGATGAAGAAATAGAAAGGTCTAGCATCCCAGAGGCACCTGTCACGGTCCCTTCTGGTCATCGTCCCCCTCCGAGAGTCA
>NC_138369.1:185739994-185771913 GCF_054177405.1 Leptonychotes weddellii | reverse complement strand
GCATTTGTAATTGTCTGCTGTGAGCTGGGCATCGTGCCTAGTACTTTCCCGTGCATTAGTTCATAAGAGTTGTAAATTGTATTATGCCCATTCTACAGATCAGAAGACTTGCAACTAAGATGATCTAGTTTGTCCAAGGTCATCATATGTGACTGAAGACAAACCCAAATCCCAGCCTCGGCTGTTGGCTCCTATACTCTTAGCTACCATATTGGGCGGACTAAATCCTCCTGCCTTCCAAGGAAGTTGCAGTATGTGACTTCTAGATAACATGGGGAAGCCATTATTGTTATTCTTTATATTCGGGTCTCAAATGTACATAGCATTTTACTGTTACTGTGGTAATAGTAAACATTGTGCTGACGGTCCAGGACTATTTATTGTCAAATTTTGTGAACTCTAGATCTTCACACACATTCTAAGTTGTTCCTAATATTCAGACAGTGGTTTATTTTTGTGCTATTTTGTTTGCAGATGGGACAGTTACTTAAGTATAAGCCAACTGAGTTTAAATATTTTTGGCAAGTTAAGAAACACTTTTAATTTATAGCAGTTAGTTGGAAAATAAATATCCCCTGAGCATTTTGTGTGCGTGTGTTTGTGTGTCTGAGACTCTCTCATTTTTTAATTGAGATATAATTTATATACTGTAAAATTCACCCTCCCCAAACAGTTGTATTTTCATTATCACTTCCCCATCCCTCTGAGAAAAATGAAAATCTTAATGGATTTTTTTTTAAAGATTACAAACTTAATTTAAAAGCAATATTGTTATTTACAATATGTATTTCCTTCTCATCCTTTAGGAACATTATTTTATAATCTCCTTCTATCTTTACCATGATGATGGCTTTAATTTTAAAATATGGGAGGGGCGCCTGGGTGGCTCAATTGGTTAAGTGTTTGTCTTTGGCTCAGGTCATGATCCCTGGGTCCTGGGATTGAGCCCCAAGTCTCCAGTCTCGGGCTCCCTGCTTAGCAGGGAGTTTGCTTTTCCCTCTCCCTGTGTCCATCCCCCCCGCCCCGCCCTTGCTCTTGCTATCTCTCTCAAATAAATAAAATCTTTAAAAAAGAATATGGGAATGGGAGAAATTTGTCATCTTTGCATATCATAATTCCACCATAAGCAATCTACAAGTACTTCAAAGGAAATCGTTAATTTACCCATTTTCATCAATAATAATATATTAAGGTTCAGGGGAATCTTTTTTTTTTTTTTTTAGATATTTGAATATATTCCTATGGACACTGTTTTTTGAGTTCCCATCAATAGCTACGGAAGCAAAGCTGCTTCAACAGTAAAGGTAGATGGACTTAAAAATGACTCTCTTTTTCTAGAGATAGGTGATTTCTGTATTTGGAACTAATAATTTTTGTCTTAAACCAAATTTAAGTGTTAGGCAATGTGCCTGTCTTGTTCTGTGATTATGTAAAAACTAGCAATGAAATTCCTACCGGGATAAGTAAATCTCTAACATGTTATATGTTTCTTAAATCGAGCCACACATACTTTTTTTGTTTATGAGCTATTTCAGATCCATGCTTAACCTTTATTGTGAGTAATGGGGTCTTACTAAATATTAGTTTGTTTATATTTTGAGGGTTTTTTTTTCTCCCTTGGAAAGCACTTGCGCTTATTAGCAAATTACAAGGAGACCATTTATAAGCTAAATAACACTTTTGTTATTCAGTAGTTTTGGCTCCCAGTGAAATAATGTTAGCTTTAGAATTTATCATCAAGTTAATAGGCAGTATTGTGCTATCTTGAGTATTACTTGTGTTAATGCAGCTGGGCTGGAAAACATCCATATAACATTATTTCAGATCCATACTTGGGTTTGAGGAGTCTTCCTGTATCTTAAAACACTGTGGAATTTTCAAAAACATGCATGTAAGTTGTGAACAGTGAGTTGAACCATCTTCCTATGAACTTTGTGGCCATTTGGATTTTTTCTGTGATGTGCCTATTAATTTCCTTTGCCCATATTTTGAGCATTGGCTTTGAAGTTCTTCTGTCTTGTGTACATCTCTTCCTCATGGGGGTTCAGGAGTCTCTACTGCCATCTGTGCTCCCATTGTCCTTCCTCCCTGGGCTGCTACCTGTCTCTTCTACCTCCTTCCAAGAATTGCACTCTATAATTGAGCTGAAGTGTGCCTGTGTTTGTATATAAAATAGTGTCCCCCCTCCTTACCCATGGGGGTACATTCGAAGACCTCCAGTGTATGCTTGAAGCTGCAGATAGTACCAGACCCTACATGGTTGGCCCTTAAGCAGTGCAGACACTGGGCCACTGATCCCTGCATAACATTTGACTCCTTCGAGACTTTACTAATGTTGACTGACACCTTACCAACAGCGTAGACAGTTAACACGTATTTCATATGTTATATTATAGATTGTATCCTTAGGATAAAATAAGCAAAAGAAAATGTTATTAAGGCAATTATGAGAAAGAAAAAATATGTTTATAGTGCTGCACTGTAAAAAATCCACATATAAGTGGACCTGCGTGATTCAAACCCATGTTGTTCAAGGGTCAACTGTATCTATCGTGTTTTTTCCTGTACATACGTACCCGTGATAGAGTTTAATTTATAAATTAAACACAGAGATTGGCAACAATAACGAAAAATACAACAGTGATAACTATACTGTAATGAAAGTTATGTAAATGTGGTCTCTCTCTCAGAATATCTTATTGTACTGCACTCACCCTTCTTGTGATAATGGGAGATGATAAAATGCCTCTGTGAGGAGATGGAGGGAGGTGAGTGATGTAAGCATGTGACCTAGCGTTAGGCTACTGTTGACCTTCTTGATGATATGTGAGAACGGGAATCTGCTTCCGGACTCTGGTTGATCGTGGGTAACTGAAACTGGGGAAAGCAAAACTGTGGATAAGGTGGGGACTGCTATAGAAAGAAAAGCAAATTCTCACAAAATAATGAGTCATTAAAAA
Source organism: Leptonychotes weddellii (assembly GCF_054177405.1). Lineage (NCBI taxonomy): Eukaryota > Metazoa > Chordata > Mammalia > Carnivora > Phocidae > Leptonychotes > Leptonychotes weddellii. Next base: position 185,768,953 of record NC_138369.1, on the reverse strand, counting down.
TGTGTGCAGAGGGATTTTAGTGTTGGGCACCTTTCCGGCCTACCTCCTAACGTGGGAATTTACGGAAGAAGGTCAACAATTTCAGACTCGTTTCGGAAAGATAGCCATCCACGTGTGACTGAAACAAGATTTTCTGCCTTTTAATCCAGTATTTTAAAGTAGTGCAGAAAAGTGTGTCATTGTTTTGTGAAGTGACATGCTAATGCCATCCATTGACCTCTTGTGTCTTTCCAACCATGGGTATTTGCACAGCGTGAAGCAGTGTTCATTTCAATCCCATTTAATTTTAGAGACCAAATGCTTAGGTTGCCATAAGGACGAGAAGTTGGTTCCTGTAACTGCTGAAGTGATGTTTCTTGGCTGCTCAGAAATGAGAATAGTTTATCTGTGTATCTGGAATGTATTAGTTTCTTGGGGCTACTGAAACAAATTACCATAACTGGGTGGCTTAAAACAACAGAAAATTATTCTCTTACAGTTCTGGAGGCCAGAAGTCTGAAATCAAGATGTTGGCAGGGACACACTCCCTGTGAAAGCTCCCGGGGAGTATCTGTTATTTGCATCTTCCAGCTTCTTCTGGTAGTTCCTGGAGTTCTCCTGGCTTGTAGATTCATCATTCTGTCTCTGCCTTGGTCTTCATGTGGGCTTCTCCTCTGTGGGTCTGCGTCTTTTCCTCTTCTGTCTCTTATAAGGACATATATTATTGGATTTAGAGCCCACCTCGGGATTCAGGATGACCTCACCTCAAGATCTCTAGTTACATCTGCAAAGACCTTCTTTCCAAATGAGGAAACACTCACAGGGTCTGGGTATCAGGACATGAGCATATATATGGGGGGACAGGAGGTACTACCATTCAACCCACTACAGAAGGAAAGAAAACTCGCATTACTAAGAAGCTGATGGCAGGAAGGGCAGTGAAATCGTGGAGGCTTGCACCCTGGTGCTGGGTGCAGGGAAAGCCCAGGCATGCCATCCTTTGCTGCTTTGAAATCCAACTGCCACCCAGGTTATACCAGTCAACTAAAAGTAGGATGAAATGACCTAAAAATAGTTCCTAAGTATTCTCTGGCTTGAAAAATTGGCGCAGATTCCCATGTTACTTAAGAAGTGGGGAAAGAAAAACTTGGGGAACTATCAACTGCATAAATGGTCATTACCTTAGGATTATTCAGATTTTGGCTTTGTTTCAGGAAACATATTCATTTTGTTTTCAACTTATATTTTGTTCTGTTCCCCACCCTCCCACCCCCAACCCCCAGTGTAAGAACTTGGTTATTAGCTCTACAACATATCAGGGTTTCAACAGGGGCTGGGCTATACTGAGCCCACCGAGACAAAAGTGGCTTTCATTATTGAGCTTGATATAAGGTTCATGATTGCAGCTGACTTGCACATTTCTCTAAAATTATACTTTTATGAAAAACCAACACTTCCAATGTGTAAAAATTACCACTCATTTCTTCATGTTTGACCACTGTGGATCTTACTAATGTTTGTTCTTCTATGGACTAACCTTACTGGGAAGAATTTTTTTTTTTTAAATTATCATTCCATTCCCGCTGATACTTTTGTGAGCTTGATATTAAGAGGTTACGGTAACAGCACCCACTAGATAAATTAAACATTAATTCCCTCTTGATTAAGAAAATGTTTTCTCTGGGATTCAGCCACTTTCAATTTTGTCTGGGCCTTTCCTTGGCATGGACATAGCCAAGATGTTGTCTTGTGTGTTGTATTTTTAAAGGTTTAAAACTCATTACAGTGTGGATTTAGGGAGATTTTGAGTTGCCTATTAGTAGAGATTTCTATTTAAAAGGTTCTTCAGATTATAAACACCCATCTAATACAGTACACAGTTTTTGTCATGCTTTAGGTCTTCACAAAACTTTTAGTATGTGTGCTGCTGAAGCGAGCGCTTCACAGAACCTTTATAAATACCTTTCTGAACAATAAGGTCAGATCCCAGTACTATGAACATCAAGTGCCATCCAGTTTGCGTACGTTGATCATTGGTCAGCAGACATCTTTGGTACAGTTCCTACATGAGAAAGAAATGTCAATCATTCCTTGACACTTACTGCCCTTTTTTTTTTTTTTTTAAATCAAGGTTTTCACTGTACTGATAAGCAAAATAGTGGTCCTGCCATAGCCTCAGAGTGAGCACGGTTCTTGTTCCTGTCTTACAGTGGAAAAACAGATTAACTCACCTGGATAGAAGGGCTGACTGTGACGTGCTGTCCACCTGTCTGAGTATGGAGCTATGTAAGCAGGGCTGTGTTCCAGAACAATCTTGTGATAGTGGCTGGGAATAGTGGTTGATTGACTCAGGGGAAGTTTTTGGAGGCTATCTCACTAATCAAAGCAAATCATAATAAGCCTGAAATTCAGACAGTGGCATTGGGCATAGGAATTGGGAACAGGCCATGGGCATATTTGCATGCCATTATTGAGTAAGAAGATGAGTTAGACATGGGTAAGGCTAGCTAGAGGATGAATATAAGCCAGGTCACTCCTGGTTGGATTAAAGAAATGGGAATCAGCATTTTGCCACTGTGATTAAGCACGAAGAGGCCCACAGAAAGCCACAGGACGAGGGCACCCCTCTGATATGCCTGAACAGATATTTTTGTGTCTAAAAATGGCCCGGTGTTCATTATTGCTGGCAAAAGAGGACATCTTTATAGTGGCTAATTAGACCACTCAAGTGGCATGCCTGCCTGGGGACAGCTGATCCGGGGCGTGCAGGAGCCCTGTACTCCTGTGACACTTGATCTCAGCCCTGGATTGGGAGACACGCCCAGGTCCATAAACAAGGGGAGCAGGGAGCCCTGGCATGGCCTTGCTGAGGGATTGAGGCCCCACAGAGGGGAGTGCCTTCCCCCAGGGGCTTACACTGAGCAGAGATAGCGCCCTGCAGTCCAGAGTAGCTGTCTCAACTATATTTGGATTTACGGGCTAGGGAGGGGTAGAGTTATAAAATTACTGCTTCCAACTGTAATCTAGAGAAATTGTGACTTCATATTACAGCTTTGACATATGCCCTGCATTTAATCTTACTGCTAAGAAAATACACTGTCAGTTGGTTTTAATCAGAATTTTGTCCCCAAAGGGGGTAGTTATGATTGCTGCCTTTGCTGCCTGATTTCTGTGGGATTCACACAAGGATTATTCAGTACTGGAAAGAAAAGACAAAACTGTAATTTGGTTTACTGATAATCTGAGTCAGGCGCCTTGGAATCCCTTGGTTTTCCATCTTGGAAGCAGTTGCCTGCTCTGCTGGAAAATGGCTTCTCCCCAGCGCTTGGGTTCCGAATGGGGTTCCTTACGGCCAGGACACTGGGAATGGAGACAGGAGGCTGAAGACCTTCCTCAGGGGAAGGTGGAGGATGACCGTCTGCTTGAGAAGTCTTCCAACAGGCAAGGCAGCACTCCACCCGTTCCTGATTGCACGCAACTCCCGATTGGTAATTCCCCATTTCTTAAGAACCTGTTTTTTTTTCTCAACCTTACAATTTATTTTTGAACGCAGAATATGAAGCCTTAGAAGTATGGACTGGAAGAATCTCCTAAAACAGCTTCAAGGTGCCGGGCCACCCACAGCGCGCAAACGTGCTCGTGGAGCCCTACTTCCGCTCGGTCCTGCTCACGGCACTCTCGCGATAGGTCACTGACGCTCGGTCTTTCTCGCGATAGGTCACACTTGCGCTTGGTTGCTCCTGCAGTCAATTGCACCTGTTACTTGTGCGTCTTGTATTGGGTGGTCTCTGGCCTTCAGCCTGTCGGTAACACTCATAGTGTGGCACACCCATGCCAAGTTACTTTCTCTTTTTTCTCTTTCGTACCTCGCCGCACAACTAAGGAGGAAAATGCACTTCCACTTTTGGAATGCGGTAACCTCAGTGTGAAGGAACTAGGGGGCTCCGGGTATTCGTCAAGAGCTACCACGTACCCCGTGGTAAATCCTGAATCCTAGCAGATCTCTTCACTCGGGAAGCACACGTGAAGGAGAATCTTCGCTTCTCAAAACTTAGGTCCATAGTTTCTGAGCTAATTAATTTTGATGGCTGGAAATACTTTCAAGGGACAGTTATTTCAGTCATAATTCTGGTGTAGGAGTTATTGGATCCTCTACCACTTTCTTACTTTGGAACTTTTTCCTTTATCTGATTTATCCCTTTCTGGCTTGGCTGCTGCTGTTCTCTTCTCCTTCACCTCCTCCCTCCTCCATCTTCCTCCTCCCTCCTCCCATCTTCCTCCCCCCTCTTCCATCTTCCTCCTCCCTCCTCCATCTACCTCCTCCCTCCTCCCATCTTCCTCCCCCCTCTTCCATCTTCCTCCCCCCTCTTCCATCTTCCTCCCCCCTCCTCCATCTTCCTCCCCCTCCTCCATCTTCCTCCCCCTCCTCCATCTTCCTCCCCCCTCCTCCATCTTCCTCCCCCCTCCTCCATCTTCCTCCTCCCTCCTTCTCTTCTCCCTCTTCCCCTTCCTCTTCTTCCTCCCCCTCCTCCTCTCCTTACTATTCATAGCATATTACTATATTCATGAATATGAATATCATATTTCATAATATTGAGATCTCCATGTAGAATCAGGTCAGAATCAAATATTTTTATGTTTGTTTCAAAAGGTTTATTAAAAGTTTTGAGTTCTGTGCTATCTCTGTGTCTTATGTCATCCTCCAAGGAGAAAAAGTTCACCTCTTTGGCCTTTCCAGAAACTGGAAAATGAAAAGCTACCTCCTCTGCTTCCCTTAGTTATCCAAACAGTGAAACCAAAAGTCGGTGCTAGAGAAGGCGGCTGTGAATCCGGGGCTTGTTCACAGTTCTTACAAGGTTTATGCTGTAGTGAGGGCTACTTTTTGAGGGAACATGTTTGTTTGTTTTTTTTCCCCTGCCTACATTTGAGGACACATTTTGCTGACTCAGGTTAGCATAATATTCATTTTTTAAATGAGAGAGAGCAATTTAAAGGTAATGTTTAAAGCAAATAACGAGCAAGGAGTTAGGGAATGACTGTTAATATCAGGTCTGAGGATCTGTGACTTACTGGCTCTGCCTTCTAGCTTACTAGTTAAGTTACTTAATCTCTCTGTGCCTCATTTCCCTTATCTGTAAAGCAAGGATAATGTGTTGTGAGTATTAAATGAGCAATGGCTGTGAAATGTTCAGAACCATGTCTGGTGTACGATAGTCTACTTCTGGCCGAGGGAATCCTTGTCTGGGCTGCAAGTGAAGTCGGGAGCTCTAGCATCCACTAACTTTATTGTTTCATTTCTAACCAACTCTCTTCAGGTATTAACTGAGTCAGATGTTAAGGAGAAAAGCTTCCCACTTGTGTGATCTACGTTAGCTCCTTCATCAAGATTTTCTAGTGTGATATTCTGCTTGCTGGGGTTCCAGTTAAGTAGACCGTAGGGTAAATCCTTGTGTTCTTTTCTTTCCACCCTCTTCCTCCTATTGAGGCATTTCTTTGACCTTTTTGCCCTTCTATTAGGTCATAGATCTGATCACATAAAAGCCAGAGGAGCACTCACTGAGCAGTAGACAGGGCATTGGTGAGAGGTATCAATGCATATATGGTAGCAATAAGCTGCGTGGCTGGGACTTTCTTGCTTGGCTTCGGTATCGAACTGAGCCTAAATGTCAGTTTATGTGTAAGAACACATCCCTTAGGGAATTGAGAGGAGGTTTTTTTTTTTTTTTTCTTTTCTTTTCACCATGGTGGTAGAAAGGCTGAACATCTGAGCTATAGAGCTTAGCTGTGTTCTGTATCTCAGGCTGCTTATCTTTTTTTTTTTTTTTAATAAAGATTTATTTACTTATTTGAGAGAGAGCCCACGCGAGAAAGCACACGTGTGAGTGGGGCAGAAGGAGAGGGAGAAAGAAAGAATCCTTAAGCAGACTCCCTGCTGAGCACAGGGCCTGACACGGGACTCGGTCCCAGGTCCCTGAGATCATGGCCTGAGATGAAATCAAGAGCTGGCTGCTTAACCGACTGAGCCACCCAGGCGCCCCAGGCTGCTTGTCTTATATGTACTCAATTATCTTGATGCTCATAGACGAAGGCAAGTCACTGTGGAACACTACTAGTGAACTTCCTGGGAGGGGATGATTCAGAACCCAGTTCTGGAACCGAGGATATAAGAAACTGTATTTCTTTTTTTTAATTATTTCCTTCTACCTATTAAAAAACACCTAACTCCAAAAAACTCAATACCTAAATACTAATATATATATAATAATTTTCAGTTTCCAGACAAAATAGCTCTTTTGATGGAAGAGCTTTATTTCTGTATTCTGAAACTTTTAACTGCTTTCATTCCCTTGGGCTATCCTCAAAGATTTCTGTTTCTCCTGTTTTTCTTAAGAATTTTCCGTATCACTTGAAAAAATAGTTTTGTGTAACATGTGTTCATTTAGCTTAATTGTAGTTAAGATAACTGGGCCTACTCTTTGATTTAATATCAAGAAACCATATTTAAGAAAAACTATTGGCACTTCTGGTTCAAGATGGCAATCTGCACACATGTTTATTTTCTCTCCTTTTGAGCCCCCATTAAAATGACTGTATGTCAGTAAAGTTAAACATCTAGAACATCAAAGAACATAAGGGGTGGTTATCAGCAGATGAGATTTAAATCAATTTCTGGAAGATGGAAAGCAGATGGAAGGCTGGTGCTGATGAAGCCTAGGGGACACGTGGAGACCTGCAACTGTGGAGGGGTTGATCTCCCCGGCAGAGCCCTCGTGAGCTCTGAACTTGGAGAGCGTCTACTACAGAGGGCTGAAAACAGGGCCTGACTGTATTTGTTGTCAGTGTCCTCTGTCCTCCGCCCCTACAGCAGAATGACAGGTAGTTTTACCCCAAGCAAAATATTCATCTGATTCTTATCTTTAAAGAAATGAAATGACTGGGCGCCTGGGTGGCTCAGTTGGTTGAGCGACTGCCTTCGGCTCAGGTCATGATCCCGGGGTCCTGGAATCGAGTCCCACATCGGGCTCCCGGCTCAGCGGGGAGCCTGCTTCTCCCTCTGACCCTATCCCCTCTCATGCTGCTTCTCTCTCTCAAATAAATAAATAAATAAAATCTTTAAAAAAAAAAAAAAGAAAAAGAAATGAAATGACCTTCTGATGATAACTTAGTATGACATTGGTATCACAGAGTAGAGCCCTCCTCATCCTGGAATGTAGGGGTCCCCAGTGTCTACTTTTGCTAAAGTGAAACTTGTCTGTTGACAAACCCTGTATATCACACAGAGCTCCCTGCTGTTAATATATATATACACACACACATGTGTATACACACACATATTGTACAGACACACACACAGGTAGATAGATCTGTTTTGAAAAGGAACATGAGATTTCCGAATCAGAGAGCAGACCTTGAAATATAGAGCTTCTTGGTCCTCCAGTCTCTGTAGGATGACAGAGTAAAACGCTAATGTTTGTTTTCTAGGACTGTTGTAACAGAGAACCACAGACTAGGTGGCTTAATAGCAGAAATTTATTTTCTCACAGTTCTGGAAGCTAGAGGTCTGATATCAAGGTGTCAGTTGGACTGGTTCCTTCTGAAGGCTGTGAGAGAAGGCCTCTCTCCTTGGCTTGTAGATGGCCCTGTGTCTTCCCTCTGTGTGTGTCTGTGTCCCAAATTTCTTATTATGGATTGGTCGTGGACACCAGTCGTATTTGATGAAGGCCCCCACCCTAAGGACTTCATTTTAACTAAATCAACTCTGTAAAGACCCCATCTCCAAACAAAGTCACATTCTGAGATACTGATGGTTATGACTTCAACATAAGAATTTTGGTGTGGGGGACACAGTTCAGTCCATGGTACCCTGCATGTGCAGCTGGATTGTATCATGGGAAAGGAATCCCAGAATTATGAGACTTGGAACCTGTATGGGGTGGCTGGCATGACCGCCCCTCCTTCCCTATGGGGAGAGAGAGAGACAGAGAGAGACTGACTTTAGAATATAAGCAAGTCTTCTCTCAGAAGAGGAGGGAAGGGGAGAAAGGGGAAGAACATGGAAGATCCCTAGGTTTTTCCTACCCTGGAATGTAAACAAATGGCCCCAGGGGAGATTTATCTAAATCTCTCTGGAGTAATGGACTATCTATAGCTTCCAAGGAATGTTTTCTATTCAATCATATTGGCCAGTGTACTCTTTGATATGAGTGCCTGGACTGTGCAGAAACGTGAAACGTGAAAATATCTTTGGAGAATTGTCTTCTGATGTCCATCAGTCATTTTATTACTACAGGTTTGAGTATGAATGGAAAACCAAGTATTATGAAATGTGTTATTAAAACTTACAATAAAAAAGACCAAGATAAACAAGAAAACTGCCTACTAAAGAGCTAATTTAATGAAATGAACAGAATTTACAAGCCTCTAATTAGGGATGAATGTGTGGTCAGGAATATTTCATCCTTAAAAAAAGAATATTAAAACAAGATTCTATTAAAGAGTCATAATATTGGAAATGTATGGCAATTGTCGGGCAGAATAAAGATACAGTCCAGAAAATGTTCTAGGTAAGGACTAAAAGTAACTGCATGTGACCATTTAAATTTAATAAATGCTAAATTTCAAATTCAGTTCCTTAGTTCCTTAGCCTCATTTCAATGACTCAATAACCATAGGTAGTTAGCAGCTATATTTTTGGACAGTGGAGACTTACAGAAAATTTCTGTTGCAGAAAGTTCTGTTGGATAGCCCTGGCAACCAATAATTAAGAGGGAGACTAGGAAAAAAGGTGCGGGGTACTTTTCAGATAAATAATACGTGAAGACGTGACTCTTCTTGTTGAAAGGCCCTACATAAAACCAAGCAGAGTGGGTTTTAAAAAGACATACCTGGACATATCAGTGTGAAATTTCAGGGAACCAAGGATAAAGGGAATATTCTAAAAACTTCCAGAGAAGGATAAATATAAATATCTGCAAGGGAATGAGAATTGGTAGTGCTAACGTTCCAAAGTAAAATAATTTTGAGTCTGGAATTTTTTTTATTAGTTTCAGGTGTACAACTTAGTGATTGGACAAGTTTATACGTTAGACTATGTCTACCCCAGGTGTGGCTACCATCTTCCCCATACTCATCCATCCAAATACTCAACTGAATTTGAATGCAGGTAAAAAGATTTGGGGACACTCAAAGACTCAGAAAGTTAGCTTAATGTGTATCCTTTCTTAGGCAGTTACTTGAGGTTATGCTGTAGCAAAACATAAAAGGAAGCCAAGAAAGATGAAAGCATGAGGTCCAGAAAATAGTGGGTCCAAGGGTCCAACCATGAAAGCATTGAAAGGCAGTCCTGGGAAGATAGTCATACAGGAGGCCTAAATTAGCCCATTCAGAATGGAACAGGAGAGAGTACTCCAAGGAGGAAAATCTCTGGAACAAAAGGGAAATTGATGATGCGTATATGTACGTACTGTGATTGGGAGTTTAGTGAAACCTGGATACTAGTTTCCTAGAGGTGCTCTAACAAATTACCACAAAATGAGTAGCTTAAAACAACAGAAATTTATTCTCTCACAGTTCTGGAGGCAGAGGTCTGAAATCAAGGTGTTGTAAAGGGTTGTGCTCTCTCTAGAGGCTCTATGGGGAGAATCCGGTCTTTGCCTCTTTCAGCTTCTGATGGTTACTGGCTTCCTTGGCTTGTGGTCACGTCACTCCAGTCTCTACCTTCATCTTTCTCTGTGAGTCTGTGTCTTTCCCTCTTGTATCTCTTATAAAGACACTTGTCACTGGCTTTAGGGCCCACATGGGTAATGCAGCATGATCTCATCAGGAAAGAACGTTTTTTAGAATAAGGTAACATTCACAGATTCCAGGGATTAGGACACATGGACATATCTTTTGGGGGGCCACCGTTCCCAGTCCACTACATAACAGTATCTGTTAGAAAACAAAAAAAGGGGGGGTCTATTTTTTATTTTGAAATGAGAAACATTCTCCATTAGATGGCACAGTGAGCCCATTGAGAAGGAAATGTAAATCTAGCATACTATTTGGCTCTGTAACAGATAATATATATGTAGTTAGTAATGTCAATTATGTGTCATACCATAAAAAGTTCGTACATATCAACTCCTAAAATTAACCCATAGATAACAAAAGATACAGTGGTTGCTACTGAACGGAGAATGTATGTCATGAAATTTGGTAATGTAATGGGTGGCAGCGTGGGAGGGGAAGTGCAGTGGGGAGTCGAGCACTGATGTACCACTCACCAAGCAGCAAGACACAGTGTCTGGAAGGTAGAACAGTAAGTGTGGTTTGGTATGTTATCTGAAGTTTCATGGGAGTTTAGGCCAAGAACTGGCAACAGACGCATAAAAGCCAGGGGAGAAGAGATGGATGCCACGTGAGTTAAATCCTCACTGCATGAAGCTTTGCAAAGGATGTGTAAATTTGCCAAACCATGAAAACCAGTAAGGGTCTGTTGGAACCAGTTAAATAAAGCATGCTGCATTTTTGAGAGCATTTATTATATTAGTGTAGGAGCTCGGCTAGATCACAAGGGGCTTTTTAATCACACATTTTCCATGATTAGCAGTATGGTCTGATAATCACCCACTTGTCTTCCATGAATGGTTCAAAATTTAAAAAGGGATATTTTGTGATTTTTTGAAAACTCAGTAATGCAGCAGTATTTTCATTACATTTTCTTTTCCAGTAAGTGAGATCAAAGGAGTGATCCTGAAAATTACGCTTATGGTGGACTTAAGTAAAAAGGATTTATGCAATCAAATTTACAGATTGTTTTTTATTGATCACAACTTTTATGCTAGGGATCAATTGTAATCTACTTGGCATCTTTAATTGCTTATCCACTTAAAAAATTAACTCTGGTGGATGGAAGAACCCCTTCTAATGTGAATTGTTTTTGCTATTAGTGAAAATATGGTATTACGTTCTCTGTTACAGTCAGGAAAAAAAAAAAAAAGAATTGCTGAATAGGCCATTACCCCTTTGTAAAAAAGGAATAATGAAGGAAAGAAAGGTCTGTCTTGAGCAGCTTCATTCGGCACATCCTTTAACATTTGCAGGGTGTTGGTCCTGTCTGCTCTAGCAAAGCATAACCACTCATTCATTCCACAAACTTCTGAGTACCATCCATGTCCCAAGTACTGAACGCTTGGGAGATAAAAGTATAAATATTCTGTCAAGAAATTTAGTCCTATTAGGAATACTTCACCCCTTTGTTGATACACTCTATCCTGGTATCTGGTTCTATTCAGTTCCTTCTGAACCTCCTGAATCAAACCTGAGCCTGCACATACAACAAAACGTACTATCCTTTCTTCAGTTCATAGAACATGGGAAATCTGTAGAAATATGCTCATCAACTGAGTTTCTTTCTACTGAGGGAATTATTTGCTGATCTTTCCAGTTCGGCCGTATCTTACACTTTCCAGTTGAATATGCTCACTGTAGAGTTCTGGTTGACCTTTATACTTCTTTTAACTTTTCACCCCTCATCCTTTTTTTATCCTCACAACAGAGTTTGAGTGTAAGCTCCTCATGGATTCTACCAGGCACCTGCCTTTCCCAACCTGCCACCAAACATCTGCATCCTGCCGTATTTCTTCAGTCCTCCTTAGTGCACCACCCCTTCTCAGTTACTAGATCTACCATCGGCATTTTTATCCACACATTTGACTATCCTTTCTCTGCTTTTCTTTTATCCTTTTGCCTATAAACATGCCCAATTTGTGTTTATACTTATTAAGCCTACACTGGGTGCTCTATTACCTCATTACTTCTCTTTCTCTCATTTGAATATTCGTTCTGTATTCAGCAGGTAAACTTTTTTATTTATTTATTTATTTATTTATTTTAAAGATTTTATTTATTTATTTGAGAGAGAGAATGAGATAGAGAGAGCATGAGAGGGGGGAGGGTCAGAGGGAGAAGCAGACTCCCTGCTGAGCAGGGAGCCCGATGCGGGACTCGATCCCGGGACTCCAGGATCATGACCTGAGCCGAAGGCAGTCGCTTAACCAACTGAGCCACCCAGGCGCCCTCAGCAGGTAAACTTTGACTGGGAAGCAGTATAACAGAACGAAACCTCTGTTCCATTGCTGACCGTGTAGACTTGGACAAGCTTCCTTGTTTGTAAAACGGTATTAATGGTATTATGTGTTTATTCATGCTGTTGTGAAAAGGTTACTAACACTAGTACATGACATACGTAAAACTTGATGTAACCATTCTAGAAAATGTCATGTGATAGAACTTTACTCTTTATCCAGTTGGAGATGAAGGAGGACACACTGGGGACATGGTAGTCAGGCTTGGTTCCAGGTCTCTTGAGCGGGAAGGGACTGGATGCAGGTGATTAGGTACTTGGGGGAATCAGTAAGAAGGCTTGAGGTGCTGACTCTGGGCTAGCTCCAAGAATGACCTAGAAAACTGCCGGGAATGGCCAGCAATCCCTGTACCGTCAGATCAAAGATGACTCCAAACTTTGCTGTGAAAGAGAGGAGAAGGCAAGGGGGGGTGGTCCACGCTCAGAGACGAAGACCCTTTGCTCTTCTTTGCTCCCCGCCTTTATTGGTCCTTCAGGATAATCACAGATCCTTATCACTGTTTCTCAAGGACCTGATGTGTGACAAGGGGTCTTACTGGAACTCGGAGGATCCGTTTACGGGAAAGATAGGGTATGCTAATCTGCATGTTCTATGAGTTCTGCTAAACATAGCCTAGGGGACAACACATACGTCTCTTAGATCACAGTGCGGCTGTTTGGGCTAAGAAAGCTTCGGGAAGGCACCTCCCCGCGGCATTCCTACCGCAGAGTAGTCCCGCAGCCCCCGGCATTCCAGAGGCCCATGCCCTCCTCCTAAACCTTCCCTCGCCCCCAGCGGCCTCCGTGTTACATTTTAGCAAGCCAGGTACTATGGCTGATTTTGTGCTCTACATGAACCCCAACTGAAGTGGCCTACCCTGAGGAAGGGGAGGGGCCAGGGAGCCCCCAGAACTGCCGCCCTCAGGAGTGCACTGCATGGCTAAGACCAGGGGGCAGGTCCCCCTGCCACTGTGCCTGCAACACCCAGGAAGCTTGTGGCCTTGGGACGCTCGATCTGGTTGCTGCCACCAGCTTGGGGACTGGTTGCACAACAGCCCAAGTGGCAGGAGGTGGTTGGGGGGGGTCTCTGCCTCTCTTCCTCCTTGCAGATCTCATGTGAGCACATGTGATGGGCAAATCTCTGTCAGTTGCCTCCAAAGCCTTACCTTAGGGAGTCTGGGAATGCTGTTTTTTCTTTCTTCCAGCCACTGTAGGACAGGAAGTCAACCTAGAGGGCAGATGGAAGGATTTGGGGTGCCAGGCCTCCTTATCTATCCCAGCCATCAGCAAAGGCTTCGTTAGGGATAAGTGGGATTTGGATCAATGGCACATATTCTGGGTTGGCTCTGCTTTGTCCGCCTGTCTCCCTACGTGTCATTGGGTGATCAGATCCTTCTTTCTCTTCTAACCTCTCCTCTGGGCCCCCACGTTCATCTTCAGAAAAGGCTTCTCCCGTTGGCCTCGCTTGCATCCCCAACCCTTCTCCTGAGATAGTTCCTCTGTAAAGTGCCCCAGAGATTTTCCTCAAACTCTGGACCAAATCCAGGCTCCTCTTTGTGCTTTAAGGCTCTTCACGGGGGCACTGGAGATCTGTCACTTCCTGTGCTTCTTCCTCTGCACGCTTAGCCTGGCTTTTCCTTTCATCTCAGGCCCAAGTGCCTGCTTGCTGTTGCCTTTGTGTCCTCGTTGAAACAGCAGCATCGTACCCCTGGGATGCTCCTTCCCCGTCCACTCCCCCCTCTCCCAAGGATGCCTCCCTACATGAGCACTGGTGTGCTTTTGTCTGGCAGTCAGGAAAGGTTATGCTCGAGTAGGTATATATTCTAAGTTACATTTAATGCATATTTTCATGCTAACTTATAAACACCCATGCATGGCGATTGATTTGTTGTCACTTAAAAAGTTAAAATTAATGTTTGGCGTATTTGGAAAAAGCAACTCACCAGCAACAAAGTAGGATGGAAATTAGGGAAATTGACAAAAACAACACCAAATCTTAAAGATCAAGAAGTAAAAACAACAACAAAAAAACCACACCACTGTGTGATCATCGGAGAAGCTCTTCCTGTCAGGTGGCCCACCCTTCTTACGGGAAATTTCAATTTCTGAAACTCTAAGCACATGAGAAAAATAAAGAACGGGCTGGGAGTGGGAGGGAGAAAGATTAAAAGGTTCATTCATTGGAAAAGGTACTTAAATCAATAGTAGTAAAAGGTGTTTATGTATTTTATTTTATATTTTAAAGATTTTATTTATTTATTTGACAGAGAGACAGCGAGAGAGGGAACACAAGCAGGGGGAGTGGGAGAGGGAGAAGCAGGCTCCCCACTGAGCAAGGGAGCCCAACGTGGGGCTCGATCCCAGCACCCTGGGATCATGACCTGAGCCGAAGGTAGACACTCAACCGACTGAGCCACCCAGGCGCCCCGGTGATTATGTATTTTAAATACTGGCCTAAAAGAACTGAAATTCATCTGGGCTTGTCAAGAATCATTTCACACGGGATACAGTGTGATGCAAAAACACGATTTTTGATAGGTTTCCCATCATTGTCACTCTCACGTTAAAATCATAGCAAACAGAATGGAAATAGGTAGGATTCTCTCAATTTCCTTCACAGTTTTATATCACTTTTTATTCTAGCCCCTTGTAGTGGTTGAACGAACTCCCCCCTCCCTTCTAGGTAATTCCAGTCCTCTGTTGTGTGCAGAGAATGCCCCTCAGTTTACCATTCTGCTCCTTGTTCCCTCTGCCCTCCGAGGTACAGCTTGGCAGAATGCCAGATTTCTAGTCCCATCTTCACTGTTTAGAGCTACATCAATGGGCGTCTCTCATCCTTGAAATAGTTCTGATTTCCAGCCTGCCTCTCGTCCCTCGTACCAAATCCCCATAGCTATTCTGCAGCATCACTGATGTTCTGATGCAGTCTGTGGATGATGGTCATGGTCATTCATCTGTGCTCCCAGGGATGCTAGTTCTGCTCACAGAATGATGGAATCCTGGGCCTAGGAGGGACGTGGGGATCCACAAGATCCCAAGCAACACCGAGAGAACCCAGACCACCTCCTGAATTTTAACTGAATCAAGAAGTCTAACTGATTTGCAAAATGAACGAAGCTCATTTTTTAAAAATCACT
The DNA here is from genome assembly GCF_054177405.1 of Leptonychotes weddellii. NCBI lineage: Eukaryota > Metazoa > Chordata > Mammalia > Carnivora > Phocidae > Leptonychotes > Leptonychotes weddellii. Next base: position 185,753,731 of record NC_138369.1, on the reverse strand, counting down.
TATACAAGATAAATGCATGTGTGTGCACACACGCACATCAGAACCAAACCAATCTCAAGAATTGTCGGCACACAGGCTGTAATTATTTTTTTTAATAGGAAACTAATTTGAAATCTAGGCAGTATAATTTTCAGAGTTTCATAACGGCTGATCAATTTTTTTTTTTTTGTCTTAAAACAATGGAAATGTATTGTCTCATAGTTCTCGAGGTTAGAAATTCAAAATCCAGGTATTGGCAGGGCCGTGTACCCTCTGAAGGCTCTAAGGGAGGATCATTTCTTGTGCCCTCCAGCTTTTGGTGGTGGCCGACAGTCCTTGACATCCTTTGGCATGTGGCTGTGTCACCCCAGTCACTTGACCCTCTTCTTTCTGTTCTTCACGTCACCTTCCCTGTGTGTGTGTCTGTCTCTGTGTCCAGATTACCCCTTTTTATAAGATATCAGTCGAGTTGGATTTGGATCTACCCTACTGACCTTATTTTAACTTCATTTTAACTTATGTCTGTGAAAACTCTACTTCCAAAAATAGGGTCAGATTTCTGAGCTCCTGGGGGTCAGAACTCTAATATTTTCTTTAGGAGGGAGACACAATTCCACCCATGACCACCCCATAGAAACAGCACAATCCCAACATGTGTGGTAGGTGGCCCCCAACTCCCTCTTACTAGGGTGTTCTGTGGTTCCTCTGTGAACTCCCTTCTGCAGCAGATTGAACAATCTCCACTCTGACTTCAGATGGGTTCCTGGTGACCTTTGACAGTCAGGCTTCGAAAGTTCTAATGTCATTTCAGATTGCCCTACACAACCACCATGGTATGTGCGCCATGGGTCGATAAACTCTGCTGTACCCAGGCCAGTCTGAGCTCAGTATTAAGCAGATAGACCCCTGCCCCCACTGCGGGTTACATAATATAATGGTTAAGAGCTTTTTTTTTTTTTTTAAAGATTTTATTTATTTTTTGACAGAGGGAGACACAGCGAGAGAAGGAACACAAGCAGGGGGAGTGGGAGAGGGAGAAGCAGGCTTCCCGCGGAGCAGGGAGCCCGATGCGGGGCTCGATCCCAGGACCCTGGGATCATGACCTGAGCCGAAGGCAGATGCTTAACGACTGAGCCACCCAGGCGCCCCAATGGTTAAGAGCTTTAACAAAACCACATAACCAGCATTCAGATGGATGCACCTCGATGGCCGAGCTCTAAGTTATTGATTGAAATCTGGCCCTGGGAATAGGAGGAAAACGCTGCCCGTTACTGTTGTAGTTTCTGTTGCTGTCATGGTTACGAGGAGTGCACGTGTGTCTGTATTCTGTTTGCTGGGCTTGTACCCCTCACCCAGGTTCTGTCTTCGGTTCTGGCTCTTGTGAAGTCCCCGAAGGAGAAAGTCTCCATATAGTGTGGGCAGGAGAAAACCTAGAAGAAGCAGAAATTCTGCATGAGGTGGCAGAGGTGACATCCTATTTGGCCTTGACCATCCCAGGTGCCATCCGGTCACGTGGCAGGGAAGGCAGGTGAGGAGGCAAGCAGTCCATGGGTTGTTTGCTGAGATGCCTCTGATGGCTTGTTAATGCGCGTTCATCAACAACTTCCACTATAAGACTTCTCTCTCCATCTGTGCTGCCAGGGAGCCTGCTGGTGTAGTGGCCTGTTAATGAGTTTCTGATACCCTGAATTTTTTCCATCGAGAATTGACAATATCTTAGTACTATACTTATACTTAGTACCCCCACTTTTCTGTTGAGAGTTGACAGTATCTTAGTACTGACTACTAACCACTTAGTACAATACTTAGTACTCAATACCCCCATTTTTCTGTTGAGAGTTGACAATATCTTAGTACTAAGTACTTAGTACAATACTTAGTACTTAGCACCCCCATTTTTTCTGTTGAGAATTGACAATAATTATAGTCACTGTCCTCCATCCTCCTTGTTGGTATTCCAGCAAGCATGGCATCAGTGTTCTCTTTCATTTCTCTTGATGTCATGGTGTTAGGTACACAGAGAACCTCTGAGGACAACAAATTGAGTTTTGTCCTCTGTGGATGGGAGGGAGAAATAGCTAGATAGGCCTGGTCTACATAGTTCAGGTGCAGAGAAAAATATTTATCTAGATAATGTAAACACAAAAACCCAGTTGAGTTTCATTTACGCGAGTGACCCTGACTCGGTGCGTCCAGGGGTAGGAGACCTAGGAGGTGAATGACAGAGCACGTGCCTTGCCCTGCAGCACATGGGTGCACACTGGGACACACACTGTCTCCCAGCTCCATGAAGAAGTGCAGAAAGACAGGCAGATGATGAGCACACATGCAGCCTGGGCATCTGAAGCTGCTAAACGGACCGTTTATGAGTCTTGTCATAGACTGAGTTCACACACACACACATATTTGCAAGTCTGGAGTACCTGAAAGGATTGGATGAGTCTTCTTGAATCCTGGAAGAAAGTTAACAAATTAGTGTTTGTAGTTTACATGGAAATTATCACATAGAGTGAAGAGGTGTCCATAATGATTGACCTAATTCCTTAGAATGAAACAGCAGTGGCCCAGGCCTAGGTAAGTTCAGAGGGGAGAGAAGATGGTGTGTCAGCAAAATGCAAGTAATTCCGTATGAACACATGAATATTACCTCCCAGACCATTCATTGATTCAGTAAATATTTACCCAGTTTCCACTCTCTGCCTGGCATTGTGCATTATGATCCAAGTAAATAGGAGATGTAGTTTTGGTAGGCTTGGATTTAATTTGATTACTGTTTCACCAGTTCTAAAATATACATTTTAACACTTCTGAAGTTGAGATGTATGCTACAATCAGTGGGGACTTAGATAAAAAAGCTATTAGTCACTATTATATTTGGCAGCACTTTAAAAAGAAAGAAAGAAAAAAAAAAGAAAGAAAGAAAACCTGAGTAGTTATGCTCTTACCTGTAGCACAGGTAAATCCATGAGTCATATATTAACTTTTCCTTGGGTATTTTCATTTCTTTGAACCTTACTGTGAATTAAATGTTATACTTATGGATAGTTTTAAAAGTACGTGCTTTTTAAATCATTGTTCTGCTGTGACTAAACCTGAACACTTAGATCATGTCCTTTTCCTTGTTCTTCCATTTTCTGGGCACTTGCCAGGCACGGATAATTGACCCATATAACCATATTTTTAAAATACCATGGGCGGTAAAATTCACGGTAAGGATTAGCTAGATACTACATCTATAGCTACGTCTCTGTATCCCCGAACGAGTTGTTGGTTGATTGATTTGGGCCAGCATGTGTATGTGTGCTGGTGGGTGTCACACACGCTAAGCCCATCACAAAGAAAACCACTGCAGTTGCCATAGCATTAAAAACAATGTAAATGTAAAATTTTTCAAGATCAAAAATTTATTAAAAAGAAAAAAAATCAGAGGCGCCTGGCTGGCTCAGTTGGAAGAGCATGCAATTCTTGATCTCAGGGTCATGAGTTCGAGCCCCAAGTTGGGTGTAGAGATTACTTGAATAAAACTTAAAAAAAAAAAAGCCCATCGGGTCTGATGGATATGCTTTGTTAAGTCTGCTTCACCCATTAAATGAGGATTGACCATTTAATACCACATAGTTTGCGTAAGGTAGATCAGCAGGACTGTAAATTACTCGTATGCGGTGAGACAGGAGCTCACTGGTGGGCGTGGGAAGGTGAGGACACCTGGCTTCAGCTGTCTGTGCTCATCAGGGCGGCCAGCTGATGGTTCTGGTGCTTACGCTGGGGCCCCCGCACCCATGTGTCCATGTCTCCCTTCCCCACCCCGCGCCCTCTTCTCCCCGTCCTCTTCCTCCCCCCCTTCCCTTCCCTTTCTTTGTGTTGGTCATAATTCTCATTGTAAAGAGGATAGTTTCATTCTTCTCGTGTCTTCTTCTTACAGCCTAGACTTTGTACCTTAAACCTTATGTCAGTTTTGGGATAATCACTGAATTTCTTTGTACTGAAAACTCAGCAACAAGCCTTCAGTCTATCCAGACTATATTCTTGAAAGGTTTTTTGTTTGTTTTAAACAAATGCTTAAATATCGTATAAGCCATTCACAAGGCGTCCCGGAGGGGAGAACGTGAGCATCCGGGTTAGAGACGTACAGAAACCCTGCTTTCATAGCGTAACATTGAGGTCACGCTAGAGCAAAACGCAAACCACGACATCTGAGGGGGGAGGTCCTGCAGAGTTGGCAAAGGCCGGATCTCCCAGTCAGTATTTTTTGGTGAGTGTGATGGTGATCATTTTAGCCAGTTAACCGAGTGAATGAATGAATGACCACAGGCACGCACGCACGAGTGTCTAGCAGTTTGTCAGCTCACTGTCACAAGTCTTCATGACCGTGGTTCAGCAAAACCAGTGAAATACGGACAGTTGTTTTCTCTGTTCTTCCTAATCCGCACGCACTCTTCCTGCGTGCAAAGGGCAGATGCAAAGGAAGGCAGAGCTGCGGAAGGAAGAGTGTCCAGCCCGCCCCTCGCGATGTCCACCTTCCTGGGATTAACTCTGCCACCACCCAGGTGGTCTGTGTCCCGGGTCACAGCCTTTTATGCTGTAAAGTGATCCCCGTTCTTTTGGGGGGACCATGCCTCCCCAAGTGCTACTTGGTTTCTCGCCTTACACACTTGCTGGAGCACCCTCACGTCCCAGGCCCCGGGGCTGGCCCCAGCTGTTCACCCCTCATGCTATGTCTGCCGGCCGATGTTCCTCCTGCCCCTCCTCCACTGGGCAGCCGGCCACCCGCAGAGCTACTTCTGGGTCCTGGGTGGTTTGGGCTGCCTCTCTCGGGATAATCCAAAAGCCAACAGCCACACAGACCACGACCTGGAAGACGGGAGTAGCATCTAAGACCTGTTGGGTGGCAGATATTTGGGGGTCAGGGATTCAGTGTAGTTTCACTCAAATCCTCATGTGAGGTGATAGAATTACTAGTGATTTTTTAAAAATTCTGTTAGTCCATATTGTATTTTTCTATAACGGACAGGGCTTTTCTTTATAGAGAAGCGGAAGGAGCTTGGATTTTTGGAGTCGGACAGATCCGGGGTCAGTCCTGTGTCTGGCGCCCGTGAGCTGTGTGACCTTTAACATCCGACCTGCCCTCTCTGAGCTCCAGGGGCTTCGTCTGTAAAACAGAGATGCCAGCCTCCGGAAGTCGTGTGAGGATTAGACGTAATCGTCGGGCGTGAAGCACAGAAACACAGCGGACACGGTCACACGTCCGTCTCTGTGGTTCTCCCACCCTCCTCACCCCCCCAGGGAACCCCTCTGCCAAACGCTGTGTTTCACATTGAGAATGAACTTTTGCAAAACCTGAGCCAGTTGAGTCTCTGTAACTGTCCTGAGCCAGGGGCCAAGTCCAACTTGGTCTATTCATTCATTCATTCATTCAACAAATACTCTGCACAGGACCCCTCCCGTCTCTAGGGGTGCTCCCCCCCTCTGCAGTTTTGTCTTGCAGAGCCTCCTCACCTGCGGCTTCCTGTCAGCTCTGTAGTGTCTCAAGCGCTGCATTATGGGCATTTCTGATTTTAGAATCAGCGCTGCATTATAATTCATTGCAGCCCCATTCTTGAGGCTTGTCCAGCCTTTCCCCATGCCTGTTGACCGGGACCAAAACCTAACTCATGGAGATGTAATTTCCAGTCTTGGGCCCACTGCCGTCTGCTGTCTTCAGAGATAGTTACAGATTTCTGCCTCTAAGAAAAGCTGGACTCAATGTGTGTATGAACGAAAAGCTGGACTCAATGTGTGTATGAACGCTCAGCCCCAGCTACGTCGTGATAAATGGCTAAATTATCTCTTAGTGCAGTACAAGCAAAACACAACGGGAGAAAAAGAGACGTGTTCAAACACTGCAGCTTCTTCAAGGGAATTGAATAAGTGCTCTTTCATGTCTGATTTTTTAAAAGTGGGTTTAATGACACCGTTGTGTGGCTAATGCTGTGGAAACACACAGCCTCCCCTGAGTGTAGGCGCATAATAGCGGTATTAAAGCCAGCTCGAGGGAAAGGGCCTTCCCTTGCCGTTTTCTGTAGCGGTTCTTGTGTGATTACTCGGACAACCTAATGTAAAAATATTTTCGCTGCAGGTGTAGCAAATGACACACGGATCCTCTCTCCCCAGTACGTAGGGACAAAAGCGGTTTCTTTAAGACCTGCACTTTTAATGAACCGTCTTATCGTAGACACTCAGAATCTAATAGTGTGCCTTTTGGTGAAGTTGTTGAGAATTTTAATGCATTTTAGTTCTCATTCATCACGGCCTATGTGCCCCTAGCGGGATGGTCTTTAGAAATAGGATTAACTTCTAGAGGAATGCATTAGCCATGCCACAGAAGTAGGCAATGCGCTAACTAGTCTGATAGATTGCTCCAACCTTCAAATCCTTCTGGCCGCCCCCCTCCCCGACTTTTTTCCCTTTATTGACAGCTTCTCATTGAATGGCTAGAAGCATTAGTGTGTTTAGGAGTTAGATGTTTTGTATGATCCTAGGCTGATCTCATATTCCCTTTCTGAAATTAATTCGACACTGCTTTACATGTTAATCCGCAAAGGATTGATTTGGAGAAGGTCAGAGCAGTGCAGCCTCAGAAAACGGAAGAAAAGCCCCACTTAGAACAGCTCATTTCAGTTCCCAGACCTAAGCCTAGCTGCCTTTTCATTGTGGCACTTAGACAGCTGTAGGCGGCTTGGACACCTCGCAGAATACATCAAACAGTGGGGTTTGATGTGGGCTGTAGGATCGTTGGACTAATTAAGTTTAGCTTGGTTAACCAATTGCAGTTTGCAAATTGAACAATTGCACTCTGAAAGCTTCTGACACAATAGAACACAGAATCTTCTTTTTAGGCATAAACATTCCCAATAATGGAGTAGTACTTTTTGAAAGAAGCTTATGCCAAATCCACACAATTTGGATGTCTCTAATGTAAAGTTCGTTTCATTGGTAACAAAACTGCAGTCTCCTTTATTCAGGGAACTGCATGATGTCAAAGACAAGAAGGCCCAGTGCCGTGGGTGGGGAAGGCGGTGGAGGAGAGGGGCAAGGGAGAATACCCCGTGGGTGCAGAGTAGGTGAGTGTTTGAGAATTAAGAGATTTAAATTCTGCTTCTTTTTAAAAAATTTTAAATCTTGAGCCATAGTCAAACAAATGTTGGAGAACTGATCACAACGAAGGCCAAGATAAGTAACAGTTCTTAGAAGATGAAAACACAGTAAACCCAGAAAATCAAGTTAAGGCGAATTCAGGGTCATTTGGTGAAAAGACTCAATTTTAGAGGGAAGGACAGAGAAACCAATTAAGTGCAGACTGAGCAAAGGCACAAATGGTAAGACCAGAATAATCCCAAATGTGAGTAAAAAGGAAAGTATCCGTGTTTATAATCTACCTTTATATCGGAAGATTCTACATTAGTAGCCTTTTTTTTCATTTTGAAAATAGTATGGCATGTAATGTATCCTATTATCTGATGCTTAGTCGTTCATTTTAATCTAATTTTAACCTTTATCAAATGCTTACTCTTTGCTCTGGAAAGTTCCTACAACGGCCATGGTGTAATTACAGCCAAACAAGGTTGCTCTGAATGATTGCCAGGAAGGAGGAAAGCCAACTTTAATTTTTGCTAATGGAAGTCTTACTGGGATCTGAGCAATGGCAACAGCTGACTTATTTGATCCTTTGCTTAAGTAATTAGTATCACTGTCAGGCTTTAAAAGAAGAAAAGGTTACTAGTCATGGAAAAGGAAACATCACCACCTAGTTCTTTCACATCTGTGAGTATAAAGCAAAAAGCGGGGAGGGGGTGCTTGGATTCCTGGCAGCCGTGGCCCACCCGCCTTTGACCACATCATTGCTGTTCATGAGAATGCAGTCATGTTCTGACCCTCGTCTGGAGACAGCCTCGTGCGGTGCTTGGCTGTCCCTTACATCACTACGGCTCTTCCTTGACTTATGATGGGGTCACATTCCGATAAACGCTGCCCTTCCGTGATTCACAATGGAGTTACGTTCCGTTAAACCCTTCGCAGGTTGAAAATATCCTAAGTCAGAAATGCGTTGAAGACGCCTCACCTGCTGAACATGATAGCGTAACCTCACCTCCCTGAAACGTGCTCAGAACACTTACATTAGCCCACAGTTGGGCAAAATCACCTAACACAAAGCCTATTTTGTAATGAAGGGTTGACTATTGCGTGTAATTTATTGAAAACTACCAAAAGTGAACAGCAGAATGGTTGTGTGGATACAGAATGGTTGTCAGCGTATGGGTCATTTCCCCCCGTGACTTTGTGACTGGGAGCGGAGGATCTCACCACATATCACAAGCCCAGGAAAAGATACAGGTTAAAAATTTGAAAGTATGGTTCTTACTGAATGCACATAGCTTTTGTACCATTGTAAAATGGAGCCGTTATCAACAGTCTTTTTCTTTTTTTAAAATTTTTATTACGTTCAGTTAGCTACCACATAGTACACCATTAGTTTTTGATGTAGTGTGCAGTGATTCATTAGTTGCGAATAACACCCAGTGCTCATCACAGCACATGCCCTCCTTAATGCCCATCACCCTGTTACCCCCTCCCCCGGCCCTCTCCCCTCTGAAACCCTCAGTTTGTTGCCCTCAGTCCAGAGTCTCTCATGGTTCGTCTCCCTCTCTGATTTCCACCCCTCTTCAGTTTTCCCTCCCTTCCCCTACGGTCCTCCATGCTATTCCTTATGTTCCACATATGATAATACAGTCTTTAGAGAAAGGAACTTTGGGAAGTATTTCTTGCTGCTCTCATTGGTGGGTATGACAGTGATAAAGCCATTTTGTGTCTCTTGCCTCCTTTTCTTCTTGGGACATAATCTCCTACGTGCTAGTGAGAGAGCACTCCATCACCTGGAAAAAAAAAAGGTAATTTCCATTTCTGAAATGTTAGGGGGGTCATCGGTTGGTTCTGGAATAATGAATTCTAATGAGTGGAAAAACAGGATGTTTATGATAAAATAAGTGTATGTGCATGCATTTAGGATTTATTGGACCAGGACTGTGTGGGCACCAACCAGAGTTGTGTATCTCCACTTCCCAGAATAAATATTTGTGATAGGTTAGTATCTCTATCAACACCCTTCAGTGGCCGCATCGACTTACATATAAACTCTGTGTCCTTGGACCTAGCTGGACACTTGGCTTTAGGACTAGAGAAGCTGAATAGGAAAAGGTAATCCAAGGTGACTAGATGGTTTACCCAGGTTCCCAGTGGCTTTCTTTATTTTATCCTGAGTCAAAGGGATCAAGGACACTGTAAGAATCTCATATGTCTATGTCCCTGGATATAGATGTCCACCCCTGGCCCATATGACAAGCCGCTTGAACCAGAAGGAAAAACTTTTCTCTAAATAACTCTTGGAAAGTGGCATGGACACACATATTGGTGTGCACATCCTCTTGCCTCCCTGCACATTCTAACAGTCCCAGTGCACCTGATTTTCCACCATCTGCATTTATTGCCTCCAAAACAGCAGCAGCTCCCTCGCCCCCAAGAAACCAAATAAATATAAACACTTTTGAACAGTGCCCAGATCTGCGAAAAGTGCGAGTGTGGGAAAAATGCTCACCTCTGCCTAGTCAGGCCGTGAGAAATTGACATGGTGGGGTGTTTTTTTCCTAGGTAAGACCTAAAGAAGATTTGGAATGTCTGCCTCTTTTCTGGCCACTTACTTGTCTACGTGCACCGAGTCTGCATTTACATGTGGCCACAGCTCTGGGGGGCCAGCGCACAGGGCCACGGAGTCCTTGCCTCCCGAGAGCTCAGCTCACGTAGGCACAGCATCATCTGGAATATAGACACAAACCAGACTCATTGCTGTCAGTGACAAGAGATGTTCTTTGGCGAGCCAGGCCTCTCCTGTCTTCCAGGAGGCAAAGGAGAAGCAGGAGATGGTATCTGCAACAAGTATGTGCAGGGGAGAGACTTGGACAGATTTCGAGACAGCTCTCAAAAGGCTGCCCCCAAGGGCCAAGCCATGGCCAAAGCCTGAGGTCTCAAGCTGCTCTTTAAGAGCACCGATTTGATGAATTCTGCGCAATGTATCCCCTGTTTTTACTGGGTCCTTTAAATGTGACAGGGCTTTTGTGCTGGATTCTTAAATGTGCTGCTTTGTTTCTCAACAATAATATGAAAAGCATGCATGTCTGAAATTGTTTGATGCTTTTGCTTTTGGTGTCTGTGTGTGTTTTTGTTTTTGTTCTTTGCTTAGAACCTGTTTCTTAGTATGTATGATGATAGTGGTTATTTCTCACAGTGGGGAATTAGAAGGAAATTTGGAAGAGACCAGATCTTTGTGTTTAACCTTAACTGCCAGAAAAGCTTCTTTAATCCATAGCCTCCTTCTTCCTCACCAACTGCTTACCCACACCATTTGCATGGCCCCCACCTTGTCTAGCTGGGCATCAGAGAGCATGGTCTTTGCACCAGCCAGCATCACCTGAGAAAAGATGAACACCAGAGGCCCCCTGGCCCTACCAGGTCAGAGTCCACAGGTCAAATTCATAAGATCCCTGGGTGATTGGTGCGCATGGTAAAGTCTGAGAAGCAGCACGTGACATTCTACTAAAGACTTTATTTTCTCTTTATGTTTTCCCTTTCCTCATCTCTAACTTCCCACTCTTATCCTAGCTGCCTTTCTCTACTTCCTGGACTTTCAGGAAGACGTCAAGGTGTTAATTACTCTTTCTCGGTATTATGAACGTTCTGCATAGGTTTGCCAGAGAAAATAGTCTTTTTTGACCCACTTAAACTACTAAATGATCTGTTGTTTATCTAAAATTCACATTTAACTGGGCATTCTGTATTTTTTATTTGTGAAATCTGGCAACGCTTATTGGAAGGAAACAAAAGTATCTCCCCTTTGGGAGAAAGTGATAGTTTATAAGGTAGGCAGGCAGGTTCCGAGGGGAAGCCTCGAGAGTCATCCATTCACGTCCTGCCTTTGGCCTGGCTTGTACTTTGAAAGGGATGGGATTTGGGGTTTGGAACGAGATGTCAGTGCCCTGTTACCTCTGACCGAGGTTGTAGGTATGTTTGGGGGGTGGGGGTGAGGACAGGAGACATCAAGAGAAAGCTCTATCTATTCTTTCTGAGCCTCCAAAGACCATCAAGTAAATCAAGCCCTACTCTGGAGAAACCCATACTGATCTAGAATTGGGGGCATATTTTTCCCCCAGGTGGCTTTAGGTAGGGGAGCTGGCAGAGCTGAACCACAAAATTTGGAAGAGAAAATGCCCTCCATGTGAGTATTTTCATTTCTATAGGGTTCAAGTTTGGGCTTATTATGTCAGATTTAACTATTAAGTTTTCTTGTTTGATGGGGAACCTGAAGCTCTCATTTATTCGCCTCATTAGGTGCAGGTACTGCAGGTGTTTCTAAAACAGCTCGTGACCTAATATTTCTCATTCGTAGGTACTTCCAGATGATGGAGTTTGACTCAAATGCCCCAAAGCGATGAAACTCAGATTTAGGGTTTCAACATTTGCCATGACTCTTTGCTTTTTATGCCACTTAATAAGTTGTACATACATATTTTAAGGGAAATTATGAGCTGCCTTATTCATTACACATTTTCCCAACTTGTAATTGTGTTGGCATCAAATGTTGGCAACATTTGAAAGAAATTGACATATTACTTGATCATTATAAATCTCCCAGCGCTTTTAACTGAAAATGGCATTAGAACCATTTTCTTAAAATTTTGCTTTTTTACATTATCCCTCTTGAGGAAATATGCAGTGTCAGTAGAATTCTTTCCGGACTCGTTCGAAAAGCTCAACCTTTTAAGAACGAGTCTTCTTGCTCTTGGCATACTGACCTGAAAAGCATAAATAAGAATGCCTTTGGACCTCAGACATGAATGAGATTATTACAGGAAATTATACGGTGGAAGAAATGGGAGCTTGAATATTAAGACACTGGTTGTTTGGCAGTGTGTTTGCGTCGCTTAGTATCATGAAGTAGGTTGTATGGGGAAATGTTGGCTAAATATATAATCTGGTGAAGAGATCTTCTTAGTTGCAGCGAAATTACCCATGTTGTTTACATGTTTGCAAACACATGTGTCATAATACCGCCAGAAAACAGGAATCCAAGACTCCTTGTATATCTGATTTCAGAGATGAAAAATTTAAGAACTTTTCTTTCTCCATCTTTTTTTTTTTTGGTATATGGTGTCTGGCTTACTCTTCCGTATATAATTTCTTATTTTATTTTATTTTAAAGATTTTATTTATTTATTTGACAGAGAGAGACACAGCGAGAGAGGGAACATAAGCAGGGGGAGTGGGAGAGGGAGAAGCAGGCTTCCCGCCAAGCAGGGAGCCCGATGTGGGGCTCGATCCCGGGACCTGGGATCATGACCTGAGCCGAAGGCAGATGCTTAACGACTGAGCCACCCAGGCGCTCCGATATAATTTCTTATTTTAAACTCCCTAAATTTGATGAGTAGTGTTTGTTTGTTGAGGAAATGATTTTCTTAGCCATTTAAACAAACAATTTGAGTCAAGATAATGAGATCTACATTTGGGGGCTTATGAAGCCTCACATAACAATTATTTTTAAACTTATTTCAAAAATTAAAATTCTAAGACATAATTTGGTAGATTTCTGTATTAGGCAGTCATATCCTGCAACTCACGGTTGTTCAGAGGTCAAAGGATAAATTATAGCAGGGGTGATATAAAGGATATCTGGAACTTTAAAATGTTGTTAATTAACATACTGTGTGTGTGTGTTATAAGAATTATAAATGATGCCATAGGAGGTAGGTATTTTTCCACTGGGAATCCATTATCTCCCAATTTGATCAGACTCTAAGAAGGTCAGCGGGAAGAGACATTTACTAAGTAGATTTTAGATGCAGAGTCGATTCCATAAAACCTCAGTAGTTTTCACCTTGACCTGGCTTTGTCCTTGTCCTTTGTAGGATATCTTCCCTTGTGTTCATGAGGCTAGATTGTGTCTCCTGCAACTTCCTACTAAAGCGGAATGATCGTGGCAGGGTAGAAGGAGCTGTTCAGTGTTCCAGGTGCCCCAGCCATTTTAGTACAATAAAGAATCACAGAATTTCAGAGGAGGAAGGGATTTAGCAAGCTCTTCCCCATCCCTCTGGTATTACACATTAAGGGACCAAGACAGAGAGGGGCACCTGGCTGGCTCAGTCAGTGGAACATGTGACTCTTGATCGGGAGGTTGTGAGTTTGAGCCCCACATTGTTTAGAGATCACTTTAAAAAAATAAAATCTTAAAGCAGACAAACAAACAAGACAGAGAGAGGGGCTGGCTTGGGTCTCCAGTCATCTGGTCAACAGCCAGTCCACACTAGCTGCTGTGCTCCCCAGCTCCCATCCTGGGCCCTTTCTACTGTCTCACACCGTCTTGTGCTGCTGACCTTCTTCAGACATCACATTCAGTAGCATGAGAGAGCATGAAAAGCAGGTATTTTGAAAGTTCAGAGATGAATTATTACTAACATATTTATATATTGGTGTCATAAGTGGGAAGAGATCTTTGTAAATTATTTTATTTTTTTAAAAGATTTTATTTACTTGAGAGAGAGTAAGAGAGCAAGCACAGAGGGAGAGGGAGATGCAGACTCCCCGCTGAGCAGAGAGCCCGATGTGGGGCTGGATCCCGGGACCCCAAGATCATGACCAGAGCCGAAGGCAGATGCTTAACTGACTGAGCCACCCAGG
>NC_138369.1:185709005-185739494 GCF_054177405.1 Leptonychotes weddellii | reverse complement strand
ATAATGTATTATTTGCTTCAGAGGTACAGATCTGCGATTCAACAGTCTTGCACAATTCACAGCGCTCACCATAGCACATACCCTCCCCAATGTCTATCACCTAGCCAAGGCAGTTATCTTAAAGAATACCCCATATTCTGGATTTGGCTGTTTTCCTTGTGGTGACATTTTTGTTCCTTTAGCCCCTGGATTTCTTGTAAACTGGAAGTGGGGTCTAAAAATTTGATTTGATTCACTTTAAATATTTTGGGCAGAAAAGCTTCCTAGGTGATGCTGTGTATTTCATATCATGTTGCATCATATTGTACCTTTCTCATTGATACTAAGTTCAATCTCTTGTCAAGGAGCTTTACTTCCTGTTCTCTCCACAATCAAGGTCTCTTTCTGTGAGCAATTTATGGAACATCACTTTGGCACACCAGGAAATATTCTGTTCTCTGGTAACCTTAGTTAGTGATCCTTGCTTGAACCAATTCTAAGGTTTGCAAAATGGAGATTTTTCTTACCTATTTTTCTTTCTTCATTTATTAACTGATATTATTCTGTAAAGAATCATTTTCAGAGTAGGAAGTTGATGTACTAGTCACTCCAGGAGCAGCAAATGAGTGATTTACTTCTCTTTTGTTCTCTATCTTGACTCTCTCTCATCTCATGCTATGGACTTGTGAATTATTATCTTATAATCAATCACGGTTCTTATTCTTTACTGAATTGGTCCAGATTTGGCCAATTTGGTTCTTTTTAGTGGTGAATGATACTTAGAAATGGAGATCTTTAACTTCTCCTTCTGAGAATGATGGACCAAGAGCTTACCAGACTCCTCCCTCTCACCCTGAAAATAACCATGCAACTGAGCATAAAACAAAAAGCATTTACCCTAAGTCACACTGAAGAGTGAACAGAAGCAGGCAGGCTCTGTGGGACTCCCTCCTTGGAAAGGGAAGGACTAGAGCCATCCAAAGTAAGCCCAAGGCCAAGTGCTGGCAATGCAGTAAAAGGGTCAGAGAAGGCATCTCCAAATTCTGCTGATGCCCATCTTCAACTGTTGAACCACTCATGCGTGGAATAGACTAAAAGCACCTCAGGTAATGACAGAAGATCGGAACTGAGAGTAAAGCTGCTGCCCAGAGGGACAGAGTTTGCAGTTCTGGTTCAGCCAAGGTAGTTGCCAACCAAAACAAAAGAAACAACATTCAGGGTGCCTGGATGGCTCAGTCAGTTAAGTGTCTGACTCTTGGTTTTGGCTCAGGTCATGATCTCAGGATCCTGGAATTGGGCTCTGCGTGGGGCTCTTGGCTCAGCGGGGAGTCTGCTTGAGATTCTCTCTTTCCTTCTCCCTCTGCCCTTTCCCCCAATCACATGCATGTGTGCTCTCTCTCTCTCTAAAATAAAGTAAATAAATCTTTAAGAAAAAAGAAAAGAAAAAACATTCATCAAAGAAAAATAAGAAAATCCAGAATCTATGCAATTTAACATTTGTCACATTTAGAATATGAAGCTAAAATACTCCACAATTGAAGAACACAGAAAATAGAACATCCTCTTAGGAGAAAGGAAAATCAACTGAGTCCAGCCCCACGATGAAGCAGGGATGGGGAGGAGCAGAAGAGGATTTTGCTGTGACTGTTAGAACTGTGGTCAATGGAGCGCCTGGGTGGCTCAGTCGGTTAAGCGACTGCCTTCGGCTCAGGTCATGATCCTGGAGTCACAGGATCGAGTCCCGCATCGGGCTCTCTGCTCGGCAGGGAGTCTGCTTCTCCCTCTGACCCTCCCCCTCTCATGCTCTCTCTCTGTCTCTCATTCTCGCTCTCAAATAAATAAATAAAATCTTTAAAAAAAAAAAAAGAACTGTGGTCAATGAATTAAAACTGTATAAGCTCACCAGGAAGGAAAAGACAGGCTATCTCAGCAGAGAAATGGAAATGATAAATGAAGAACCAAATGGAAATTCTAGAACTGAAAATACAGTATCTGAAATAAAATATTCACTTGAGTGGACTTCACAGTCAAATGGAAATGACAGAGAGAGAGCAAAGATGGGACAGCAAAAAAAATAAATAAATAAAAGAATAAATAATGGCTTAAACTTTTCCAAATTTTATGAAAAGCAGAAATGTACAGCTACAAGGTGGTTGAAGAGCGTCAAGCAGAGTAAATACAGGGAAGCACGTGCTGACTCTTTCACACTGTTGAAAACCAAAGGTCAAGAGCAAACCTTGAAAGCAACAAGAGAGAAACAATACAAGGGAACCATAGTCCAATTAATGGATGACTACAGGGGCCAGGGGAGAAGGGAACAACATCTTTAAAGTGCTGAAAGACAGCAGTTCTCTTCTCAGAATTCTGCATCTAGTAAAATCCTTCAAGAATGAAGGATTGGGATGATCAAAAGGTTCAGAGATGGATGGTAGTGATGGTTGTACAACAACACGAATGTTTTTCATGCCACTGAATTTTACCTTAAACAATGGATAAAATAGTAAATTTTATTATGTATATTTTGCCACAGTACTTTTTTTTTTAAATAATGAAGCGGGGTGCCTGGGTGGCTCAGTCCGTTAAGCATCCAGCTCTTGATCTCAGCTCAGGTCTTGATCTCAGGGTTGTGAGTTCAAGCCCCATGTTGGGCTCCATGCTGGGCATGGAGCCTACTTTTAAAAAAAAAAAAAAGGAATGAAAGGAAAATCAGGACATTTTAGATAAAGAAAATGATGAGAATTCATCTCCAGCAGACCTGAATTTCAAGAAGTGCTAGAGGAACTTCCTAAAGCTGGAGGGAAATGACACCAGATGGGAACTGGGACCCTTGGGGAAAAATGAAGAATAACCGAAATGGTAAATATTGGGGTAAATACAAAATACTATTTTTTCCTTTGTGCTTTTCTCTCTCAATTTCTTTGTCAATCCTGTAACTATTAAAAGCAAAAATTGTAACTGTCTTGTAGGGCTTGTAACATTTGCAGATATGGTACCTATAACAACCGTAAGGGTAGGCATGAACCTCTATTGTTGAGAGATTTCTGTATTTTACAGGAAGTGGTACAATATTGAATGTAAGTGGGCTATGAAAAGTTATGATGTATATTATAATCCCTGATGCAGCCACTTAAAAATGCAAGGAAGTATAGCTAAAAAGCCAACATAAGAATTGAAATGGATATTCAAATAATTTTTGTTAAAGGCAGGAAATGAGAAACAGGAACAAAATTTTTATTTATTTTGTGACCCATTAAATGAGTAAAAGGAAATCATTTTTAAAATTAGGTTATAATAATATGATGGTAGCCATTTAAAATTGAATTTTTGAAGAACATATTTTAAGACATTTATTTTGCCCTGGTTATTTTCTTTTCTATTTCTTCTTCTTTTTTTTTTTTAATTAGGCTATACCCTCAATGTGGGGCTTGAGCTCACAACACAGATCAAGACTTGTATGCTCTACTGAATGAGCTAGCCAGGCACCCTGAAGAACATTTATTAATATGGGTGAAAAACATTTACTAATATGGGTAAAATGCTCCTAATGTTGTGCTAAGTGAAAAAAGGATACTCAGCCATTGTAGTATGACAAAAAAAACAAAAAACAAAAAAACAAAACACACACCCACAAAGTATAAAAAAAAGTTTAAGGAAATATACCAAAATGCTTTTTGGAAGGAGAATCCTAAGTAATGTAATATCCTAGTCTTACTTGCTACATTCTCAAATTTTCTACAATGAGCATGGGTTATCACAAAATTTACTTTTTAGCTGTTACTAGTACGTAGTTATATATTAACACTTGGCTTTTCTACATTCTCTATTTTGGCACTTTACTAAATTTATTTTTATTCTAATAGCTTTTTACTAATTCCTTTAGATTTTCTGAGCCGATAGTTGTGTGATGGACATATAATAGAACCATTCAGTCATGAGATCTCTTGGTGTCTGATGCTCACCTTAATGCAACAGAGAATCCCCAGGAGCTAATCAGCACTATTCACACTAACTGGTGGATCCCAAGCAGTAGGGAATTACATGTCCTGGGTCCATCCCTATTTCCTCATCTATGGAGTCGGCTCATTGTAAGGATGAAATGTGCTGATGGATGCAGAGTCCTGACTGGGTACTTGGCCATCAGACTCTCTTAACAAATGTTAGTGGTTATTACTGTGAGGATGTATGCACATCCTTTCCTTCTGGAAGGGTGCAGAGCTGAGCCCTGGGAAGCAGCTACACCAGTCTGTGGGCAGCTCACATGAAAGGAGGAGCCGCACACAGTCAGTTCTCAGGATTACCAGCTCTGGGCATCCATGCCTAAAATGACATCAGGCTGGTGTGTGTGTCATGTTTTCCGAATATTTAAAACTCCACGCCTTGGGTGAAGATATTCTCACTTATGTGAGAAAGGATGCTGAATGTGAAGATGATGATGGGTAGCCCACATATACTCTGAAGAGGCTCACTGTGGAAGAATTCATCTCTAGGTTTATCCAAGGAACAAGGAATGAGGAATCTCTCTGGTAAGCCGCCTTTGAGAAGGTCCCAGTGATTTCTGCCTTCCAGCAATGCATGCTCCTCTGTAAGCCCCTCCCCTTGAGTGTGGGCTGGACCTAAAGGCTCACTTTTAACAAAGAGAATATGGCAAAAGTAATGGGATGTCACTTCTGAGAGTCTGTTATGAAAAGGATTGTGACTTCTGTCTTGCTGGGCTTCTCTCACTCCCTCTTTTTGGAGCTATTGCTCTGGGAGGAGCAAGCTGACATGCAGTGAGTCACCTTGTGGTGAGGCCCACATGGCTAGAAACTGATGTTTATTTCGTGAGAAGCTGAGGCCTGCGGGTGGGTGTGTAAGTGAACTCAGATGTGGGTCCCCGCCCAGTCAAGCCTTGAGATGACCATAGCCCCAGCTGACACCTTCCTTGCAACGTGTGGGAGATACTGAGCCGGAAGCACCCAGCTGAGCAACTCCCAGACTCCTGACCCTCCGAAACTGGGAGACAAAAAATGTGTCTTAAGCTGCCAGGTTTGGGGGAAATTTGTTACACAGCAATTGGTAACTAATACACTCTCTAAAGCAATGAGGTGTCTTCACTGACTTCCCACACCTCCTTCCATCCTTCCATTTCGGTCCCTGGGGAACTGTGGCGATTTCTCCATGGCATCCTTTTATTTTTAAAATTTTACATAAAGGCATCAAATGCCTTTCCTGACCATTCCTTCATCTTACTGTCTTGCGTCTGGCCCAGTCACTGCTTTTTGCTGTGTCAACAGAAAAACAAATTGACTAGTGCTGTCATTTCATCTGTTGTTTGGAGATCGCCCCTGCTCCTTTCAAAAGTCACAGGAGGATGTGGCTTCAGTATGATCGAGAGCCCAGAGCAGTGGTTCACAGCCTGCCCTTTGTCCCTTTGTCACATCTCAAGGAGGATGTCACACTCAGGAGCCACACTTGGCATTGGTCACTGTGGGCCAGTACCGTGGGACTGTCGGTGACCACACGTGGTCCCCAGTGTCCTTGCTCCACGCCCTCCCCTTTGCCACCTGTTGACTTACTGAGATAAAAGGGTGGAGAATTCTCTGACCTACAGGGCACTAAACTGAGTGGCTGGACCTCTGGATTCCAGTCCCATCCCCCCCCAACGGCTTTGCTGTGTGAACCAGAATACATCTTTCCATCTAGTTTCTCTATCTGAAAGGCCCGGACAATAAAGGCCACCATTTCCCTCTTCTTAAACAGAGCTTGAGGGAGAGATTTCCTCTCTAAGTGATAGGACGTGAGTGTTTAATATTTTAAACCCGAGCGCAATGATTGTACAATTTGCAGACTATAATAAAAGCCACCATTGTCCCTAGACCCGTGAAGAGTTCTGGGGAAAAACAGCCCCATCTCCCCCAGTGAAAATACCGGCCAATTGAAAATTAGTTCCTCATACATTGCCTCTTTATTCTTTTTGCTCGTACTTAATAAGTGGACATTTGGTGATGGACTTCTCAATGCTGTCCCTGTGGCCATCAGCCTATTCACACCCTTCCTGGCTGCATTAAGTATCCCCAGTGCAGAGAATTAAGTCACTGTAAAAGTATACTCTGGATTTTACCAAGAGGTCACGGAGAGACCTCCTTGTCTTGGCCGTCAGCAGCATTCTTATTACACTTCATTTATCTATTTGGGAGGACTCAGGAGGACCAGCTGGGCCCCCGTCTGCACTCATCAAGAGTTAATTTCTGAGCGAGGGGCTGTGGTCATGAACAAGTGCAGAAGGTAGCCTGGTGGTCCTGCCAGATGAGAGGGGCCCTTAATTAGCAGCAGTGTTCAATCAGCCTGCTTAACCCGCCACAGAGCCGAGGTGGTCATGTCCTTCCTGCCGCCCTCCCACACATACACACAGCCACAGTCGGGCTCGGATATCCGTGTGGCCCGGGATGAGCGACATGGTGCCGATCTGAGCCCCTTTCAGGGGTTACCTCAACGTTGCTTTTATTTTTGACAGAGTAGTGAGGGTTAACCACGAGGGTTGTTGTTTTTTTTTCCCCCCGTTTAAAATTTGGAAGCATCTTTTCGTCTTTGCTACCTTCGTATCTCCCAAGCTGGACATCCCACCGGCTTTGTATGTATTAAATGCTGCAATATTAGGTAGCATCTCTAATAAAATATAAGACATCTAGCAAGAACACCAGGTTTTTGGTGTTCTTTATGTGATCATTAAACACCTCCCTCAGTTCTACTGAGGAGTGAAGCTAGAAGCAACCGAACCTGGGCATTCAGTAATGCGACCTCAGATTGGTCTTTGCGATTCAAACAATGTCCTGTTGTCCCGTTTCTGGCATGGCTTCGTGGGTATGGAGCCAGCTCGTTTGGGTGGGAAGTCAGCACATCATCCCTCATTAGCTTTCCACCCTTTGTGTTCCCTCATCGCGGTTTGCCCGTGGCAAAATGGAGATGATTGTCCCTGCCTGGCCTCGCTGGCCGAGCTGTTAAGAAGATAAAATACAGAAACAGTTTGTAAACTGTCAAACCTCGTACCAATCTGAGGTTGAAGACCACGGAGGACAGAGGGATCAGTATGTAGGAAGAGGGCGGGTGAGAGTTTCTTAGCTCAGTGTGACATCTTGCTTCGTCATGAGACCCACTCACCTGGGGAAACTGAAGGTGGGCTCGGCCAGTTTGTCAGTTCCTAGCCCAGGGCAGATGATTTGGGGATGGTCAACTGTAGAGGCTTTGAGCAGGTCCGTTGGCTACATCTGGCATCTTGTCTGACCCAGAAGAATAACTGTATTTACTGGCCACAGGTGGCTTGAAATTCTTTCTGCTGATGCCCACAAAACAAAAGTAGAGACAGGCCCTGGGCTCTTGTCAGCAGCTCAGGGTGTGACTGGGGGTTTGGCTGTGTGGCAGTCAAAGCACCTGCTGGGAGCGTTGCATGGAGCCTGGGGGATGGGCTTAGAACCAGCGGGCCTCCAGAAGGCCAGTTTGCACCTCAGCCCTGGGAAGAATCAAACACGGAACGGGAAGGGGTTGGTAGGACACGTTCATTTTATTTATTTTTTATTTTTTTATTTTTATTTTTTTTTAAAGATTTTATTTATTTGACAGAGAGAGACACAGCGAGAGAGGGAACACAAGTAGGGGGAGTGGGAGAGGGAGAAGCAGGCTTCCCGCCGAGCAGGGAGCCCGATGCGGGGCTCGATCCCAGGACCCTGGGACCGTGACCTGAGCCGAAGGCAGACGCTTAACGACTGAGCCACCCAGGCGCCCCGGACACGTTCATTTTAGGTGGAAATGCTTAGCACGTTAAAGGTGACTGTAAATTTTAAGCTTCGTTCTTTACTTACCTGGCAGATTGGAGAGTGCTATGTCTTGGTGTAATGAAGCATTATGTTGCTATAGCGAAAAGGAAACTGCCCTCCTACAGGAATTCGGTCTCACTGGAAGCTCATGGTCTGGTGCGGGGCTTGCCTGGGGATGGATGTGTGTATACATGTGAGCACAGGCGTTCTTCCTGATTGGGGAAGTCGAGACCAAATTGCCCATTACATTGCCTGGTTCTACCCAACGGTTTCCTGAAAGGGTTGTTGGATAGCAAACCCATTCCTGTTTGAAGGCTTTTTTTTGCTTGTAGCTTTTTGTTTTTTTATATTTTTGCCTTGGAAACATGGAAATGATTCGTGTAGAATTATTTTGATGGAGAAAAAAGAATTGAAATTGAGGAGTAAATCAGTCGCCAGGTAGTTCTAACAGCCAAAACCGGTCAGAGCCAAAAGCTGCCGCCACATCCGGAACTTTGTTCCGGGCCTCCTGGGCATACACTGGAACCCTGGCAAGAAAGTTTGGGACACCGGGTCGTCCTCTGCCAGGGTTTCTGGAATCCAGATCTGATACTGCACATTCCTCCTTGTTTTGAAAGGAGAAAATCATTCCTTTAAATGTTAGGTAAATCTGTTTCATCCCAAACATGGAAATATTGATGCTGGACAGAGAATATGGGGAAGGAAGCGATGGAAAGTACATCTGCCCCTCTCCCAGCCAACGAGTACAGACCTCGTTCTCTAAGACCGTGCTTTGAGCCTCTTCCCATCAGGAAGGCCGTCTTGTCGATGGAGGACTAGCCACTCCTCTGATCGGCTTGGATCCCCCTCAGGTTTTGAGTCCCCAGCTGTGTGTTCTGTCCCGTCTCCAAGCACCAGTCCTCTCCTTGTCACCATGACAATGAATGTGACGCCTGAGATTCACTTTTCATTGAAGGTGTAGGGCTGTGAATTTGACTCCAGTTGCATAGAATTCTTTTTCACATCATTAATTTTCTTTTTCTTTTTTTTTTTAAAGATTTTATTTATTTATTAGAGAGAGAGAGCACGAGCACTAGCAGGGGGTGGGGCAAGGGGAGAGGGAGAAGCAGGCTCCCCGCCGAGCAGGGAGCCCGATTCAGGACTCGATCCCAGGACCCTGGGATCATGCCCTGAGCTGAAGGCAGACGCTTAACGACTGAGCCACCCAGGCGCCCCTCACATCATTAATTTTCATTTGAATCCTGCTGTTCTATATTTGCCCCTGTATCTGCAACTTCCAAAACAAGAACCAGAGGTCGCATTTGGGGATAGTTGCCATAGTAATTCCTATTTCATTTTTGAAACACTCCCTGAAATGGTCGACACACAACTGCTTACTTGTAGGAGGCAGCCTGAACTGTTCTGTTGACTCCACCCACGTGGATTGTTTTATGGGATTAAATCGCACCGAATTACACCGAGGGTGGAAAGACAACCCTAGTTCTGTTGTAAGTCTGTTCTGTCACGGAAACTCCGTCTGTCCAGTGTTCTCGATGTTCAGTTCGGTGCCACAAACGGGCAAGGGCTTGCGATCCGGATCCAGGGGGCGGGGATGTCTTCACCACGTCACTCTTCTGCTTGGACACTAAATGACTTCTCCAAGCCTTAGCTGCTTCTTTGTAAAGTGGCGATGACCACAGCAGCTTTGCAGCTTTTTCTAATGATAAGGAAATAAGACATAGCTAGAAAGTGCCATGTAAACACTTGTAAAATACAAGGCAAGTGTCAGTTGTGTATGTAGAGAATGTGGCAGGGAAACTATCACATGATTCCCGACTCTGCTTCATGTTCCTTCCTCCTGGGCACACAGCCACCCTCTCAGCTGGGCTGGAGCCACACAGATGCATCTTCCGGGCCTGGCCCATTAGATTCTCCCACCCTCCCTTCCCCTTCCATTGCAATTTTGGAGGTCGTGTGGGGAAACGGCAGAGTTACAAGTTGGACGAGGCCTGTCCCTGAGTCACCACTTGGAGGAGAGCTAACTAGCCCTGGACTTGGGCCACTGCCCTTGGGGCTGTTTCACCTAATGTTAGCCTACCCTGAATAATCACAGTTTTGGCGAAGAGTATTATTTGCCACTGTTAGCATATAAAGTTCTGTTTTTGTTGTTGTTGTTTTTTTGTTGTTGTTTTTAGAGGGAGAGACAGCGCGCGAGAGCAGGGGCTGGAGGGAGGGGCAGAGGGAGAGAGAGAGAATCTCAAGTGGACTCCACACCCAGCGTGGAGCCCAATGCGGGGCTCAATCTCACGATCCAGCGATCATGACCTGAGCCGAAATCAAGAGTCAGACGCTTAACCAATGGAGTCACCTAGGCACCCCAAGTACTTGTGTTCTTGTATACATCATAAATATAATGTACTGTATTTAAGGATATTTTTATCACATTATATATAAGATTGTTGCTAAAAGTACAAACGAAAATCAACCTGCTTGCAGTTTTTATAAATAAAACATAATTGTTCACAATGAACCGGATCCATATTTTAAGATTGACTAAATTCTTGTACATAGCTTGACCAAAAAGAGAAGTTAATAGACTCCCTGAGAGGGGGGTTCCTGCTGGAAACATTCATAATCATAAAAGAAGATAGCCTGTCGCTGCTGAAGCCCTTACCGTGTGCCAGACATACTGTGCTAAGAACTCGCAGACATGACAGGAGTTCCCCCGAAGGGAGACCTTTGCTGTTTCTTTCAACATTGTTTCATACCTGTTAACACTGGATTATGAGACAAAAGCATATTTATTCCTTTTCTAGATTGTCACGCTCCCTTCCCCCTTGTTATAATAGTATGTGGTACGTGTGAATTAGGCCGAGGAGCAAATCATGTATGAGAACCCAAGTTCTAAAATGTCAGAGGGCCAGCGACTACCAAAATCAATTTCTAGCAGGTTGAAAACTTACGTGTGTCTCTATTGTGTGTTTCTGGGCTTATTTTGGCTGGTGGTAGTAACAAGGATAATTATTCAGGGGCATTTACGGCTTACCAGTGATTCACCAGTTGTTCTTGAATTTTCTTTTGTAAATATGGCCAGCCAAATATGGTTTCCTGCATGTCTTGTCCATCGGCTGTAGGCATCCAAGCACCGTATCCACAGTATAATTCCTACGGAGGTAAATGCTGCTGTTGATGATACGGCCCCAGCGGCCACAGATGCTTTCTAATGAATTGACGTCAGGTTCGGAATATTACCTCTTTCCCTCAGCACTGCTCTCCGCCCCCAAGACTAAGTGGACCGAATTCACACCCCGGGGCAAAGACTTGCAGCCAACCCTAAACTTACCAGTGGGTTCTGTAACAAGTGGGCTTGAGTTCTGAAGTTGTGTGAGTTAGGTTGCGGTAAGATAACAAAGGATGGAAATGGAATTCGCAGGTACGATCTTAGGCTTGAGGTGAAGGAAAGGCTGGGAAGACGAGCCTGGCGGCTAACACGTGGGCTGGGGAAAACCCACAGCCGGATCACCCAGACCAGCCCTGGAATCCTAGTACCTTCCATTTACCTTCTGGTAAGATGGAGTTAACGACAGTACCACCTGCTAAGATGATTGAGTCGCGTCGTGTGAAATGCTGAGAAGAGGACTCACAGGGGACGGGGCGGGGGTGGGGGGGCTCGGCCGCTCTTGTCATTGTTACCGCTACGGTGACATCCATTCACATCTGTAATCTGTGATGTCGATGGTCACTTCATTGGCAAGGCTGACCACGGAGTCTCTGTGTCTCAGCTCGTGATGCAAGTTGTTTTCGTCTATGTCTGCTTGTTCCCCAAGTACTTATGGAGTACCTGCCGTGGGCCGAACACAGTGCCCGCAGTGTATGCCCAGCACGCCCGCGTCCGCATTGTCTGTTTTCGGTAGGAAATGCTCTGCGGTGCTGACCTCTGCACGTCGGCCCGGAGCCTGGCTGGGACTTCAGGCACCCCCCACGCTCCTCTGATGAGTCAGTGTTGGGGTCAGGCTGGCCTCAGAGTCTGCGGGCTCTTTCAGACTCGAGATGAACGCTCCAGAAGTTGTTTGCATGCATGCTCTGCTGCTGATATTGAGCACGGTTAGGAGATGTGGAAATGGATTCTGTGACCCTCAGACACCCTTCTGTAGAAAGAAAGGTCGCTGGATTTTCCCCAGGAGGCTGTTCCTAAATGTTTACATGTTACTGTTATTAGTTGTTCATGCACAACCCTGTGATTTGGGCTTGTTACCGAATTGCCTTTTTTTTTTTTCAAATTGGAGAAGGGAGGCTTTGACTTCCTGAGCCTCCAGGCTGCATCTGGGACTCGATTTGCTCCATGGAAATCTAGCGGATCCAAATTAGATAGCGCTGCATTGGACCCTGTTGGCATTGCTAAGGATAGAAGGCTCACTGCTTACGGATCAGAGAGGTTGTGCACTTTCTTAGCTCAGGCAGCTCAAAGTGTGATAAAAAGGGCATGTGTGTGGGCATGCTTGCCTTGGGGAGTGTCCCCTGCTTTAAATATCCTCTCGGAACTGATGGCTTCCAAATTTACATCTCCAGTCTCTCCCCTGGTCTTCAGATTCTCACATTTATTCACTGACTGGATAGGTAAATCAACTCCAGTTACACTTAGAGATCTAATTTTTACAAATCCAAGAGGGACAGCTTAAAATTAACTTGCCCCAGTAATCAAGATATATGTGTGTGTGTGTGTGTGTGTGTGCATATATATATATATATTATATAATATATATAACACATATATATATATAGTGGCATAAGGGTCGAGGTACAGATTAATGGAAGAGTAGAAGTCCCAGAAACACACCTACATTTACGTGGCCAATTGATTTTTGGTAAAGATGCTAAGGTCATTCAATGGGGCAACAGATAGTCACTTCAGTAATGGTGCTCCAACAACTAGGTGTCTGTGTGGAAAGAAGAAAGTGAATCTCAACCTTTACCTGGTATCATATGAAAAAATTAACTCAAAACAGATCATAGTCCTAAATATAAGAGCTAAACTATTAAACTTCTGGAAGAAAATGTTAGTGAAAATCTTTGTGACGCTGGAGTACGGAAAAAATTTCTTAAACCAGACACAAAGAACATGAATTATAAAAGAAAAAAATGATTTTTATTTAACTTTAAAAAAATGTTTATTTAAATTCAATTTGATTAACATATACTGTATTATTAATGTCAGAGGTAGAAATCAGTGATTCATCAGTTGCACATAACACCCAGTGCTCATTACATCACGTGCCCTCCTTAATGCCCATCCCCCAGTTACCCCAGCCCCCCACCCACCTCCCCTCCAGCAACCCTCAGTTTATTTCCTAGAGTTAAGGGTCTCTTATAGTGTGTCTTCCTCTCTGATTTTGTCTTATTTTTTCTGCCCTTCCTCTGTTCATCTGTTTTATTTCTTAAATTCTACATATGAGTGAGACCATATGGTATTTGTCTTTCTCTGACTGACTTACTTCACTTAGCATAATACCCTCTAGTTCCATCCACGTCATTGCAGGTGGCAAGATTTCATTCTTTTTGATGGCTGAGTAATATCTCATTGTATATATACTTCTAAAAACTTTTTTTAAAAAAAGACACAGTTAAGAAAACAAAAAGGCAAGCCACAGACTGGGAGAAAATATTTGCAAAACATATACCTGGCAAAGAGGTTGTAGCCAGAATACATAAAAAGCCTTCCAACTCACTATTAAGAAGACAACCCAGGGGCGCCTGGGTGGCTCAGATGGTTAAGCGTCTGCCTTCGGCTCAGGTCATGATCTCAGGGTCCTGGGATTGAGTCCCGCATTGGGCTCCCTGCTCCTTGGGAGCCTGCTTCTCCCTCTGCCTCTCTCTCTCTGTCTCTAATGAATAAATAAATAAAAAAATCTTAAAAAAAAAAAAAAAGAAGAAGAAGAAGACAACCCAGTTAAAAAAAAAAAAAAAGGCAAAAGAATTGAACGGACACCTCAAAGAAAAGATGAATGCCAGAAAGTTATGTGAGAAGATGCTCAGTATCACTAGTCTTCAGGGAAATGGAAGATAATGAGATACCATTGCATCCATTTGTAGGGCTAACTTAGCAGCTGATAATAATACCCTATGTTGACAAGGATGCAGAGGAACTAGAACTCTCATATTGCTGGTGGGAATGCAAAATGATACAGCCACCGCTGAAAACAGTCTGGTAATATCTTATGAAATTAAGTATACACTCACCATATGACCCAGCAGTGCTACTCCTAGGGGTTGACCCAAGATAAATGAAAACATGTGTCCACACAGAGACCCGTATGCAGATGTTCATAGCACTTTTATTCATAATCCTCCCAAACTGGAAACAACCCAACTATTCATCAATTGGTAAATGGATAAACAAATTGCTGGAATACCACTCAACAGTATCAAGGAGCAAAAGATGAGCACCTGCAGGAACACGGGTGCATCTCAGAAATGTTATGCTAAACACGGGTGCATCTCAGAAATGTTATGCTAAGTGAAAATCTGAGGTTCTCAACTGCCCGGAAGCCCTACATGATTGAGCGCCCCCCCCCACACCTCCACCCCCACTCCTGCCTAGCAGACCTACGTGCACATGCAGCCATGCACACGCACATGGGTGTTGGGCCTCAGACATTGCAAGCATACCCTCCTTGCCTCAGATCCTTAGTGTTTATTCTTTCCCTGCCTGGATCATTCCTCTCCCAGATGCTATTCCTGCTCTCACTTCCTTCAGGACTCTGCTCACATGTCAGCTCATGAGAGAGGCCTTCCTTAACTGTCTTTACAAAATGTCAGACAGCCTCCACTGCCCCTTCTGTTACCCCCTTACCTGATATAGAATATATTTATTTGCGTATTTGTTTCATATCTGCCTCCTCCTGCCAGAATGTAAGCCTGCTTTGTCTACTGCTACATTTCTTGCTCTCTGGAATACTGTTACATAGTAAGTGCCCAGTAGATCATTGTTGGGTAAATGATGCCAATGCACAAAATTAGGAATGCAGGCAGCGGGATGGGATGAGACCTCAGGCATCCTGTGCTCGGTCAAGACGTATACGGTTGCATTCTGTGTTGGTGGCTTTTCCTTAGCCTCATTCATTCATGTGCTGAACAGGCTCGGACTCTGTGTAACTTTGAGAGACCTAACTAACGAAATACACACCAGAAATGAGTGCCGGCACATTTAATCCCTCGTTGAATATGTTCAAATGGGAAATTCTTGACATTTTTGCAAAGGTATTAAAAGAGGGCTTTTTACATAGGAAACTTCTCAACGATGCATGCCATGCTGATTGTGAGTCTTCCTCCGCACACCTGTTCCCCATTTATAAAAACAAAAATATAAGGCAAAACGAGGAGAAAATAAATGTAATAATGTTTATGAAAGGTTGGACTTAAATGCTATTGAAACTGTGGGCATAGAACCAATACTGTTTTCTGACATTATCACTCTAGTCTGTTGCTAAGGATGTGATTGTTTTAAAGCCGCATCAGAAGATTTTAGACACAGCACAAAGTACTATCTTTGGATGGTATGTAGGGACAGTGTTAAGAGAGATTGTGATCAGAAGTCACTTTTATGTAATGAATTTGCTGATTTAGACCCAATGATCTTTTCTGTAGATGCTTCATTACTTCTTTTCCTCATTCCTGAATTCTTCCTTCTGGAAGATACTGCTCATTGGCATGGACCGGATGGATGTCCTCTGGAGAAAACCACAAAGTAGTTTTTCTTCCCTCCTTGTGAGTGGCCCCGGTCAGTCTGGTGGGTTCTGTGGGAAGACTGAAGGGATACAGTGGTGCTTGGGATTATTTGCCAGTTTTGGAGAACAGTCACTTTTGGTTTTCTGGTGTCTCAGATGATCTGAGTCCTGGTCCCCTGCCATTCTCACAGGCCTGCCAATACATCTAATACAAACTGCTGTACCATTTTAAATAGTAAACGACAAACATGCTTTTGGGAATCAGAAAATTTGGTAAGTTTAGGAGATCAGTCATCTGACCAATAGGTCCTTTGGAGAATTGACCCAGACCCACTGACATGTATCACTTATCTTTTCTGCATCCTGAGACAATCATGTGATTTTCTCATTTTGCCCTCGTGATGTGTTCCATTGATAGGTTTTTCTGATGTTAAACCATCCTTGCATTTCTAGGATAAACGCTACTTGATTATAATGCATTATACATAAGATGTGTAATTGAACTCAGTTAGCTAGCATTTCATTTAGGATTTTCACTTCTCTGTTTATAAGTGAAGAGGGCCTGTTATTTTGTTTTCTTACTTACCTAACTCAGAATTGAGATTAATTGTACTAGAACCATAAAATGAGTCAGGCAGCTTTTGCTCTTTTTTCTAATTTGTGGAACATAATGGAATGTTTTCAAAGTTACAAATCACAGCTGTTTAGAACCCCAGTTGTGTTTGGTTTACTTAAGCCACCAAAATATTTTTTTAAAGCTTTATCCTTAATTAACCTTTTAAATTAAAAAGATACTTTTCTAGTTTCACTGTTTTTCTTTTTTCCGGTGAGTGACCTAAATTAACTGTCCAGTTAATTTTTAATGAATATTTATTCACTCACTCATTGGACATTCATTACAATTTACTGGGCATTTGCTCTGCACAGGGCACTGGGGGAGAAATCAATGGCAAGAGTTCTTCCCTCATTTTTTCTGGAAGGGAAGCAGAGCTCATTTACCTAAGGCAGCATTACTCATTCTATGAAAGGGGGGTGTGTTGGATCACCGGGGACCTTCAGATATTTGTCTCTCACCGAATAGTAATTTTGCATGTTTGTTGAGCTGTAAAGGATTCACAGTCCCAAATTTTCTGGTTTTAGTTAGAAATGTACATAATGATTCATTCATCAAATATTTACAAATTACCCTCTATATGCTAGGCAGCGTGTGTGGTACAGAAACTCTGAAGTCGTTTTCAGTGGTTTGTGTCAAAGGTCATCATTATTTTGGAAGATGCATATGGTCATCATTTACTTCTGTTCTGAATATATTTA
This sequence comes from Leptonychotes weddellii, assembly GCF_054177405.1. Lineage (NCBI taxonomy): Eukaryota > Metazoa > Chordata > Mammalia > Carnivora > Phocidae > Leptonychotes > Leptonychotes weddellii. The sequence goes on along the minus strand of NC_138369.1, from coordinate 185,722,708 downwards.
AAAAGTGTTTGAAGGCAGGAGCACCTCAGGAGGGGGCCCCTGTGTCCCTCGTGCCCTGCTCTGCACACGTGTGTGGGGACACTTGTTAGCAAAGGAGGAGGTGCATTTCCGCCTTTTCTCGGGGTTGGCAGCTCAGGTGTGTTGACCTGATATGGTCAACATACTTTGTGCTTCTGAGAAAGAAATCAGGGCTGTGGGTTCTGGATTCTCAGCCTGAAGCCTTTGCCAGAGAACAGAGTCAAGGTGATCAGATGTCTTCCCTCTGTAGTCCGACTCATTCCCTAGCTTACCTTACCGGGTCCCATGGCTCTACGTACCATCTCCACGGTAATGGTTCCCAAATAAATAGCCTGGTCCAGATTTCTCCCTTCAAGTCCACACTGCCTTTTAGATCCACTGGATGGTGCAGTAGGCCTCTCATACTTGCCACTTCCAAACCCAGTGCCCGATCAACCCTCTACCTGCTCAGCGCCTGGCTTCCTCCTTTCCGCAATGACGTGTCCCCTTTTTCCCAGTTGTGTAGGACAGAAATCTTGGACTCATCCTTGACTCCTTCCTTCCTTTCTATCTTCCTTGCTCTCCCCCACCCCTTTCTTTCAGGAACTCCATCTGTCATCAAATCCTGTTAGCTCCACTTTTGAAATATCTAAAAGGCACCTGCTCCTCAGCTTCTGGCATTCCCATGCCAGCCTACACAGCCTTGCCTCTCACCTGCATCATTGTAGAGCCGCCTAGTTGATCCCCCGTGGCCACTGACACCCCGCCCCCGCCAAGCTGTTTTTCCTACAGAAGCCAAGTGAATCTTTTTTTAAAAAGTCAGATTATATCATCCTTCTGCTTAGAATGGCTCAACATGGCTTCTTATTTCATTCAGTATAAAATCCAGAATCCAGATCTTAAAAACCCTAAACATGCCCCCCCCCCAATCCCACATTCCTGTAGCTGTCCTTTTCCCCTATACACATTTACAACGTACTCGGCCACCTCGTTCTTCCCCATACCCACCTGGGGCCTTTGGTCTTGCAGTTTCCACTGCCTGGAACATTCCTCTCTCTGATACCTTCATGGCATACCCTCTGGCTTCCTTGTGCTCTCTGAACGAATGTCTTACCAGAGGGGTCCTGCTTGACCATCCACACACAGTTGACACCCCCTCCCTTGTCCCTCTCTGTCCCTTTACTGTGCTTCATTTTGTTTTCACTGTATTGTCACCTAACGTATTTACCTACTCTATAGGTATTTCTACTCCATAATTCTGGTGTGTATTTGTTTTAATATAAAAACTATTTTAACCTATCCACTTACCTTTTTGCTTCAGGGAATAAAACTGACGCATGGCTAAATATGCACCCTGTTACCCTGTGTTTCCATGAGTCCTCCAGTGGACACAAGCCTCTGCGTGTCCTTCAAGCTCTTGGGAGAAGCAGGGGCCTAGAGAAAGGTGCTTGTCCCTAAGGAAACATCCAGAAATGAATGGAACATTAACCTTAGAAAGGGTAATTAAAGGCCTCAACAATTTTAACTTTTTACTTGTCCCCGATAAAGTCAAGGTTTCTTCTCTTTGTAGAAACCAGCTCAGCCTGTGAACAGGTCATCTCAAAGTACGTTAGGGGCTCAAGTCCGACTGTGAACATTTCTGTGAGATTGGGAAGCGAGGGCAAAGCTCAGGAACGAGGGAATGGAGAGGAATTGCCGTGCGTTTCCCTCCACGCCCGGTGTGGTTGAGCAGACCCAGGTCCTGGATAGCTCAGATGCGGCTCCCACCAAGGATGTGTTTTAGCATGCGACTTCACAAGGAGATGAAAGGGAAGTGAAAGCAAACCAGTAGGATGAGTGTCACAGTTAAGGTGGAGACAGCCCTTGGGTCTTGGTCTCTCTGAAAGGGCTGGGGTCTGGCATGGCACTGCCTTCTTTCCCCAGAGCCTCCCCCACCAGCCTCCCGCTGTGGTTCCAAGTGCGCCACCCATCTCAGCAGCCCTGTGATGAGACGTTCGTTGGCTGTTGGCTTCCTCATTTGGAAACAGTTATTTGTCGTGGGCACTGGGCATGCCTCTTACCAGCTGTGGTCCTGGATCAATCACTTGAGTCGTCTCATCCACAAATGGGGTCGCAAGGTCCCCACCTTGGAACACTGTCCCAGGGATCCAGTGGAATCAATGCAGCAATTCCCTCAGGTGCTGACGTCAGAAAAATCAGCTGACGGTGCTTCTCCTCCTCCTCAGTCTGAGTCACGGGAAGGTGCCGTTTTTGCAGGTCTAAAACGGCGGATTGTCAGTTCTCCCCGAGACTTCTGCTCCGACGCATCTACAGGGGACGGTGTGTAGGCAGATGGCCGCTGACCCTGGTCGCACGGATGCCAAAGTGAGCTTCTTCTCCTGCCGTGTGCCCGGAGAAAAGGCTGCCTGTCCCGGGGGGTCAGTGCTGGGAGCCTTTTGAGCGGCCGCCAGGTGATGTAACTGGGGTCCTTTTGTGGGTTTCACTATTGGCACCTGGTTAATGGGATGGGGATTTAGGGACACAGCACTGCTACTGTCTTTTCCTGTCCCGTGCGGCACAGCCCTGAGCTCCTCGACAGTAGGCAGGGCTCCCTGGCTGGGTTTTCGGGTGTTCGCGCTCCTGTTTCTGGGGCCCATGCCCTTCGAGAACACGGGTTTGATTCCGCTGCTTTTCCTTCAGGTTTCACAGTGTGAAAACTGCTCCCACCATCCCAACTGGCCCTTTCTTTTTAAGTGGTGGGAAGATGCCCCATTATAACCTGTTTTTTCTTTCTGTTTTTTCTTTTCTCTTTCCTTTCCCTTTGCAAAGACTGTTGTGGGGCGGGGGGAAGTGCACACGATTTCTGAAGCCACGGAAACGTGATCCTTGTGCCCTTGTGTGTCTGACAGGCACCTTTGAAGCAGCCGCATCCACATGGCCCTGTGGCCCCCCCTTCTGTGGCTCTGCTTCCCCCCCACCCAGTGTATGTGGCCTGAGGGCCCGCCTTCCAGCGATGGTGGCAGCCCCAGCCTGCCCTTGGGCACTTTGCTGCCCTTGGGCATTTTCTCCATCACTCCCTATTTCTCCCATATGGTTCAAACCCACCTAGAGTAGGTTACATTTAATGGGGTGAGAAAAGCCCACACCGTAAGAGAAAAGTTGCAGGTGAGGTCAAGCCGCTTCCTCCTGGGAGGGAGAATGATTTTCTCTTCTCTGGCTTCCGCACCAGAAATTCCTACAAAAGAGCTCTTTTTGTGTTTGATGTATTGCTTTTAAAAAACAAATCCTTCGTGTTTTTTCATTTTGGGTTCATACCTCTTGGCCGACCCAGCAGGAATTTGGCAGCTGGCGGTGCTGCTTCTCGCAAATGCTAAAAGCTGCCTCACCCGAGAGTCACTGGCTGCTGGGAAGCCTGGATGCGGGGCCGGGACCCCGGGAGCGTGGGGCGCCTCCTTCCGGTCCGCGCACATTAAAGGGCTTATTGGTTGTCGACAGTGATCGCACACATGGGGGTTCCTTACACCATTCTTTTCGCTTGCTGTGTGTTCGAAATTTTGTATAATGGAGAGTCTTCAGGAGGGTTACCCAAGGCCCAGCGAGGTGTGTGCAAGTGTTTTGGACACATCCATTGCTATTTTCCCCCCGTGCAAAATCTTTTCTATAATGATTCGTGTTCAGAAGATCTTTGATAAGGCATATTTAACCCGCTGTTAAGTATAAGCAGGCTCAAACCTCAAAGCTAAGTCACACCTTAGTTTATTGTTTCATTTTATTCTATGTACAGAGCACGTTGTCCATCACCCAAATTCTTTGCTCTAACAAGAATCAGAGGCCGTATCAGTGCCGAATCAGCACGGATAGGCAGTGATGGTGAACAGAGCGACTGAAGAAAATTCTGCCGACTTCATGGTTTTTCTAAGTGGAGAGAACACCAAAATTCTGCCGTCTGCTTCCGGAAACTCAAGTGTGCTGCCGGCCGATCGAAATGACGCCAGAACAGTAATACAGTGTAGCCCGACCCGCCTTCCAGGGCAGACAGCCCCCCTTGCTGTCTGAGTCTTGACAGACCACATCGGAGCATTCCTACTGCCTTCTGGATCTTTCTCTGCAGATGAGCAGAAACATTAGACTCTAAGAAAGGCAGCCAGATACAGAATATGTCTCTGTGATTATTTTTATGCCTTTACTCTGGAATATAAGAGCCAACATAACATCATAGGACCCTACTTCACAATCCTTCACAATTCACTGAACATGCTTGTCACCCACTAAATTAGCCAAAAAAACCAAACGAACAAAAACCATGGATTTTTAAAAATTTTTAAATTTTTTATTATTTTTTTATTTTTTAGTGATACTGTTCAAGATAGGCCAGGACACAAGGAGATAGGTACCCTTGAAAACAAGTTTAAACCTTGACAGGAGTGTAAGTTGGAACAACCTTCTGAAAACCAATTTGGTAGTGAGCATTAGGGATCACAAGAAGTTCCTACCCTTTGATCCAGTAACCCTACTTTGTAGCAATCTACACTCAAGAAATATATGGGAAAATATATAGGAATATATATGGGGAAACCCATACTTTAGGAAACACAGGGTATATAGTCACTCAGTGGGATATTATTCATCAACAGAAAGACTAATATAGAGCAATTCTTAGATCAATTAAAAAGTAGGTTAAAATAAGTAGTTAGTAGATTAAAATCTTAAAACATGCATCTGACAAAGGACTAGGAAATATGGAAAAATGGTTGAGTTGTGTTAGGATGAATGATTGCATCTTTTACTTCTGTTTTCCAGACTATCTGTAGCATGATTACGTTCATAAATCAGATATCCTACATCCTCCTGACCACGTAAAGGGGAATGTTATTTAGCCTCCACTAATTTAGAATTTATGATTATCTGGCCAGAGATTAAATTGGAATTTCCTTGGTTGATGGGCAGAAACAAAATTATAGGGAAAATGTTTAAATTACTCGAGGAATTCAAGCCCAAAGTCATACTTGAGCATATTCTTAATTAATCGAATACATTTGAAAGGAAAACTGCATGAAAAACTTTTTTTTTTTTTCCCACCACATCAGACCACAGTCGTCTGACCCAATGATTTTATTCTTTGTGTGGCATGAAATGGGTGAGGTGGTGTGTAGTGTTTGAGAAGTAAGAACACAACACATGGTGTCCGGTGGCTGGCGTGGCTGGAGGAGATGGGTCTTTCTGTTGACTTTTCCTAATACAGTAATCAAGGTCCCACATCTGCTAATTGGAGGGATTCTCTCCTACCAACTTTCTTCAAGATTGGGTTCCTGATCTTTCCAAAATGAAAATGCCATACAAAACCAAAAAAACCCAACCACTGGCAATGAAAGATCTCTGGTGTATAGGAAATGGAGTGACTGCTTTCGGGACTCACCCATGCTCCAGAGCATGATAATACAAGTTATTCATTTTTTTACCAAAAAAGTTATTCATCCTCACTAAAAACTCCTTTGACTTTTTATGACTTCAGGATCCTTTTAATAACACACTCATTTTATATAATAATCTCCGAGGGTAATGCAGCGCACACACCTCTCTCCCGGACCCCATCCTCGAGGCCTCCGCTCCCGCTCGTTACAGACCGGGTCTGGAGCAGGAACTTCCATCTTCCTCTTTACATTTTAATGCTTATCGTAAAAAGCGTTATGAGAAGTTCCAGGCAGTTTCATTTTGAAAGCACACCCAGCAATTTTGATTTCATTAGAACGTTAAGCTCCGTTTACTGTTCTTGGCTTTACAAGGGTCATTTGCTGGGACCGCATTTAGCAGTAGGTCTTGAGGTGTGTCCATCCCCGCGTTTCTGCAGGAGAAGCCACTCGGGCCCCCCCTGTTGACACGGGGCACTGTGCTGTCCTGCTTTTGCCCCATGTGTGGCCCAGCCCATCGTGAGCTCAGCACGCCCCCAGTTCTGAAAATTGTGTGTGTTCCTCCAGCATATGCTGCAGGATGCTTCTCGAAGCATTGAGCATGGGTGCAGAGAGGGGCGTGCACCAGACAGCATCAGGAAGACAAAGCGGAGTCTCCAGGAAATGCCACAGTTTGGTTTTTTTTTTAAAGATTTTATTTATTTATTTGAGAGAGAGCAAGAGCACAAGCAGGGGGAGAGGGAGAGGGAGAAGCAGGCTCCCCGCTTAGCAGGGAGCCTGACGTGGGGCTCGATCCCAGGACCCTGGGATCACGACCTGAGCCGAAGGCAGACACTTCACAGACTGAGCCACCCGGGTGCCCCCAAAATGCCACGGTTTTGACTTTTCTGGGAGGTGGTCACTGAACAGTTTACTAGGGGCTTGAGGGAATTGAGGGAGTCTAGCAAAATGAAAACAGAATATACCTGTGATCAAAACCCAGCCACGCCGAGGGGTGAGAACAAAAGAAATAAGCAAAGGCAGCGGTGTTTCCCCAGGGAGACCTGACGCCCCCTCCGGGGCATGGGCCAAGGGCAGAGGCTGCCCCCAGCCCCCTCAGCAGCACGGGTGAACTGCGCGTTTCCCAGCCGCAGACGGGGCTAGTGAGCGTTTAGTGAGCCCTTGAGAGCTTGATCAGGTGCTCTTGCGGGGCTCTTTTTTTTTTTTTAATTTTTCATTGTTATGTTAATCACCATACATTACATCATTAGTTTTAGATGTAGTGTTCCATGATTCATTGTTTGTGCATAACACCCAGTGCTCCATGCAGAACGTGCCCTCTTTAATACCCATCACCAGGCTAACCCATCCTCCCACCCCCCTCCCCTCTAGAACCCTCAGTTTGTTTCTCACAGTCCATCGTCTCTCATGGTTTGTCTCCCCCTCCGATTTCCCCCCCTTCATTCTTCCCCTCCTGCGGGGCTTTTCTTTTAAGCTCCCTTTCAGTCAGGTGGGGTGGGAAGGGAAGACGAGACGGTTCCTCTTTCTCCAGAATATCCTGAGCCCCTCAGACAAGGGCGACGTGTGCCTGTTGCACACATCCTCTCCCAGAACACATACAGCCAAGGAGCCTTGTGTCCTTTGCTTTCATGCCACTTTGCCAGCAGGAAGGAACTGACATCGGCTACATGCCCCAGCGTGCCAGGCGCTGTGCCGTGTGACACATTCATTCCTCGAGGGGCCCCAGGGGGTTAAAGGGTAGGGTCCAGGTTTATCTACAAGGAGACTGGGCTCAGCATAAGCAGGGAACCCCCACGGATGCCCCCAGCAAAGCACCTCCACTGGGGTTTCTGTGACCCCGGCTGGTGGAGGTGCTGGAGTCAGAGTGGCCCAGCACCCCCCCAAAATGGGTGCGTCACTGCCAGGTTCTGCGTAAGATCGAAGCGGTGCCTCATTCCACCGTGGACGAGGGGACACTCCTGGAAGAGCATCCCAAGCTGACTTATACCAGGACCTGGAGGGGAGGGCACGAAGGCACACCCCATGGACACACCCACCCACGTGGCCATGCTCACACACACGCTACCAGCCGAACAATCTGATTTGTTCGGGACGTCTTGGCCTTGATAAGTTCCAGCTTCGGGACATGGCCAACGGCAGTGTTGTATATAGGTCAGATTATTAACTACAAGGGCAAGCTCATTTCCTACGCGTGTTCACATCTTTAAATGCAGTCTGGGTTTGCCGTGCTCTGACCTGCTCCCACCATGATGTGAGCCGTCTGCCCCGGAACTCTGGCACCTCGCTTTGCCCCTGCGTTGTAGGTGGCCCACATGGCCGCGTGTGGCTGATTACCCTTCCCGGTGAGGTCTTTGCTCCCCGGTTTGATGATGCATTCAGCGAGAAATACAACGTGGCTTGAGATCCCTTTACATTCCCCCATCTCTCTGACATGGCATTTTAATTATTAGGAATCCAGTCAATAAATATTTGTTACTAAAAACTCCATTCCACTGACTTCCCCCGTCATGGTTTCTCATGGTTCAGGATGCCTTTAAAAAGTTGTTTTTTCGTTTTTTGTTTTAAGAAAGACGAAACAAAGAAAATGCACAGGCAAGATTTATGTATTTGGTTGGGGGAGGGGAAATTAAACTTCTCATAATAGTTTTTAAATTAAATTTCGTACTTGTCCAAATCCTTTCCTTCTCCACCCCTTCCTCTGATATTCCCTCACTCATTAAAGCATAGGATTTTGATGGTATTCACAGGGAAGCTGATTTACTGGAATAAAGAAGTTCTTTAAGTCTTAAATGTTGGAACCTTCCCAGTGTGTCTGAACCGGGTTTCAGGTTTTACTGGCATTTTGTTGGCAGGGCGGTCTTTGGAGCCCGTCCTTATTTGAGCGCGTTTCCTGACACCTTTGGCGGTATGGTACTATGTTTTTTAGATTTAAAAAAAAAGAAAAAGTTTAAATAGAAAAGCATATATAAACATATACAGAAGATTGATTATAAAATGTCAAGCAAAATAAAAGGGCAGTAAAACTCTCAACAATTAACAAATGGGAAGCATTTTCTCTTTAAAGGGGCAGTGAAAGGCAGGACGAAGGTAGTTATCGAAGAGAAAAGGTCCAGGAAACCCCAGGAATAGCTGACTTCCCACCTGCTCATCCTCCTCTCTCTGCACAAGTATCCTGTTGAAATACGGATACGGATACTGCCCGTCCTAGAGCGCTGGACACATGGTCGCTCCCTGCCGTTGTCGGGGACACAGACGTTCTCCAGCTGAGCTGGAGGGAAAGCTTGCGGAGGTGAGGGTAGGGGGACAGGACCCCACCTGGGTTGAGGGTGTCTCCGGAGACCAGCCACCCAGGGGATCCTTTGCCACTCCGGGGCCTGAAGCAGTATTTCCCAGAGCCCCTGGGCAGATCTGTGAGAGGAGAGGCTGAGGCCCAGTGTTGGGAGAAGGTGAGTAGGATCCTCTGAATCCTAAAGCTGGCGTCCCACTTCATGGAGACACACTGAGAGTATTTCCCCAAAGACCAGGAACAAGGCCAGGAGGCCCACTATCTCCACTTCTACTTAACATCATCCTAGGGATATTAGCCATTTTAGGTAGATAAGAGAAGTCCAACATGGGCGTACAAATTGGAAAAGAAGTGAAACTGTCTCTGCACTTGATGCGACAGCGGAGCTGGGAAATCTTCGAGAATCAACGATAAAATTCGCTGAAACAATACAAGAATTCAGCAAGGGAGCAGGATTTTAGGTGGCCCGCCGGCACGGAGCCTCACCAGAAGCCGGCCTCACGGGGCCAACGGAGTTGGGTAGAAAATGCAGTTGGGGAGCGGGGGGTTTGGAAAATAACCATTTGAACGAAAATCTGTTATAGAGTTGGATTCTGAACCAGGTTTAGTTCATGGGGGCCGTAAACCCAGCGCATCATGGAGCAAAGCCGTGCATTAAAGAAAGAGGCCCCTTGTCCTGGTGAATGAAGAGTTGAGCTGGTGCTAAGCTTCCTGGTGGAACGAGCTCCGACATGTTGCTGGATCTCTGGCGGGGTGGGGTGCAAGGAGGTCTCGGGGAGAGGTCTGAGACGCGGGAGGGAGGGAGGAAGGGTGATGTTCAGGGCAGTAGGTGGTGAAAGAAGCAATGGTTGTGAGGCCAGCTGGCAGGGGCAGGAAATTCTTGCTCCTAATTACCCTCCAAGCAGCCATGGGATTGGGGTGGCAAAAGGGGCCCCAGTGAGGGCCTGAGTGGAGGGTGGAGCCTCCCTTTCTAGAGGAAGAAATTCATTACCTTCACATTGCTTTGTCTGCCCAGCTGTTTCAGCAGCCCCTTGGCTCTCTGGGTAAAGAAACGATGCGAGTTTGGATGTAAATTTGGTGAAGAAAGATGGGCATTTGTGAAACAAGAATGCATACGGAGTAGGGAAAACACCCACTCAGGCAGGGCTGAGCAAACAACTTCGGTGCAAGTGTGGTAGCGTTTCTTTTTTTTAAATTTAAGGTGACTCTAGGGGCGCCTGGGTGGCTCAGTCGTTAAGCGCCTGCCTTCGGCTCAGGTCATGGTTCCAGGGTCCTGGGATCGAGCCCCGCATCGGGCTCCCTGCTCGGCGGGAAGCCTGCTTCTCCCTCTCCCCTTCCTCTGCTTGTGTTCACTCTCTCGCTGTGTCTCTCTCTGTCAAATAAATAAAATCTTTAAAAAAAAAAAAAATTTAAGGTGACTCTATTTTAATTCTAAAAAACTGCAAGAACCCCATTCCGGTTTTACACTTTGGGTATACATTTTCATAACTTTCCAGGGAAACGCATAACCCCCAGGACCGCCAAATTTATACAACTCGAAAATGCATTTTAAGAGACTGGTGGCATTTCTGCCTTCAAATTTTGTTTTGATGAAAGGAGAGATGTTTTTGGCAGTGACTCACAAAGTGGGCCTCTGAGCCAGGCAAACCTGGTTAACTGTTCTGGGACCTCACCAGGCCGTTAACCTCAGCAAGCCACCACTTCCCCGTGAGTAAAATGAGACCACGTGGCAATGGCCATCACGAGAGCCACTGGATTGTTTAAGTGAGAAAATTGCCCAAATTAAGGGCCCAGGCACATGGTTGGGTGCTCAGTAAATGGTACCATTGAATTATGCAGTAACCTTGCTCTACTTTCTAAGGACCTAAAGATCCCATTCTTTACCTGTGATTGAAGATACATGTCTCATTAATTAATTAGCTCACAAGACTTTGGAAAAAATTCTTTTTTTTTTTAAAGATTTGTTTATTTTAGAGAGAGAGTGAGCACCTGAGCAGCGGGGGAGGGGCAGAGGAAGAGGGAGAGAGAATCTCAAACAGATTCCCCACTGAGCACAGAGCCTGATGCGGGGCTTGATCCCATGATCCTGAGATCATGACCTGAGCCGGAATCAAGAGTCAAATGCTTAACCAACTGAGCCACCCAGGTGCCCTGGCCTTGGAGAAATTTTTAAAGTGAGTGGGGAAAATGGTGCTGTGTTGGTTGGTGTACTTAACTGTTGGAAGCCTGTCATAATGAGGTAGTGATCAAGAGTACAAGTGCCGTGTATGTGTGTGTGAGAGAGAGACAGAGAGAGACAGAGAGGGAGAGACTGAGACTGTCCTATCCCTTAACATGCTTCATGGGGCTGAAAACTACTCAGGTGACCGTGAATGAAGTCAATCTCGGGGAACAGAACACTAACAAGGAACTCAGACATTTCCAAGTCCAGTCTTGTATACAGTGGCACTCATTGGTGTACCCTTTCTGATTGCCAATCCCTTATGCCTTTCCCTCTTTCCCCTTGTCCTCAACTACCAATCACCACCTTAGCTCTAGAAAATAAAATCTCTTCATTTGTGGGCATGTTTCCGTGTTATTTTAGAGGATAGAAAAAGAATGCAGTACTTTATTTTAGGAGTTGTGATGGCCAGAGGAGAAAGGGGGCTTTTTCATGTTGTAGCTCTGGGGATTTTTCAAGAAATACAGTTTTTTAAAAAAAATCATTGAGGGGCGCCTGGGGGGCTCAGTTGGTTAAGCGACTGCCTTCGGCTCAGGTCATGATCCTGGAGTCCCTGGATCGAGTCCCGCATCGGGCTCCCTGCTCGGCGGGGGGTCTGCTTCTCCCTCTGACCCTCCCCCCTCTCATGTGCTCCCTCTCATTCTCTCTCTCTCAAATAAATAAATAAAATCTTTAAAAAAAAAAATCATTGAGAAATAGCTTTTGATGCAGTGCCAGGACACCAGCCTTTGCACCAGCTGTATCTTGATTACCTAGGGCATACCCACGCTCTCTGGAGATTGGGATTCGATGGGTCTAAGATGAGGCCTTAACATCTACGTGTTTTGGTTTTGGTTTGGTTTGTTTTTTTTTTTCTTAAAACTCCACAGGTGGTTCCAATGTGCATCTTCGTTAAAGGACCTAACCCTAGAGGCACCTTTGATTCTGTGACCTTGATTCTGTGGTCAGGATCTCGCATTTGTTGAGCTTGGTGGTTTCTAGCAAGGACTGAGTCACCTGTTAAAACTGAGTGAAAAATGCAGCACAAAACATCTAAGTATCTTCTCAGCTTTTTCTAATGTTTTAATGAAGATGATTGAGAATCTTAAAATGGTTTCCCTTGTGACCTGTATCTTGTTAAATGTGAAGAATGCTCTGTGGCATGTCGGGAGACCTGGTCATTCGGGCTGATCTCTACCAGACCTGGTGCATACCTTCCTGAGAAAGTCCAGTGTCTATCTAGCCTGACGGTCGGGGGTGAAGTGGAACCTCAGTTCAGGTTCATAGGCATAAATTCCTTAACTCAGTCCATGGAAATGGGACTCACTGGTTGATCCTCACGTGTTGCGAATGATACAGAACTGCAGGTGCAAAGAGATTTGAGGCAGACCAGGAGTACTAAAGCCATTTCAAGAAGAAACAGAAAAGGCTTCCCTTGGAATTGTCCTATAGTATCAGCCAAAACTTTTCAGTCTTGTTGATAGGCAGGACCTCAGTAGAGAGAGCATGGCCACAAAGAAAATGAAGAAAAAAATTCAGATCCTCTTTAAGGAAGTAAATAGTGTTGATACTTAAATCTGTTAAAGACAACACAAAAAAATACAGACCAGTATCATTTCTGAGCATCGATACAGAAGTAATAAATATTAAGAAACAGAATCCAACACCACATTAAGAAAACAATACACCACGATCAAATATTTTTTTCCAGGAACACAAGGTTGGTTCAATATTGGAAAAAATAAATTAATATATTTATAGATATATTGGTTCTTTAATATGTTAATAGAGTGAAGGAGGAAAAACATATGGTCATCTCCATAGATACTGAAAAAGCATTTCATAAAATTCAACATCCTGTCTTGATAAATACGTTCCCAAAATAAGAATTAATGGGTATTTTCTTAATGTGATTGCATGCGTGTGTGAATACTACAGATAGTGTCTTAGTTAGTGGAGGAACCCTAAAAACTAAGGGTTCCACTAAGGACAGAAACAAGGCAAGGATACTCACTATCTCTACTTCTACTTAACATTGCACTGAAGGCATTAGCCAATCCAAATAGAGGCATAATTGAAAAGAGAAAAAAAACTACCTCTATTTGCAGATGTTCTGATAGTATGCCTAGAAAACCTTAGAGAATCATTGATTCTCTAATTCAAACAATAAAAGAATTCAATGAGGGAGCAAGATATAAAATTAATGGGCAGGAATCTGTAGTCTTTGTATATACAAACAATAACCAGCAAAAGATATTATGGTATGCAATCACAATAGCAAGAGATAAGATAAAATACCTAATGAATGAACTTAAAAAAAAACGTGTAAAATTTACATGAGATGATTTTGAAACGTCTGAAATCCACAAAAGTAACCTGGAAAAAATGTAAGACGTTGCCTGCTGGTAGATAGGACAGTTTGCCATCACCAAAATATCAGTCCTCCCCAAGTTAATTTATAAATTTAATGCACTTATGCCAAAAATACTATTTTAAACAATTAAGCTAGAGAAGTAGATGCTAATGTTCATTTAGAAAAGTAAATTTGCAATAATAATCAGGAAAACAATGAAAATGAAAAGCCATGAGGTGTTACTATCCTTGGTGGATTTTATTTATTTATTTATTTATTTATTTATTTATTTATTTATTTTAAAGATTTTATTTATTTATTTGAGAGAGAGAGAATGAGAGACAGAGAGCATGAGAGGGAGGAGGGTCAGAGGGAGAAGCAGACTCCCTGCTGAGCAGGGAGCCCGATGCAGGACTCGATCCCGGGACTCCAGGATCATGACCTGAGCCGAAGGCAGTTGCTTAAGCAACTGAGCCACCC